>NW_004524707.1:4124097-4163374 GCF_000260255.1 Octodon degus
AGAAGAAGAAGAAGAAGAAGAAGAAGAAGAAGAAGAAGAAGAAGAAGAAGTGCGCTGTGTATATATACCAGGGATCCACCTCAGGACTTGTGTCTGCTAGGCAGGCACTTATGCCTTTGAGCTATCTCCCGGCCCTGGCCCGTTCTCAGATAGAAACAGGGGCTGTTCTCAGCCCTGTGCACCTTTGGGTCTTCCTGGTGCTTCCTGGACCTTCTGTGCTCCTCTTCAACTGGCAAGTCTCTGTCCTCTCGGGTCATTTGTTTCAGTGTTATGTGTAATGCTGTGAAAAGATCTGGTCTTCTGCTCCTGCTATTGCAAGGCTGCAGAGTCCCAATTCTTACTCCTTTCCTGAAGTGGGGTGATAACTTCCAATTCCTTGCTTTACAAGTTCCATTATCACCATCACCTGATTCTGCTGCAACCTGTGACCGCCTCAGTTAAACTGGATGGAGGGTGCTATGGAGTGTCTTTGTGCTCTCACCCCCAGCAGTGTGGGGAAAGTCTGGGGCTACGTAGGCTTGAGATGCAAGGCATCTCTAATCACAAGTCCTGGTGGTGAGGTTAGCTGTTCAATTTACTAAGCATCCCTGTAGTCTTTAATCTTTTTTTTTTGGAAACCCTAGTTAGTGCTCTGGTGCGCAGAAGGAATGAGATGAAATGGAGAAAGAAGAGGAAAAAAAAAAGAGAGGAAAGAGGAAAGAAGAAAAAACAGCAAGAAGAAAGGAAAACTGGCTGACCGCTAATTATCAGGATGGGAGCAGTTAATATCTAGGTAATTGACTGCTGGGCTGCAGCATCTCCTGCTTGGAGGAAGGCAGAAGAGGCAGGCACCTTATACCCCAGGACTATGCTGTATAAGTTGACCTAGCCACACTATTTTAGTATAACCTTTTAATTTCTTCTTATGAGACTCCAAGTATGGCAACAGTTGCCCCAACCTAGCGACCCCCTGGAAGTTGAGCAGGCTGTCTGGCCTTTTCATTAAGCCCTTTATCTTTGTTTGGCTTGATCTATTAGCCTCTTACATCAGATCGATTTTAGCTTCAGGATATTTGCCCCTCCCCTTTCCTGTGTTTTAGTTGAATTTCTCCTAGTATCTCTGGATGATGCTCCTCTTATATTCAGTCATGTTTTCTCCTCCAAACTATTTGTTTCTAAAAGCATCCTACTGATGCGTGGTGGCTGTAATTTCAGTATATGTAACCATTTCACCAAGACCATGATTGCCACCACTGCATTGCAGATTGAATTACTTCCCTTTCATTAAGGCCTAATCCCCAACATGGGAGTAATTTCAGATGAGGTCTTTGGGAATTAATTTGGTTTACATGAGGACATGAGGGTGGGGTCCTCATGGTGAAATTAATGCCCTTATAAAATCAGACAGAGCCCAAGAAGTTTGTTACTGCTTGTCTTTTTCTTTCTCTTGTGGATATGATGAGAAGGTGACCCTGTGCATGCCAAGAAGAGAGTCCTTGCTAGGAATCAAACCTACTGGCATCATGATCTTAAATTTCCAGCATCTAAAACTGGTATGTAAATGTCTATGCTCTAAGCTACTCTGTATATAGCACTTTATTATGGCATCCCCATGTGACTACAACAGATCGTATTTCATAGCTTAAAATCTCTGTATAAAACGTTTTTCTTTTTTCATCCTTTCACCTGTCCATTTGGACTTTAACTGTACATATTTCCCTATAACTTTTGACTCCGTCTTTCTACTGTATTAACCTACAATTTTGTTTGAGCACTTGCAATGTGATAAACACTATGCTACGTGCATAGAAATACAACAGCAGAGAAAATAGGTTTCCTGCTTTCAAGCACCTTGCAGTCGAGTGGGCGAATCAGCAAGAAAAGTAAGGTAATTTAGATACCATGGAAGAAGACATTACTGAAAATTGGTTCAGGGCCTACGGAAGCTCAATGAGGAAAAAAAAAAAATCAAATAGTGGAAAAGGAAAGGAAAGGCTTCCAGTATGAAGTGACAGCCAAATTGAAACCTAGAGGAAAAGTCAAGCGAGAAAGGGGAAGAAGGGATGTGGAGAAAGGTGTGACATAAGCCTGGGCCTGGGGCAAGGCTCCAAGTAGAGAATAGCATACGAACATGTGCAGATACAGAACAGAGCAGCTGAGGCCCAGGATGCAATTCTGGAGATGGCTGACACACTCATTCAGCCTCCGGAGTGAGAGGAGTCCCACACCCTGTTCCCCCTCCCTTGCCTCACGCATGGTGTCTCTGCCTTCAGTGACCAGTCTGCACCACTGTTCACTGCATCTCACAGAGCAGCATTCAGTCGCACTCACATGCCGCAACTGAAAATGCGTGCAGCTCCTGAATGGATACGGAGAGATAAGGCAGGAGCGTCTGGCTGAGCACGCTTTCCTTTATGTGATGCAGCAGAAAAGAATATGCTCGGGTAAGCGGCACAAAACACATCACACGGCCAGCCGTGACTATGAGAGTGTGCTCCGTCTCATGTCTCCGCATCAAACAAACCCACTCCATTTGCTCTTTCAGCTGTCATTCTGAAATTGCCGGAGCACTCTCCCACTGGCAGCCTTCATCGCCGCACTGTACATCGCTTCTCTAGAGGGAGGTGAGACAGAGACAGAGAGAGATGAATTCTCCATACCTGGGAGTTAAGTGCACTCTGGGTTAGAATTTGATTTCCTCTGAATGAGAAGCTGGGCTCAGCACGGATGGCAGAGTGACGCCCCTTTAATAACACAGAGCAAATAAAGCACAGAGCAGGCTTCCAGCTTGCTCTGGGGGACCCCCAGGCACACGTGCGCTTCCTCCTTTCTGCGGAAGGACTCCGGACCTGCTCTCATTGTCCTGTGCCACCCCAAGCCGCAGGGACTGACCTCACCATTAGATACAGTCAGTAGAGTCCCTTGGGAACCAACCCAGGAAGACTCAGCAAATCGACAATTTCATCAAGTCCCGAGACCTGGGAAGGCAACAACACGGCAGGCTGACGACACCTTGAGTTGGGTGACCCACCCAGGGTGACATAGGCTCTGTCAGAATAAAGATGTGTTCTGGGGAGGACACTGTGGTGCTGCCTGGCCAGGGTCCTCCTGCTGGCCCCTCACAGCTTCTGCAGCTCTACACAGCAGGCCACGTTGCTGCACCCCATACTTTGTACTTTCTCTTCCCTGGCTGAAGCCCCAGGACAGGCTCCAGTGGTCTTGTGGGCCCAGCACCTCACCTTATGCTCATTCTTCATCTAACAAAGAAGTCTGGAGGCACACTGGAGAGTTTGGTGGCTTCTGTTTGAAGCATATATACTACTGGTAGAAGCACACTTTATGTAGTTTATGCCCTAAAAATAGAAATTTCAACAACTTCCACCAAAATATATGCACTCTGATTTGCTCACCTTAGGAATCACCTTATATGTGGAATTTTTCTTCTCCCCTATGCTTCAGATATGATTGACTGGATGCTTGGTGTACTTAACAAATCCATCTTTTGAAGCACTAGAGTCCTTCCTTAGACTTATTTCTTCACATGTCTAACTCTCAATTCAGCTGTAGCAACTATAGCCAGGTGCATTTTTGAGAAATGACCACAAAAATATCTCCCATTATACTTATTTTTCTTCTTCAATGTGACCAGGACATTTTTCTCTTCAATATACAGGATCTATGCCTGTTTCCCCAGAATCTAGCTAGGACTGTGAATTGCTTAGAGCAAACAGAAGGCAAATATGCTGCCTATCTTCAATAATAGGTCAGAAAAGAAAGGTGATACAATGCCTCTCATAACTAGGACTTTCTTCTTGGGAGTCATGTAAACAGTCCTGCTATTTGTGAAGCGGTGATAAGCACATGAAAGGCCACTTGAACACTGACCAGCAGCCCCAGCTTATGTTGCCAAACACTGTCAGAATCCCATGCCAGCCATGACCACCACCCATGCCTCTGGTGACTGCCTCCCAGCCTTCTGTGCACCCCCAGCCATGAGCTGTGCAAGCCAAGGCCATCGACCTTGTAGATGAGAACCCAGTTGTCCTTACCACACTCTGTCAGACTACCTGATCCCCAGAAGCTGTAGGCAAAATGTGAACACTGGGCAGCTTTCTGGACAGCACATAAAGCATTTACCTAGAGTACTAAGGATGGGAACTTTATCATTCTTCCTTGTATTCTCTAAGCAGCTGTTCAGTATGTTGGATTAATGCATATAGTTAAACCAGAAAAAGTTCAATCATAAACCCAGATGTGATATTCACAAAGAGTATCTTTCCAACACAGAACATTGCTGAGATGCTGAGCCCCAGAGAAACCGGAGACACAGGCAATAATAGCATTAGAATTTATCAAACAAATAGCCTTCTACGAGTCAGAAAGGGGCCTTGCTGTGGGGTGAGCTGCACTTGCAAGCCACATAAGAATGCTAATTGTTGATACTTAATAATTTATACTTTCCTTACTCTGCAGCTTATTTTATGATTTCTTTAATTTGGGTTGGGATTACAAAGAAGCAGAGCAAAGATCAGGTATGATTCATTTCTCATCTCTCTTGGATCAGTTCCCAGAGGTTCAGATTCAAACAGCTCAAGGTCTTTCTCTGTGTAGAAATTTCAAAACAGATGGTTACATGTTTGGTGTTCACTGGCTAAATAATAAAAATGTAAGTTTTCTTTTTGATGGGTAGAAGAAAAAAAAAATAAAGAGTTCCAGTTCGTTGTGTTAGTTTCTGAGTATATTCCTGTGCAATAATGGGAATGTGGAGACAAAGGAGAAAATAGAAAAGGAAATTAACAATCTCAAGCTTTGTTAGGGCTACAGTGTTTTTTCCTCATTCCCCTCCCCCCAGGCTAATGAGACCCTGGAGCCCATCTGTGGAGAAAAGGATAGAAGACAAACTTACGCTCCTGGAGGTAGAAGGCCCACATGGACCACATCGCAGAGGGACCTCCATAACTGGCGGGTCAGTTTTGTGAGGTTGGGAGATTTTCCCTCTAGGTACAAGAAAGGTGCATGGCAGTTTGGGGCAATAACTCATACATCCATGAAGGCAAAAGAAATTAACAAGAAGCTCACTAAGAGGTTATACTAGTTGTAGGACTTCAAACAAACAAGTGCACTGTACAATTGAGAAAACATATATGCTGCAACATACAAAGGCAACACTTTTATTTATACACATACATGGTGCTATTTGTGCGCATAGATGTACAAATGCAAATTTAAGCTTTATGTGTGCATACATGTTGCCTTCTCTACATTGAAAAGCCAAAGCAATCTACGGTTCAGTGAATGCTTACAGCACAGCTGATGCTTCTGCACCCTTTATTCATTTAACAATCATCTAAGTGACAGCAGAAGTCATGCTTGGTGCCAGGACAGCAACAAAAATGTAATTCCTGTTCTTGAGTGAATCAGTTCTAATTGGAAAACTTAAGATGGCCTTCAGGCAACTTGAATTGATGGAAAATATCCAGTGGTCACAGTGTTGCCTTCAACTTGCCAAATTTGCTGCGCACCTGTTCCTCTCACTATACTGTGTGTTGGTGTTGTTGAAAGGGATAAGACAGTCTCCTTCCAAGATGCTAAATACAGAAGACAGAAATACAAATAAGTCATCATAACCCGAAGGAGGCTGGGAGGCAGGAAGGCACAGTTAACTTAGACTTGAGTATGAAAAGGAAAGTGGAGGTTTGAGGGCACAGAAAAGCTTCACACAGACCTCAACAATAAAGCAGGGCTTTGAAGAATCTGTAGGACTCCCAAGGCTCCATTTCAGCTCCATTTCATATGGAGAGAAGAGGGTATGCAGTAACATAGTGGTGCCATTTTAAACAGCATGCTTTGTTGATGGGACTTCAAGTAGTTTATTGTTGCTGAATTGGAGACAGCGCATGAATGCAGCAGCAGATAAAGGAAAGGGAAGAAAGGAGAAGGTGACTGCGGTGGGAGCCGGGCAGAGAAGCAAGGGAAAAGTGAGCTGTGCTGTACTTCGGGTTGTACGCGGCTTGGTGGTTGGAGCAGAGGACCAGGCACACACAGTGATGACCTTGAGCTGTCCTTCCCCTGGCCTTTCTGCAGTGAGCAGCTGGAGCACACAGAATAGGACAGAAACAGAGGTCAGTGACATAAGCCCAGAGCACAGAAACCAAGAGTTAGCGAAACCAACTGTGTTTATTCTGAAGAAGAAATGATTTGCTTCACCAGTGAGAGCAGCCATCAAACACACGGTCTCCTCATTTGTGATGTTAGCACTGGCTTGGTCCTACCATTTGGATTTATGACCCTCAGCTTGCACTTAAGACCCACGCGGAGTTAGCATGCAGGACGGTGAGCAGCAGCGCAGCCTTACGGTGGCTTCTCCTGCAGTACAACTCTGTCAACTTTGCAGACTGCACAGTATTATAGTTTTTTCATTCTATTACACATTACAGAAATATAAGTAAGAGTTAGGCAAATAAAAGTGAAGTCACCAGGTTGGAGTCCTCTTGGACCATTTCTATGTTCTGACTAGCGTACCGAACATATGCCAAACAATCCCCTATTTAGTGACCAGTTCATTTAACAACCAAACTGCAGGAACAGAACTTGGTTGTTGAACAAGGGATATCTGAATTTGCAGCAAAGCAGTTCAGCTTACTTCATGGACCTCCATTCCTTGCATAGGAATAAAGAAAGAGAAGGGATGACTAGAAATACAGAATGAGAAGCCACAGCACACACATTCTGACCCTATATAAAAGAAGACCTTTCATCCAGATGTGGCAGCACATGCCCACCATCCCCAGATTCCAGGAGCATGAGACAAGGCCACAGCTGGAGCCCAGCATAGGCAATACAGTAATTGGGCAAGACCCTGGCTCCAAACTCAGAAATATATACATGTATACACACATACATATGTATGTACATATGTACAAACATACATACATACATACATACATACATACATACAGGATGAAGCTCAGTGTGAAGGCCCTGGGTCTCATTCTCAATCTTTGGGGGCTGGAGGCAGGAAACAAAACTTCTAAAGGTCAAAACTGTTCAAAGATCAGCTGCACTATATACATTGCAAGTTGCACAGCATCCTGCATGTGACGTGTCCAAGGAGAAGTGCATCCCACCTGTCAGGGGTGCAGTTGAGGCTGCAGCCATACTGAGGGCTGAACATAGGTGACCTTCCCTGAGGTCCCTTCCAAGTTCAAGACCCTACACTGTGAGTCACAAATGCAGAAGTCCATCAGGGCCAGATGAGTAACATCAGTGTCCTTGTTAGAAAGTAGGGAATGGCAGGAATTGTGGCTAATAATACATGCTCTCCATAAAAATGTTGAAAGTTATTATCTTTTAAAAAATGAAACCAGGTATAACTCAAACAAAAACTTTCTATGGACTTAACTTGGTCTGCAGGCCCCTAGTCCTTGGTTTCTGTTTCATAGATTGAGGTAGCTGTCTGACTTCTGTCTCTCTTTAATGGTGCGTAATCCCTACCCTTGGAAGCGCTGAATCCCATCCCAATCTGTTTCCTCATCTGTTACAAGAGGGACTAGATGATGCCTGAGTCTTGTAGAAGCTCTGGTACATCTCCTAATTGCAAGAAAATGCAGAACCTCAGAAGGAGAGAACACAAGCATGTTAGACAGGAAGCATTATTTTCCCTTTGTCTTTATTGTTTAAGAGGGTACAGCTTCCTCACAGAGCCTGTGTCAGAATGAACAGAGATGAGCTCTTTGTGAGTAAAGATTATGTCTCAATTATAATTTTCATTTATCTTCTTTTAGCTTTGATATTTAAAAATATACTGAAATATAGAGAGTATGCAACCCATGTACCTACTATTGGAATTAAAGATTGCTGCATATGCCCCATCAAACATTTTTTATAATAGAACATTAAAGACCACATTTTCCGCATGTTTCTTGGCATGCAGCCACGTTCTCTATCCTTCTTTCCCAGAAGGAACCTCTATCACGAAGTTGAGTTTTACCCTGACCTTCATGTATTTATGTTTGGTGTGTAGGTGCACATATGTACCATAAGCCACACAGTATTTTCTCAGGCCCTAAGATTTACATAAATGCTGTCATATTCTTCACAGCCAAATGGTCTGCACAATTCTTCTTACACTCTTGTGTTGTAATCTCAAATCACCATCCAAATTGTCATACATATGATACCCTATTAATAGGCTATAATTCGTCTTCCCACTTCTTTAAACTCCTTCCATATGTTTGATTATGTATCTTTAAAATGCATTAAACATCCTTT
Organism: Octodon degus; assembly: GCF_000260255.1. Lineage (NCBI taxonomy): Eukaryota > Metazoa > Chordata > Mammalia > Rodentia > Octodontidae > Octodon > Octodon degus. The sequence goes on from NW_004524707.1 coordinate 4,132,348, forward strand.
CTTTGCGGGACCACACCTGGAAGTGAAGTGGCTTAGTGCTATTTTCAGGAAATTCTTGCTAGATATCTATAACTTGCTCAGTGAGGTGTGCACCCACTCAGTCTTTGTAGTAGTAGGATTTTTGAATTCTAATTTTTGTCAAATCTGGACAAGATTTGGTATTTCTCAGACATTTGAAAATGTCAAACTAGGGGTTGGGGAGATAACTCAGTAGAATAAGTGCTTGCCCGGCAAGTGCAAGGGCCTGAGTTCAATCCCCAGTTTGCCAAAAAAAAAAAAAAAAAAAAAAAAGGAAAGAAAGAAAATGTCAAACTGATGAATGATAAACTTCATTAAGGTTAGAGTTTATTCTTCATTGATTAATGAGTTGGGTGTATTTTCATATTGGCAAGCATGGCTTTCTCTTCCATAAAGAACCTGTTCAAATCTTTTACCTTCTTTTTCTTGAGGGATACAGTTCTGCATAGTGGTTAGGAGCTAACCCTCTGGAACTGGTCAGCAGGAGTCCCAAATGTAAGTTGGTCACTTTAGACTTGGGTACCTACGAGCATGTGGCTTTGTCTTGTGTGGCTTTTCTTCACCTATAAAATGGAGTCAAAAATGCCATTTCATTGGTGGTTAAGAGAGAGAACTTTCTTAACCAGTTAGAAAGGGTTCTGGTATATAATAAGGGCCTAATAAAAGTTAGCTACCATTATTATCATTATCTTTTCAATGAGAAGATATTCTTTATCTATGCTGGGACAGAAGTTTTGTCTATTATGTATGTTGCAATCTTTGTTTTTTTAGCTTTATTATCTTTTGTTATGAGTATGTCTTAAATTTTAATATAGATTTATCAAATTTGTGATTTATACCTTACCCACACACACAAATTTTCATCCTAGGATACAAAATATTCCTATCTCATATGTATAAAATATTTCAAGCAAATTTAAGTATTTAATCTGTTTGGCATTTGTATTTCTAGACAAACAACTCTAAGCTGGCACAGTAGCTTGTCTGTACTCATAGCTATTTGGGAAGCTGAGACAGAGGAATCCCTCAAGTTCCAGAGTTTGAGACCAGGCTGGGAAACACAGAGAGACAAAGAGGAAAATCTAATATGTTTTGTTTCTCCAAAGATAACTAATTATTTCAATAGGTTCTGATTTATGAGGCCATCTCTTCCATAAATCAAGTTTCCACATACCTTAGGGTCTACTTCTAAGTTCCCAAGCCTCTCTAATTAATATGTTTTAACTCTGTGAAATATCACAGTTTTAATTACTGTGGCCTTAAAATAATTTATTAATGTAATTTACTTAAAACAATATTCAAGAAAGGCAGCTCTCCTACTCCTTTCTGGCTGCTTTCCTGGCTTGAACTCTTATTCCTAAACAGGAGTTTGCAAATAAATTCCTACAATTTTCTGAAAAAGAACTATACTGAGATTTTTCTGGGAATTGTAATGAATTTCTGAATCAATTTGAGGAGTAATTTATAATGTAGGTTTATAATGTTGAAGTTACTTGCTCATAGCCAAGAACCTTTCTAACTTTGTAAGAGTTTAATAATTGTTTTCCATAAAATTATTAATCATCATTTTACCATAAAAATTTTACTAAAATCATAAAAGGTATGTTTTTCCAATAGTTTTCCACCCTCTGTTAAATTTGTATGTGAATCTTACATTCACCAAAGTTCTTGAACTTATAAATTTTAAGTAGTTTGTGGGTCCTTTTGTCTCAATTTTAGTAAAATTTCTCTATGAAATTGTGTAGGTCTGGTACTTTTTTGTAGGGAGAAATTTGTATCATTGACTCAGTATTTTTTATATAATCAAAAGTATGGCAGGGCCAATTAACTAATGTTACTGTACTATATATAGTAATCTAAAATATTCATTATTTTGCTAATTATTTGGAAGTTTCTAAGACCTTTTGTAAACTACTATGTGATCAAGTTTTAGAATAGCACAAAAAAGCATATGTTCCCAATACCTTGTACATAAGAATATAGCTGAAATGATATGAAGCATATGATCCCTAAGATTACCATAGAGTAGGATCTTGTTCATCCTTATGAATATTGACATCTTCTTTATCTATTAGTTTCTAAAACGTGTTTAGATCTTTACCACAATAATATATGCTTCTAGATGTTTTATAGATCAGCATTTATTTTGTAAATTTATAAACAGTCATATATTATTTTTCATTTTGGTTATGGTCTCAATTATACCATCAAAGTATAATCTTTGTTACAGTTTGAGTTCTCTGTGAAGCAGACACTAAAATACTGATTGACAGATCAATGGTAAAGCCAAATATGACCTCAGGAAGAGCCCTCGAGCTGGTGGGATCTCCAGTGTTGGTCCCCTTTAAGTGGAGTTGGGGATATGCACCCAAGGCTGATCAGTCATTCAGTGGGAGGTACCCTGCAGTAACATGTGACTTGGGGCCAGGCCGGCTTTATTTTCCAGCAAAGCCAGTTTTCTGTAACAGTCCAGAGCTGAAGGCTGCCATCCATCAGTGCTGAGAAGCTGGAGAGTGAGCCTTCCATCGGGCACAGGGTCCTGGCCACACACTAGACTGCCACGGGTCTCATGGTAGAACACAGTCAAAGCTGCTTGGGTTCACTGCATCCTGGAGATTCTGAGAATGGCTCTTTGAGCAAGGCAGTGGGAAAACGTTTTAGAAAAGAAAATAACTAACATAAAGCACTATACTCCCTACCATTGTTGTTTATATTAAGGGTGTAATTAATCCTGATCTTCCTTCTCTTTTTCTCATTATAAAGTCCCCTCGACCTCAGATAGCACCTGCAGTGGTCTTTAAAACTTGCCTGGAGATGTGAACCAATTCTTCATCCCTAGGGCCTCTAGTTCCCTCACTGATTACCATGACCTTCTCAGGCCTGAGTTTTTGTATTTGGCCACTTACCACTGAAATTTAGTATACGGTACTAGAAGATGCCCCAATGTATCATCTGGCTGCCACATACCTTTCTCTGCTCTCACTGTATAACAGTATCTTGTTCTGTCCTTGTCAAGATGGTCATGCATTTTCTCACCCACTGACCCCTTGGAGCAAGGTCTACAAAAGCCAGACAGGTGCTGTAGCTGGGCCTCATGCGAATCTGACAGCCGTTCGCATCCTGTAGAGCGTCGGCCTGATTAGCATTCTCAGATAGCAAATACTGTCTCTACACCCCAAAGAAGTTTACTATGCATTTTGCTTCTTTTTCATGTGGGGAATACAAATTTCAATCACTTTCACTTATTTGGGGAAAAATAAAGTGATCCTTTTCATGTCATAAGTAGCTGATACCTGCAGTTTTACTGATATGGCAGGTCCTGAATCTTCATGGGTTTTTCTCCAACTGTATGGAGCATATGTTTCTTAATAAAGCCTCTAACTAGCATCTACTTTGTTCTCATCTGGTTCCATTAGCATAGAACCATCGATATACTGAACAAATGTGATATTCTGTATGCATGTCCAGATGGTCTATATCTCTTCCTACTATTTTTTAACAAAGGGCAGAAGAGTTAACACAGCCCCAGAGCAAACTTGTAATGCATCTTGTTTGGTGTTTTAAATAAATGAAAATTCTCACACTTTGTCTCTTCTTAAGGATAGAAACAATATTTTTCCCAGATCTATAGCTGCATATGCCTCATCTGACACCAGGCCAAACTGCTCTAGCCAGGGTATCACGTGTGCCACGGGCTCTCCTACTGGGCTGTGTCTGCAGTAGTCCATGCTAATAGCTATGTCTGCTTTTGCAGGGATCACATTGATGAAGTAAACGGAGACCAACGGGGCTATTATTTTAGCATCTTTTAAAGACCTTCAAGGTGGCATCATTTCAACCTTTCATATTGGACAATTATTTCTTTTCAAATTTACTGTCATGAAATAGGTGCAGGGGTGAAGGATGAGGTATTTTCATAAGGTTCTCCTTGTCCTTTCCCACTAGAAGGCACTTGTACTATAAGGAGGACCCAATGTGGAGACCGTGCTGACCGTAACACATGTATTACAGTTGTCACTTATAAACTGGATGGCTTCACAGGCATAATGGCATCATGGAGTGTGGATCTTGGTCATCCTAGCCCTTGCTGACAGGGTAACCATGACATACTGGGATGTCAATATCAACCTGGTCTCTGTATCCAAGGTCTCCAAATGCCAGCATATTCATTCTTTCCCCAACACATAGCAGTAGATTCCTCTGCAAGAAGTCTAAGGGGCCATTGCTCTGTACATCTGTCATAATTTTTCAGGTGTCCTTTGATATGTCTTCTTTGGCCCCTAGGTGCTGGGTCTGGAAACTAGATACTACATAGAGGATTATGATTTCCTGGAATGGCTGTCCTGGCCCTTGCTTTCACGGATCAAATAGTGTTTTTGCTCCTGCCCATGTATTTTGTTTCCAGGAATGCCAAGTTCCTTTGGCTATCTCCATAGCTTTCTGAAAGCCCTGTCCCTGTTTACTCACCCTCTATTCTTGTCCTTTATCTTAAGTGCATTTATCTGGACTGAGCAGTAAACACTGCCACCTTGCCTCCATTCTTGGGGTCAGGTTGCCCCAGGCTTCCCTTACCTGCGTACCCATCATCCTCCTTCTATGTGGCTTCTTGTCCCTCCAACCCTGCTTTATAGATAATAGTCCTCGATGATGCCTGTCCCCCAGTTCAGCTCCTTGCTGTTCTCAGATGTGCCGTCTTGGTCCTCTGCTGAGACAGTCCTCTATCACATTTTCTGGTCTCATGTATCTACTCTTAACTCATCCATTTATCTGAAACTTAATCTTTTGAGGGCCTCTTGCCACCTTTCTGGGTTATATTTTTCATTTAATATAAAGTGTCATTTTTCCATATTTCTAGAAGCTATCATATCTGTTTGTGTGCAACATCTCCTGAATTCCTGACTAAAGTGTTAACACTTTCACCCTTATAATGCACCCCCATATTGATAAGCTCCCTCTTTCCCAAGTTGATGTTCCTTTTTCTTTACCCAGCAGCCTCAAAATCCAGACCCTGGTACATCTTACAGTTTCTTTGAAAGTCAATCCCTGTCCCTTTCCACACAGGTTCAGTTATTACCAGTGCTACCAAAACTTATGATGGCCAATTGTTGTCGAATTGAGCTCTAGTTATTGGGCTATTGACCAAGAGGGAGGGAGGGACAGAACCTGGCAGAGACAGACAGAGCATTTAGGTTATCTTCACAACATCTTCAAGAAAGGAAGAGTGCTAGCTTTTAACAGAAAGCAGGAAGCCATTTTTGAAGATGTGTGGGGTCAGGGGAATCCGGGATTCGAGATTTTCAGATGCATTAATCTGAGTGTCCATGTGTCCTGTATCTCCACCTTGGCCTTGAACTTGCATAGCAGAGCTTCCCAGATCAGTTTGACCTTCTTTAGGGCTTGTGGATTTCAAGTAAGTTCTAGAACTGGCACTCACTCATGTATGGGATAAAAAAGGCCTTCTAACTTCATGCATGCATGATTGTGTGTGTCTGGGTGGTGCATGGATGGGTGTTCTGTGTTGTGGTTTGAATCTGGGGCCTCCTACATGCTAGCAGCCTACCCCTGAACAACCTCCCCACTAGCCATCTCATTTGATTTTTAATTGCTTATTAATCACTGAGTTTTTTGTTCTTTTTTCTGGAGCAGTCAATGAAGCACATCAATAGCTACCAAATTCTTTTTTCTTTATAGTTATAATTTCTCTGTATTTTTTAAACCTTCATACCTATTAAGGAATCTAACATTGTAACATTATTTCTTTCTTTCTTTCTTTCGTTCTTTCTTTCTTTCTTTCTTTTTTTTTTTTTTTTTTTTTGGACTTTTAGGGGAAGGGTCTACAAGGTGCTTAGGTTCTCACTACTAGATTGGACTTGTAGTGATCCACCTGTTTACAGCCTCCCAAGAGCTGGGATTACAGGTGCACAACACCACACCAAGTCTCTAACATTTTTTTATTAGTATTTGTATGTGTCTGATATATTTTCTGACATTAAATGTATTTTTGTTTTCTTAAGAATCGTTGTGTTTTAGAACTATTTGCATATAGCAGGAATTACCTATTCTCAATACACTTTTTAATGAGTAAGTAGAACTCTTCAATTTTTCTGTAACTTCTGATGTGTGTGTGTGTGTGTGTGTGTGTGTGTGTGTGTGTGTGCGCAATCAACCCTACCATCTTACCTGACAGTCTCCACTTACCTGTTTTTATATTTATTTTATTGGATTGGCACAATGTCTGTGTTTCCTTTGCTCTCCCCTTTTCACTTTTCAGAAGTTAAACGTTCCACTTATTTTGCCCTTTCTTCTGGCATTTGTCTTAATGACTTTAATGCACAAAGCTCACTTAAGATGAATCAGTCTCTTTGTGATACAACTGAACAAGACAAATGGAAAGCGATTAATTCTGACATCTCCTTGTCTGATCCACGGACTGTGCCTCAGTTGGGCCTTTTTGGATTCAGTATAAACACTTAACCAGAACCTCACATTTAGCACATAGATTCCCCACAAACCCTTGTCATCCAGCACCTGGATTGGAGTCCTTTTTTATTTCTAGGACTTTTGATTTTCCCTTTTCTTGCCTTTAATTTCAGCCAAATGCTTTAAGAGGAAGCTTATTTTCTATGTAATTCAATATTTGGAGCAGCTCAAGAAACTGCTCGTCTCTGCTTGGTGCCCTGTATCGATTAGAATCTTTGCTCTTATTAATCTTCACTCTGTTCAGCCTCTTGCAAGCTGCCCAGCACACCGCGGGTTGCCCACGCCTCTCCTGCACTCGGCGGTTTGGTACAGTGTATCCCCCGAAGCTAACGCTAAACCTCTGAGTTAGGAAAGCTCACTTGAGTGGTCTGGCAAATGTTTATTCTGTGGTTGGAAGAGTGAAGCCGAGGGGGTGCTTTTCCTGGGGGCTTTTGCAATCATCTGTTTTAGTTAGCCATTCCCAGGGACAAATGCTCTCCTAAAATGAGGGAGACTGGCTAAGAATTTCTACTCTTAGGAATGACATTAGGGTTTTTGATTCTAGTAGGAGGCCTCAGGGACAGCCTGTGTAATTGAAATTCACCAAGTAATGGAAAATTCACTTCAGCCAGGAGCTTTCACCACCCTTTTATCCACCCTCTCTCTCCCTCCAGGGCTGGCTCTCTCTCCCAGACCCCACCTCCGTGCACAGAGGTAGGAAGCGGCTGTTCTGGATGCACCCAGAAGCCTGACGATGCAGCCCACCCCTGAAGGACTCGTGCCCCTGGGGTGGCACCACTGGGGCCCCACACGTTCCTGGGGATCTCCTTTCTCCAGTGTGAAGTCAGCTCCGGCGTCGTTTTGCTCTCAGTTTCTCCTCGTTGTCCACAGTGTCCTTCATTCCCATCCTGCAGGCCCACAACCACGGAGCAAGGCCACGCAGGAAATCACAGTGGCTTGAGCAGTACAGAAACCTCTCTGGGAGTGCAGGAGGGCAATAGGAAAAGGAAAGCCGGTCTCCTCTGGTCGTCCTCTCCGCACCTTGCTCCAGAAGCACTTGGCCTCCTCAGACCCTCTGGCTCCCGAGGGTCCCTGGTGGAGGGAAAGTGCCCCACCTGCTTCTCTTTGCTGCAAGGGCCTCCGACTGAGCAGGGCCTGGAATCCTCCTCAGAGAGTTGTCCTCTGTCAGCCCGCTGACACCTCTGTCTCCTTGACAGAGCCCAGTAATTGGGCCCTCTTGGGTCCTGAGCTGCAAATACTTTGCTACTTATCTGACAAGATTTTCTTTTATAAAACACAGATGTGAGGCAAAACTGTTCCTTTGCCATACTCCAGATAGGCACAAAAACTCATCTAATTGTCCTTCTGGTCTCAGACTTAAAAATTAAGCTTTTTTTCTTTCTGCACAGCCCTCACCTAGGTAGCCTAAAGAGCTATAAGTTTACCCTGTTAATTATTCTCCTATGCCAAGTCATTTGGAGAAGGACTGGACGCATAAGCCTATGAAACGAAAGCTTATCACAACAGTTTTTCCACAATTTAATTTGATACTGTGATTAATGATGATGATGCTATGAAAATAATAGCTAAATATCAGTGACAGGGATGCCAGGTACTTGCTAACTGCTCCACCTCCATTGTCTAGGTTCATCATCACAACAATTTTATGAAGTAATTGCTATTAATTTTACCTTTTTATAGTTGGGGGAATGAGCCTTAGAGAAGTACAATACCTTACTGTAAGTGTCAGAGCTAGAGAACTGCTGAGATAGAGATTGAGTTCTATGATTGTTAATCTTGTTAACTTAATGGGTTGGAAAGACATATTTCTGGGTGTGTCTGAGTTGGTCGTGGAGCTGTGACCTTGAGGACGATAACAGACCCCTGACCCCTTGTCCTCTAATTCTTCCTTGCTAGCTCTGCTTCCTGGTTGCCAGGAGCTGCTTTCCTCTGCCGGGCCCACCATAATGTTTCTGTGTCAGAACCGTCAACCATGAACTGATGCCTCAGAATCATAAGCCAAGATAAGCCCTTGATTCAGCTGTGGACAGCGGAAGTGGGAGTCTAACTGACCAAGTCCCAGAGCCTTGGGAACCAGCTTCTATTGGAAAACCCAACAGCTATCTTTTCAGGTAAGGGACTACTCCAGTACTATCACCACTTTTGGTAAGCAGTTCAGACAAAAGACCACAAGTCATGGAAAGAAAAGGCAGAGCATCCTGCAAAAGATGCTAACACTTGTCTGGTAGGAGAGGCCACATGGGAAAAGGCCAGGAGCATAGCCCAGTAGAGATCATGCTGTGTGTCTGGAGACTCAGCTGAGGGTAAAGACTGCAGCAACACACTTAGGTGCCAGCATGCCATGTGGTCCTCTGGAGTCCTTGAATAGACTCAACATGCAAGCGTCATCCTGATCTGTGTCCCACAGAAGAAAGCTATAGACACAGTGGTTGCAATTAAGTCTGATATTGTTCCACTATTCCAGAGATAATTCTGAGTTCTATGACAGAGAGTTCACAGTCCTGCAGTGAGAGTGGAAATCAGCCTCCTTGGGGTAGAAGCCTGTTGAGTGTTCCTTGTATTTCATAGAACACTAAATGTTAAGAGTAGAGTTCTAGAATAGAACAAAGGTGGGTGAATTTTTCCACGAAAAAAACTTGGAAATTTTGATAGAATGATCCATGCTCTATGACAGTTGCTGAGGGCACTAAATCAAATGAGAATGAAAGCTAAAACTCATACAATTTAAAGATGAAAAGAGGCGCAAGTACATAACAGAACAAACAGGTCACAGTACTACATGTCAGATACTAAGCAGTAAGCATGAAATGCCATCACACTGCACAGAGGAGGGCACAGTAGAGCTCCTGGGGAGGACCCCACAATGGGTTCAAGTCCTGACTCTGTCTCTAACACCTAGACATAAAATCCTTTTTCTTAGGGCTTCCTTTTCCCCATCAGCCAAATGAGAACACTGGCTGGTATCCAAGTAAGCACTCATTTTTCTATCTGAGCGATTGAAAACACAATCATTTTATGATTTCATTGACCTAAAAATACTTGATTTCCAAAGTTCAGCAAGCATCAATTTCATCTCCACAACTTCCACTTCTTCTAGAAGACAGTTTCCTTTACTCTGTTTAGGGGAGATGCTCTGAGACAATGCTTTGTTCATAGAGTGTGTGAGTCTGCAAACACTCTGTGGGACCTTTCTGGCCTCCTCTCCATGCTTTTGCCCAAACTTCTGAAATCTGACTGGTCTTTTGGCTATGGAAAAAGAACCACAAGAAATAACCTCTGTGCTTCAGTTTCTTAATCTGCAAAATGGAGACATCAATAGGGTTCACCTTTTGATGATACCAAGAGCAATGAGTAAGTTAACACATGAAAAGTGTTTACAAAAATATCCAGCATATGATAGACATTCAATAAACAATAATTTTAGCAACTTATAATGGAACTGAGTGATTTTTTTCCATCTAGTTTTGTTTAGATGCGTGATACTTCCTACAAATGAAAGTTTATGCAATTAAAGTTAAATGTTATAAACCCTAGGGCAACTACAGAAAACATTTTTAAGTGGTATAAATGATAAGTCAATTGAGTTCATAAAATAGAATCATAAAAATGCTCAATTAACCCAAAAGAAGTCAGGAAAGAAGGTAAAAAGAAATACAGAACAGATGGAAGTAATAGAAAACAGTTAGCAAGATGGCAGATTTTAATCCAACCATATCAATAAACACATTAAATAGGAATGCCTGAATGCGTCAGTTAAACAATGGATACTGTCAGATGCTTCCATCGTGAAGTCAACTTCAAATATAAAAACATATCTAGATAAAAAATAAAGAGGAAGGAGACAGTATGCTTTATAAAGTCCAATCCACACAAAAGCTGAAACAGCCATCCTGGTGTCAAACCAAACCGACTTCAGAAAAAGGAACTATCAGGGTTAAAGAGAGGCATTGCATAACGATAAATGAATCCATTTTCCAAAAAGACTTACAATCATAAGTGTATAAGAAAATACCATCAGAATGGAAAACACATGAAATAGTCAAATCAAATAAACTGAAAGGAGATACAGACAGGTCCACAGCTGTGGCTAGAGATTCTCTTACTTACTCTTCTCTCAGTAGTTGACAGAGCACACAGAAACAATTAGGGAGAATATAGAGGTCTGGTACAATACTATCAGTCAGTTATGCCTAATTGATATTTATGGAACATTCCACCCCAAAAGAGTAAAGTAAACATTTTTGAGGTGCATATATAACATTCACCAAGGTAGACCAATTTTAAGCTTGCACAGTGAACCAACAAATTATATATATATTTTTTTCAGACAATGACAGAATTTAATAAGAGATCAATAATGAAAACCAATCTTAGAAATCTCCAAATATTTAACAATTAAACAACAAAATCTTAAATAACTCAGGGGTTTTCAAAGAGGTCTAAAAAAAGTTTAAAAATATTTTGAAGTGAATGAAAGTAAACACACAACTCAAAATATGTAGGGCATAACCCAAGCGGCATTGCATGCCAATGTATAGCATAAAACTTGTTATAATAAAATTGTTATAATAAAAAGAAGGAAAAAAGTCAAGTCGATAGTATCAGCTAGAGAAGCAAACTAACCCAAAATGAAGCAGACACAATAAATAATAAAAATAACAGCAGAAATAAGTAAATTTGTAAAGAATAAAATTATTTGGATGAAATTTACCCTCTCAATGATAAACACTTTCAGCAAGCTAGAAGAGAATTATCTTAACCTGAGATTGTACACACACACATGGACCCTCCACCAGGCTAGCTCTGTATCAAGCTTAATGAGGAAAAACTGAATTGTTTGCCTTCGTAGCAGGAACATCATTCCTGGAAATCCTGGCCAATGCAATAATAAAGAAAAGTGTTGTGTCGGGGAGGGGAGTGCACACATTGTATGTGTGAGAGAACTGTCTCTATGTTAAAAATGCTACAATATTGTGCATAAAAAAATCGCAAAGAAGTCCACAAAAGCACTTTCAAACTAGCAAAGCCACAGGATATAAAGTTAAGAATTGAGGGCCGGGAGATAGCTCAGTAAAATAAGTGCTTCCCTGGCAAGCACAGAGTCTTGAGTTCAATCCCCGGTATTGGAAAAAAAAAAAAAAAAAAAAAAAAAAAAAAAAAAAAGAATTGAAATGCAAAGACATCAAAATTATACATTTTGAAAACTGTATAGGATCTGTGTACTAAACATAGTATATAATACTGATAAGTAGTTAAAATCCTAAAAGCACTTAGAAACATCATGTTAGTCTATTTTAAGACAGTATTGCTAAGAGATCAATTATCCCCAAACAAATTTAAAAACAACTTATTATATCTTTTTGTAAATATTACAGGTCATCCTAAAATGCATACAGAAGGGCTGGCCAGATAGCTTCACAGATTAAAGCACTTTCTTAGGAGCAGAGACTAGGATTTGATCTCCAGTGTGCCATGCCAGCCCTGTCCCCAGGGCATGCTGAGCTGGTGAATGAGACTGGGTGTGGCGGTGCATGCCTATAATCCTAGTGCTTAGGAGGCCAAAAACAGGAGGATCACCATGAGCCTGAGCTGTGTAGTGAGACCCTGTAGACCCTGCACTAAATACATTGGAAATAAAAATAAAAATAAATTGCATACATAACGGCAAAGGCACTAGAATACACAAAATAACTTGGAAAGAAAGGCAAGGATGGAGGACACAGTGTCCTGTATCTCGAGACTTATTGTAAAGCCACAAAGATAAGGACATAAATCATTGAACACATGAAAATGAAAATAGGTCCACACAAGTAAAATACAGTTAATTTATTTTTTTATAAAACTAAAAATGCAATTGAAGAAACTATAGTGTTTTTAACAAATAATGCAGGAATAACTGCAAAGAGCAAAAGTAAAAACAAAACCTGATCCTATAGCTCATAAATTTTAACTTAGAACTATAAAAGTTTTAGAAAATCTGTGTAAACTTATTTTAGACAAAAAATGTCTAGCTACATCACTGAAAGGATAACATATGATGCTTCCCTCAAATTATTTTTTTGTGAAAAGAGTTATTGATTAAAGACAATATTTGCAAGTCAAATTTTTGGTAAAAAATTATTTTATGAAGAACTCTGAAAATTCATCAGTAGGAAATCAAAACCCTAAAAAAACTTGAAAGATCTGAATAGATATTTAACCAAAAAAAGATCTATGGGTAGCAAACAAGCCTACCCCCCCCAAAAAAAAAGTGCAGTGTCATTAATCACAGAAAAATGTAGCTATCTGAGGTACCTATACATGCCTACTAAAATGCATAGATTTTAATGACAATACCATGTATTGACAAAGATATAAAGAACTCTAATGCATAGTTTGGTGGTTTCTCCAAAATTAAAACATGTACCCACCATATGAACCATAAAGTCCACTTTTAGCTATCAACCCCAGCAAAATGAAAAGTTATATTCTTGGGAAAACATGCATATGAAAATGTATAGCATTATATTCATAATCATTAAAAAATCAGAAATAATTTAAGTGCTCCTCAACCAGCCGAAAACAAAAGGTGTGGTGCATGCAACCATAAATACCAACAGATCATAGACTTACAAACAACAAGGATGGGCCTTAAATTCAGTTTACTAGGAGACTAAAACCATGGATTCTGAGCTCTGAGTGTAGTTCAGTGCTAGAGTACTCACCTAGTATACATGAGTCCCTGGGGTCCATCCCAGCATCAAAAAGACAAAGAAAAGAAACAAACAAAAAAAGAAGTTGGACAGAAAATACTGCATGTTGAATGAATATATATATATATATATATATATTACTCTGGGAATGGGAAAACTCTAAGGAAGAAGATACGATAGTGACTTCCAAAGGTGGCATATACTGTAAAGATGTGGCACAAGAAAATTGGGAAGTGAAGGAATAATTTTTTATGTAGCAGTGGTGATAGACACAAGGGTTTATCAAAACCTGTAGAGCTTTGCAATAAAATGAACAAATTTTACAAGAGTAGTTGTTTGTTTTTCAAGAAATACTTCAAGAAAGTGGGAAGGAAGATGAATTTCAGATCATAAGAAAGAATTACTGGTGCCAGGGAGATAACTCAGCAGCATAGTGCCTGCCTGGTAAGCATAAAGTCATGAGTTTGATTCCTGGTTTCAGAAAAAAAAAAAAAAAAAAAAAAAAAAAAAAGGGAAAAAAGGAATTTCTTGGCACATTACCTCACTGATGAGGTCAGCAAAGAAGATGATGACATAAATAAAGTGCTTTGGCTGCACTTACAGGATAAGGACAAAAGCACTGTGGAGAAGCATGATGCTCTAACTGGTGAACTGTTTATTCAGAGGGATAGGATTTAATAGTTCTGGATGTATTTTACTAATATAATAAGCAGAAAAACTGACTTAATATATATGAGCTAACGAAAGTGAGGCTTCTCAAGAGCAAAGAAAGAAGTTATAAAGTAGAAAAGGCAGAAGCCTAGAATGGATCTTGTGGTACTGGATTGGAGTCAGATATCAGTATAAACTAATGTGTGTTTAGAACTAAGTAGACTTACCTGGTGTGCTGGTGTATTCCTGGCATCCTAGCACTCTGGGAGGTGGAGGCAGGAGGATCACAAGTTGGAGCCCATCCTGGCCAACTTAGTGACTTAGGGAGACTTTGTCTCAACAAAATAAAAAAGGGTTGAGGATGTAGCTCAGTGTGAAGGGCCTAAGTTAAATCCCCAGTACCACAACCAAAATAAGTACGATAGATAGATAGGCAGATGGACAGAGATAATGAAAAAGTATTGTCTTCTATAGGAAGAATCTTCCAGATGCCACAATTAACAGGCAAAAACAAGGTATTTCCACTGTGTAAAATTATTATTCCCCAAATGCTTCATATTTTGCAGAGAGCAAAGTAGTAATATTACAATGGAGAATCCCTTATCCAAGATATCAAGGTTAACATTAACAGTATTAAGACATATTACCACCTCTAAGGGCACATTATCATTATGATAGCCTTCCCAAGAAAGAAGTAGTTCAGCTTCATCAGGAGAAAACACCGAATAAGCCTAAGTTGACCCAGTAACTCAAGGATATTCTTCAAAAGTGTCAAAGTCATGGAAGACAAGGAAGAATAGCAGAGGGACTGTCACAACAGTGACAACCTCAAAACCCTTGAGAAGATAACAATGAGAAGTGATGTTTTGAATGGTAGAGAAGACATTACTGCAGAGGATATACATATGTTTCTCTGGCTCTTCTCTTCTAGATGCACCCAAATGAGATAACAGGTGAAACATAGAGCAGCTTCAGAGTCACCCACAGACAGGTGTATCTCTGAACCTGCATTCTGCTCCTCCCCACTTCCTTGTTCCCACCAAGCAACTGTCTGCATCGTGCACTCTCTGGTCTCTCTCAAAATGATGTTACTGCCACATACAGGTCTCAACAGAAAGACGGGTGTGAGACAGTCACACTTTCCTGCTGGCTTTTTGTTCCCCATAATTTTGTATGTAAAATGATGTTATTGGGTCCAGCTTTAAAAGCCATATGAGTTAGTGGGTAATTAAAGTTAAATTTAGTATAAGACAGAATTGGAAAACAAAGGTTTCCCTAGTCCAAGTGAAAAACACATAGCATATTTTAAAAAGCCTATGTGTATTCTTTCCTAATACACAGCCTCCTGTTGCTTATCCTTGAATCTTCCCACCTTCCAAAAATATATCTCTCCTTCAATAGCCTGATTGCAAATCCCACCATTCTTGTGTGATAAAATCCTCAAGGACTAATCTCACACAGAGAAGAAAGCAATATTTGGGGAATCGCTTCTATTTCTTGTTGAAGCTAATGCAATTAATAATAATCCAAGTCCTAAATCTAGAGTAACTCTGTGAAAAAGAGAATGCTACCTGTTTCTCTCATATTATTTCCTCAAATATAACATGTGTTACACAATTGCCTTTTTAAGTATGTATTCTATTTTAAGTTATAGTAAGTAAAACAGTGCTTGGACAAGCCTGCCACATAGCTTCTATCTATAATCCATGCTAAGGCAAAATTTTGTTGTTGTTGTTGTTGTTGTTGTTGTTGTTATTGTTTCTTAAATTCACCCCCACCACCACTTTAGGACTGTAAGAAACGGGCTCTATGAATGCGTCTTCTTCAAGTTGCCCAGCTTTCTGTTTCCTGAAAACATCCCAGTAAAAATGCAAAATCCCGTGTTCTGTACTTTTTTTGTGATTCATTCTTATTGGAAGGAAGACAGAAGGAAAGAAAAAAAAAAGGAAGGGAGGGATGATGGAGACCACCACAAAGCAGCTCTGAGCAGGACTTACATTAACCAACTGGCTTTCCGTGTTTACTTGTGAGTCTGTCCAAGGCCTCAGTCCCTTGTCTTGGAATGGGCAGAATATCCACAGCAAGTAAACCTCTGGGAGCCACTGCTCCCCACTGAGGCCTGTAATGGCGAGTGAAGCTGTAAAGCCTCGAAAGCCACAAAGAAGGGCACCTGGCTCCAACCTCAACTCGATAAAACTGAAGTCCTTGGGCAGTTCCTACCCTTTTGAGTATTCTCCTCCCTTTTTCTGATAACTAAATAAATATCGGCTGCCCAGAGAAGGCCTTGGTCTTAGATCCAAGAGTATCTCAAATTCTGTGAGAGGGCTTTGATCCTCCTGGAGCCCTGAAATCATTGCATTTGCCTTTTATTTTGCCTTCACCGAGCACTGCTTTGTGAGGTCATGGACTTGACTAGCCTGCAAGAACTAAGTGACTTTATAAACCTGATGGGGGAAGGGACAGAGGGAGGAAAGAGGCCGAGTTTTTCTTCTCATCCAGCTTTCCAAGAGGTGAGAAGGGAAAGCAGTCGTAGTCCATGCTTATTCTTCTCAGCACAATAGTTGGGGTCTCTGTTATTGCAGCCCTAGAAGCCCTAATACACTTGATTAAAGCCTGATGTTTTCAATGATTTTAAGTTCAGAGATGTGCTCATGAACAGCCTGCTGTGGCACCACGCCACAAGGCTTGCCATCACTGGTCTCTGCCTGTGAGTCCTGTGCTATCACAAAATGGCAATGACATTGGGAGGGTGGCTTGAAAGTGACATCTGAGATGCCTTCATCAGAAAAAGCAGAATCACTCTGGAACATCAAGCACTAGGAAGATGTGAAGAACACAGCTGAAGCCAATGGGAAGCAGCTGAACACACGGTTGGTCTAAGGACAAAACAGGAGGAATTGGAAAGAAAAATGTCAACAGTGGCACCCTGAGAAGGCCAAAACTAATGTTTACCTTGATTCAAAGTCATACTTTTGAACAACTCTGAGCTCCAAAGAATATTGAGTGCATGTTTTCTTCATTTTACAGAATAATCTTGTAGTTCTCTCCAAAGACCAGAACACTACTGGAGTACCATAAGAAAATGAAGACCTTGTCTCTAGACTCTTGGGGCTTCTACTGTCAATCTCCTGTCCCAACACTCCAACAAACAATAGTTCTGCCTGCTTCTCCATAATTTGTCTTTAAAAAAATCATTGGTTTGTGCTATAAAAAATAGTTTATCTATAATTATCTGTACAGATAGATATCATAAGCAAACTAGAAAGAGATGAGTAAGCAAATGGAAATATAGAATAGAGAAAGAGAGAGATCCAGTGATCCCCCTACCCCCGCAGGAGTCATGCCCTTGTACAGTCTCCTCATCTGTGTGTAACTAGGCCTGGTTTCCTTTATAATCAATAGAACACAGAAAAGTGGATGAGATCTTTAACTGTCAAGTGAGGTTATAGAAGACTGTGACCTCCCGTAGGCTCATGTTTCCTCCGTATCTCTTCTCAGCCACTGTGGTGGAAGCCCACTCCTATTTTGTAAGGTACCTCACAGAGAACCATGGGCAAGGCTAGTAGCCATGCAAAAGTGAGGCCTGCAGACAGCCATTCTGGGGAACTGAGTCCCACCCACAGCCATGCAGTGACTGGCCCACTTCAGTCCAGGCTGCAGCAGAGGACCCCTGGACTGCAAGCTTACAAGAATAAGCTCACCCAGGCTCCAGGCCTACAGAAGCTGAAGTGGAGTGATATGCACTTGTGTTAAGCCACTAAATTTCAGGGTGATTCGCTATTCAGCAGTAGGTAACTAATAGAATTAATTATATGGCCCATTTAATATTTATATTAAACAATATAGTATTTTATATCTATAATTAAGTAAACAACTACACATTGTCCTAGAAATCTGGACTCTCAGTGTGTTGTTATTCCTCCAGAATATGCTCTGCATCCCAAACTTACCCCTTAGTAACTATTAAAACATTGAAAAGATACCTTGAAAAATTGAGAATTTTCCATACTTAAAGGACACTTTAAATTTTTTCAATGATATGCTCATTAGTCTTTATAGATCTAAACTGAAGAAATGTGCATGATTTGATATCTTTTACATCTTTGTCTGCATTTCCCAAATCTCCCACAGTAGATAGATCTCACATATTTCTCCTGGTAAATTCATATTAGTCATTCAAGGCCTACCCCAGATATTCCTTCACCTGAGACCTTCCCTCATCTGAGACAGGACTTGGACAACCCCTCCCTCCCTATAGCCTGTTGGTCTCCCTCTCTCCCAGCACAGATCCAACATACAATAATTTGCCTTTCCAATCTGTCTTCCTGCTGGACCATCTATGTCTTCGCAGCCTTCACATGCTTAGTCTAACAAAGTATCTTCATACAGAGCAGGTGCTCAACAATAGCAGGTGGAGAATGAAAGATTAAACAAAGGATTTAGACAATGAGCATGGAAAATGGGAAGATATTACTTAAATAGATACTTAAATGGCTGACTATTGATATGATGAAGAAAGCATTATACAGGCAGTATAATTTCTTAATAAGAATATTCCGTGTGTCATCTCTGCTTGCAATGAACCCTTCCAGCAGTTCCCACTGCTCTTAGGAGAAGTACTGTCATCTTCACAGCTTGGCTACTGCTCATACCTAAAGCCATGTCCTTTCCAAGCTTCCCAGCCCTTTGGCCCTCTGTTAACGGCACCTGACCTGCACTAGCCCTCAGACACTTGCTTACCATATTTTTCTCCACTTTTTGCATGTGCTGGGCTTTTTGCTAGCCTATGACAATTTTCCTGCCTATTATAGTTTTATTTTGCTATACTCATTGCACTTACAGTTTTGTCCTTAACTGTATGATAATTTATTAGTCAGCAGAATATTAGCCAGCAACCTTCATGATATCTGGAAGAGCATGGTGGACCCATGGGTGACTGGGTATCTCTCAACCATGAGAGGCAGCCTCTTAAATATATTCATTCTCCATTTGTATCATGAAAGTCTCAGTTGTCCATTAAGGAGGTAACACCAGCAAGCCCTCTAGACAGCATTTACAGACACAAGAGTGTGGTCTGAAAGTAAATCTGATTAAGCCTCAGTAAGCAGGAACAAACCCCTACAAGCTGTGTCCTACTGTGCCTCAGCATTACTTCAAGTCTTTCACTTCTGCAGTCCCAAGGAAAACAAAGAGATGCATTGGCAGCAGGTTGATAGCTTAACCAGGAGGATTTAATAAATATGAATCATACTAAAACTCAGATTCTGAGCGCTAAAGACTGTTTTAAGTAGCTAATATGCCCCAACCCAATCCTTCACACAACACTTTGAGACAGTGACTTTAGCTGTGTTTCACAGGTGACATGGAGGTGCACAAGGGATCAGGGTGACAGAGCGGCCAAGTGGCAGAGTGGGCTTGCTGACGTGGGCACTGCCAGTAGGTGCCCCTGCTCCAGAGCACTGCAGGACGTCGCTTTCCCGCTGTTGGAAATGAAGGGGCTTGGCATTGAAAGCCTTCTTCCAAGAAGTGGAGCCACTCCATGCCTAAGATTAAGACAGATTTTTGACTACCTTTCTTGCTATTCCCAACCAAACCCACTCTCATCCTCTGCCCCAAGGGCTCCCAGATAGTTTGTGGTCTTTCATGGTATAGCCCATTCAGTGCAGATCCCAGGGTCATGGCACCTCAATGTAGGATCTTTGTTCTCCCTTCCTGGCTAGGCAACCTTGGAGAAGTTACCCAAACACTCTGCCTGTGTAGAAAATAGATCACTATTGTGTCTGGAGTATTGAGTTAATGAATATAAAGAGCTTAGTACAATGCAGGCCTCACATCAGGTATGGAATTAGCCGTAGCTATGATCATTGGATACAGATTTGGTGCATTTTCCAGGGTTCCTTCTTTCTTTATTTTATAAACCCACTTTTCTAGCTTGTAATGCATGTCTTTCTAATTTCCACCTTATCTGAGGGTAAAATTCCATCCACATCAGTTCCCAAAGACATAAGTCTTGCATGGACAGCAGCTTCACTGAGAAGGGGATAGATGTGCGTTTAGTAACAGAAATACCTTTCCCTGTGTCCTTTGGTTTATAAACCACCCTCTGCTCAGCGAGGAACCATTAACACAGCCATTGTCTTGTAACTTTTTTAAAATTTTATTTTCCACCTTTACAGTTCAAAAGTGAGATAATTTTCTCTACCACAGGTTAAATAGAGCAGTCAAAATGCCTGAGTTCCCACCCTTCCCCATGGCTGTCTGCAAAGGTTGCTTGGATTGGTCTTTTTCCATCCATAATTTTCCAGCTTTCTAATGCATGAAGTCTTGCAGAGCTTATTATACTGAGTAAAGTACCTTCCAATCCCTGACTGAAAGAAGCTATAGAAATGCAAAGGATTGTTTGATTTTATCTGCAGAGCAAGTTCAGGTCAGAACATCAGGCGGGATTTGAGCCCTGTCTCTTACTTCCTTTGCTATTGTAGATTAAAGTCGGTCTATTTTAATGGTCCCAAAATGTAATTCTTTTTTTCCTGGGGATAGCTAGACCTGCGATGCTGAGAAGGATTTAATTTATTGTGTTGTCACAGGGATGAGGATGTTGGCTCAATTTTGGAGGTGAGCAGAAAATTTAGGGGATGCGGATCTCTCCCCCGTTACAATCCTTACAATTCAATAGGATTAAGCAGAAGCAGGAGGGCACCTCAGCAAGCTGGTGGGACACTGGATGGCTTGAGAGAAGGGTCAGAGAAGGTTGAGCTCACAGAATGGCTCCCTGGTGGGGGGCGTTATCAGGCCAGAATGGATGGGGCAGTGGAGGGGCAGATCAGCCAGAGGACTGCTGAGCACAGCTCACAGCTGGAGGGCCATTCTGAGCAAGCTGCAAAGTATTTAAAAAAAAAAAAAAAAAAAAGGAGCCCTGGGATTAATTGTCATTCCACTGGCCTGTGAGGAAACTGATACCAAATATAATTGAATTACTTTGTAATTATTTCTTCTGGAGTATTTAACCTAAGCTCATCTTTGGAGATGGATATTCTCTCTCTCTTCCTTTTTTTTTTTTTTTTGCTTTGCACTGCAAATGGTTTTCATTACAGATATTTTTCTGCTTTACTGTATTATCTTGTGCAAACTACTCTGGTTTGTTTTCAACCTTCTTCCTTGCCGATGGGGTTGTTTACTTATCGGAATTAAAGTCAGAAGTGAGAGTCTCTTGCCAGCAGGACAAGATTTCTAATAAATATGTAAATAACACCTCTTCTGGGGGTGGCTGCAGGCACTGCACTCGTGTGGTCCGCCCATGCCACGGTCTGGGAAGTGGGCAGGCTCAGCAAGCAGGCCCAATTCCCATCCATCTGTGAGTCAAAAAGAGGTGAAATTAAAGCGAACCCAACAGGGCAAGGCAACAGAGCAGAGTAGCTAAGGAAGGAGATCCGTCCTTGTGGCTGCAGATGCAGGCCATCTTCCTTGACCTGGGGGTCAAAGTCTGCCAAAGTTGATGAAGTCTGTCATAAGTGGATGTGGAACATTCAGTGTGCCTTGGGATAGAGAAAAATGAACATTTCCTCTTTATCCAGGCTGTGATCACATCAATAATCATCATGATCATGCTATTATTAAACCCCAGCTACCTCTGTGTCTGCATTACACCTTAACTTAAAAGATATTTGGAGGGCCTGGAGAGATGGCTCAGTAGAATAAGCACTTCCCTGGCAAGAGAAAGGGCCTGAGTTCAATCCCAGGTTCCGAAAAAAAAAAAAAAAGATATTTGGAAGATATTGTGACTGTGATATTTATCATTTTGCAAAGGAAAAAGTAAAACCAAGGCCCCGCAGAGCTTCTGGACCTGGTATTGAGTGATGTTTAAGTGATGTCATTCCTACAACAGAGCAGGCTCAACACCAGAGTTCCGGAAGCAGATTATAAGCAATAGCAAATTTTGCTTAGGCACTTATTAACTCTGTGCCTCAGTATTCTTATTTGTGAAATGGGTATACATCCATTAGACAAATATTATTTAACACCTACTCTGTACCATACAGGATTTAGGATACAAGGATACAGTAGGAAACAAGCAAAGTCCTGTTGTCAGGAAAGCCCATTCTAGTCAGCAACAATAGTCTCTATCATGGTGAACTCTGTGTTAAATGAATTAGTAAATCCCTGGTGTCCAGGAAGCCTTAATCAACATATACTAGTGTCATTCCCACAACAGAACAGAGTACAGATTTGCGGGCCTTTCAGTTTAGGCTCTGTCACAAAACAATGCTGTCTTTGGTCACACAGGGTCCCAGCCAATTGCATATAAGCCCTGCTTGAAACTGCTTGAAATTCTAAAACACTGGGACTTACTGGGACCTGGTCAGCAGGATCCAGGATGGAGCAGCGGATGAGGTGAGATGCAGCTGGCCAGGTGACGTGGCAGGGGTTGGGGGAGAGTGCTTTGTAGTTGCAGAGAGGCCTGGGGAGAGCGACTGGGCTTCCTGACACCCTCCCTCCACCTGCTTGCCTCCTCGGAGGCTGTCTCAGAGCCTTGGTGTTCCGGAGTATCTGCTTTGGTGATTGTGCTCCAGTTGTACTTGATTCCTGGGTTGAGACTGGTTCTCCTAAAGATGTGACTCCAGTCAGACAGCACAGCCAGCCTTGTCGTCTGCTCATCTGTTTCTTGGTGGAATAAAGTCAAGCGGGGCCAGGGGAGAGTGCCTCCCGCTCCAGTGCTCCGCATCCTCTGCCAGCTTAATGGGTTTTGTGAAATGTATTCTAGGCAAAGAAATCCTGGGGTTGAGTGGTGCACAGCATCCAAGCTTTGTCGGGGTGGCGCGCTTCAGTGAGTCTCTCTCCGTGATGAAGGGAAGAATTAATTGGAGCCATAAATTATGGATTACTAATCATCGTACATTAGAAGGAGGAGATAGGCAGCTAGGGTTGGTACTTTAAAGACTGTGCTTTCATATGTGAGCGTGGCCTCCTCGGGGACTTCTTGCCTTCCCCTTCTCTTCTCTCAGAGCATCTGACCCAGAGACAACCTAGAGGCATTATTGGCTTATCCACTAGAAAACCAAGTGTGCTTTCACGTCCGCCTCAAGGATTAAATATCATGAGGAAGTGCTGGAGTCACCAAGAAGAGCGGCTGCTACCTTTTGGACTGAAGCCATACCCAGAGAGAAAAACAATCTTGTTACATATTAAACAGCAACCTCCAAATGCCATCAAGCCCTGGAAATAGGCACGCAACATCCCTTCAAAAGTAGAATTATTCATTTTGATATTAGGCAAGGAGACAAATTTCAAAATGAAATTTCTAATATCATAGAATGTTAAGCAGCTATTAAAATGTTATTTACATAGAGTTTTAAATGATATGGAAAAATCATATAACCTTAAGCACAAAAAGTGGAATAAAAAATTACATTAATATACAGAATGATCTTAATAACGTTTTAAAAGCGTATGGGGAAAGTTTGAAGGAAATAAGCCTCAATTTCACGATGGTAGAATTGGAAATGATTTCTCTTGCTCTTTTAAAAAGTATGTATTTTCCAAATTTTTAGAACGTGAGTACCTACTACATTTATAAGTAGCATGAGAGTATAATGATGCCTCTGAAGCTTCTAATCCAGTAGTGATAATCAGGCAGATCAAAGGCCACTTGATCATTCCCACATGATGGCCTTTGATTGTCTCAGGCAGAGGCAATGAATAGCTTAGGTGCGACACTTTCTTACCTGTGCATTTTCTTTGTTGCTTGCACCTTTGGGAGTGTTCTTGGTGTCTGGGGACCCGTATCAGAGTGCCTAGCTTAGAACTGGTGAGTAGAGTGATTTTTGAAAGAATTCCTTGACAGCAAGACAAAGAATGTTTCAGAGGGCTTCTGGAGTTAGGAAGCCATCACAGGGTTATGCAGGCCATAAACATGGTCACTTGGATTCATGTGCAAGCAGTGCAGGTGAGAAACAAGTGGACTCCGGCAGAGACTATCAGGATGTTAAATCAATGTTGTAATAATGGATTTCTAAAGGAGAAATGAATAGGAGAATTACTTGTTAACAATGAGGCCTCTCTTGCTGGCTCTTGAAGCACTAGAAGCAGGGCACAGTGACACTTGCCTGTAAGCCTACTGCTCTAGAGGATCAGGAGGGACACAAGTGCAAACCAGCCTGGATAATTTAGCAAGACGCTGTGGCAAAATTTGAAACTATTTTTTTAAGCTAAAGGATGGCTGGGATGGAACACTGAGGGATGGCTGGCATGTAACACAGTACAAAAACCCTACATTCAATACCTAGTACTAGAAGAGGAGGATGTGGAGAAGGAGGAAGGGGAGGGTGAGGAGGAGGAGGAGCAGGAGAAACAGCTAGAATATGTATGTATGCACTGGCTTACTTAGAGGTGTGTGAGATGACAACTGTTGTCACAGACTTAATGGCTAAAAATGACAAACTCTATGAACTCTGTTTCTGAGGGTTAGAAATTCAGAAGTGGCTGTCAGTCTGGGAGGGAGCTGAGGGTATCCTGTTCACTAGCAGTGAAGACACGGGGTCAGAGCTTTGTTCATCTGAAGGACTTACTGAGACCACGGAATCTAGTTCCAAACTCTCACTGGCTCAGAGCCACAAGCCTCACTTCCTCCCATGTGGGCCTACTGTAAGAAGGCAGTTTCTGGTCTCCCCAGAGGGGGTGGGATAGAAGCAGGGCTCGGACATGCTTTCCCTCTCTGGTCGCCCAGCTCACACACCATCACCTCTGTGTTGAATACAGAGAATCCCCAAGTCACTCACATAAGGTAGAAGGAAGTTCCAACTTTCATGTGTCCCAAATCATTTGTAGATATAAAATCACCATATTTGCTAGAACATAAATTTGGTTTTGTACCTAATGAGTTTAAGGGGCCATTAAAACATGCAACCAAAATAAAAATAAAGAAGAAAAATGGGAAAACAAAGAGATGCAAACGTCAAATATAAAGAAATATAGAGTTTAAAAAAGAAAGGAAATATAAAATTTTGAATTTCTAGATTGCATATTAGTGGAAAATTTGAGCAGGGCTAAGATTTCTTAAGAGAATTACAGAGGAAGTGCAGCAGCAAACAGAAACAGCAAAAGGACACACGGGGTTTGGAGGCAGACTTATATTCACCCATGAGCACTGATCGGGTTCACTCTCCAGTATCAGGCCCTGCTCTCTGGTGGCCTAGGGCTCATGCAGGACAGGCAAGCAGGAAGTACAGAAGCAGAACTGCTTTTTACTTAGGGATTGGCTTATACAGTGTGTGTCACAGTGACCAGCCATCTCTAGGAGACAGAGGCAACTGGAATAGGAACCTGGACAACTAACAAACTGAAGTATACTGGTAGGTGGGGGTGGGGGAGTTAATATTCTGCTACAGAAAAGGGTGAGACTAAAGCAAACAAAAGGCTTAGGAGATTTAGAACACGGAGGGTCTGGACTGTGGAGAATACATTTGCAAGGGAGGCAGATAATGAAAGACCATGTACAGGAAGGAAACACGGTATTTCACAGTGCCAAGCACACCAGCTTCAAGTGCTGGGCAGAGCTGTATCTGATTCGGTGAAACACAAGGCCAGGGGACAAAATGGGATGGGTATCTGAAGACAGTAGTGTTTTTAATGTTTTGTTTTGACCTAGACTTATAGAAAGTAACACTGCTCACTAGGAGGGAGTCCATTTTCTTAATTTGTTTTATCCATTTCTTCTGCACAAATAAGCAAATGTGTGTGTACTTTCCTCCCCCCTCTTTCTTACACGAAAGGCAGTTACTATAGATGTCCGTGAGCACTTTAATAACCTTTGGCACTCTAGGTGTTCTGCTACTACCACTCTCCAGGGCTGGCTGCACCCAAGGGCTGGCTGTGGAACTGGCCTTAGCTGGTAGTTCCTTTCCTTTTCTTTAATAGCATGCCCTGGAAATCATTTCATATCAATTCAAAGAGATTTTTCTCCTTTTCAGAAAAATATTTGTGTCACACTCCACCGTGTAAACATAGTATAATTTATATAACCACTCTCCTATAACCAGCTACTTGGGTTGTTTTCATATTTTGCAATTACAAACAATGCTACAATGTATACTGTATATGAGCCATATTTTTGTATTATTGGAGGGCTGTCTTCAGAGTGCATTGCTGTCTATAAGACTGCAGGTTACAAGGAAGGGCATATGCGGTTTTGTTAGATACTGATAAGCTTTTTTCACAAGAAATGAGAAGGTATATCTCCCTACAATCTCAGTAGCAAAACATATTGCCATGGTTTTAAATATTTCTCAACTTGATAGGTGATAAATGGCATCTCAGAGTTGTTTTAATTGGTGTATCACTTCTGAGAGGCAAACATGAATGTTATTTTCATTCTTGGAGCACTTTTGATGATAAATTGTACATGTTTTGTTTATTTCTCTACCAAGTTTCTGGTGCTTTTAAAGTTTTTATTTTACTTGAGAGAGTCACTGTTTTTAGTGTATGAGTGTTCTTTACATTTCTGTCTAAGCTGTCACTTTGTCATATTTTTGTGATAAAAATTTCATGTAATCAAATTTATTCTTCTTTCTTTTTGCTATCATGGAACAAAAGGAAGGAGGAATTTCAGCCACACATTATATAGTTATTGACTTAATTCATCCCCTTGATCCCAATCCTGATGTTACATTCTCTACATATTTCTACAAATCCACAGCAACAGTCTCTTCTCTTTACTTCTTGGAGTCCTTTTCCTACCTAAATGGAAATAAGGTAAAACTGTCCTTCTCTCTAAGGAGCAGGTTTTATCGAGTTACTTACTTCTCCCAAAGCGTTTCTCATTTGCTAACTCACATTGCTTTCTACTCAGATAGATTTCTTGGCTGTGCTTCATATATTATTTTACTTGTAACTCAAAGACATTCTGTCTCCTAGAAGAACAGAAATCTCTTAGTAGTCTACTGACATCTATCCACCTAACAACTGGCAAAATAAATGTTTAACACAGAACACAGCTGGCAGGATCTGTAGATGTGTATAGTACCTGTTTCACAGAAGACTATACTGTAGTGTCACCAGTAGTGACTAAAATTCCACCTGGAATGATTGCCTGCTTCAAATAAACTCTGTGCAGATGCTTGGGGTCCTATCAGAGACTCACAGCCACAGCCTTGTCCCCGTGGAACACGCAGTCTCATACAAATCAAAAGTATACACACGAGAGAAGGAGATTCCAACAGAAAAGCATTGTAAACAGGCCATCTCTGAGTGGTGCAGTGCTGGCTCTTGGCACAGTAGTCATTCATCGAGAGAAGAGAAACTCAGGGAGGGCTGCTCAAGAAGGGCCCTTGAGGGAAGCCTGGAAAAATAGGTGAGATTTGGGTGGATGGTGAGGACAGGAGAGGGGAGAGAGCAGAAAGGGGTCACTCATTCATTGCACCCAACTGCGCTGAGCATCTACTATATGCAAAGATGAATTATTGGCTACAATAAAGGTGAAAATATTAGAGCCCCTGACGTTCTCCTTAAAAAGTACGTGCATGCATAAATATTCCACAAGATTTTCTCATTATTGTAATATTTTCTAAGTATATTCTGCTCAAATATTTATGATCCAATTTATCCAAACATGGTCTTGAAAATTTTAGAAGTGTCCTTACCATATCTAGAATATTCATAAAACCTACAGAAAATGATTCCTCTCCATTTTTACACTTCAAGGAAAGCTTTCACATTCATCCACTAATCTTTCCTTCTTTCCTTTTGTGTTTCCTCTTAGCGGTGTCACTGAATAATGAGTAGAACCCTCATTAGACTGAGAGAGAAACTTGGATCTCAGAGTAGAAATTTCTTTGACTGAGAAGTAAAGAAGGGCCCCGGGGCCAGAGTGGTGAACTTGTAGTGCCAGCTCATTCACCCTTTTTTGACCTGAGAAGTCAATCTTGAAAGCAGAATGAGTCTAGGTAGAGCCTAGAGAACATTTCTCCGGCACCTACTCTCACGTAGGTACAGACACTAGGCACAATTCTCAGTCTAGGTGTAAACAAGTTCTTTTCCCTTTCTAGATCTCAGCCCCATCTGAAAAGCGAGGCCTCATAGAGTAGACATTCTTTAAGAGCCCTTCATTCTAATGGTCTGCTTCTAAGCTCCCAGCCTGTGCATGGTGCATTCTGCTCTGCCTGGGCTCAGAGTGTTCAGACCTGACACCGGGACAGCCTCTGGGCTGGATGGCCTCAGGACCCCTGGCACCTCCAGGCAGAGGACAGGGAGTCCCTACAAGCTTGTGCATGCATATCACCACTTCAGGGCCTGTAATGCAGCTCCTGAGCTTTGTGACCTGCTAAAAGGCAAATGAGGGTTCAGGAAGTCCAGAGTTTCTCTCTGTGGTGGATAGCTTAGCTTAGAGGACTCTGTACTCAAGTAGCAAAGAATGCTGGGAAAGTGAGGTCTCCTTCCCCCTGCTCTGAGCAACACTGTGAAAACTGAAGTGGAAAAAGTCAAATTACAGAGCATCTAGGGAAGCTGAGATCCAGCAGTAGGATATTAAGTACAAAAGAGCTGAAGTTAACATGAGGTGTTATTGGTTTAGGGAGATGGACTGTTTCCCTAAGGTCCATAATTAGAACAGGGAACCTTGTGCATGTAATTAAGAGTAAGAGATTGGTTTAACAACCACAGCTGAGCAAGTTGGAATTTTTTTTTTCCAAGTAGCATTTGGGATTAGGATTTTTTTTCTCTCTCACTTGTGAGATGTGTGAGAGCTTCCTAACTATTTAGTAAATTGAGGCTAATTCCACTTCCACAAGCATTTTTGCTGCTAATAATAATAAGATATGTTTTGCATAAGTGATGTGAAATCAACAAGGTGCCCTACAGAAGCAAGATGGCCTTTGAGGCACTTTTTCTCCCTCAAGGAAGCTGTCACTGAGCAGCTGATTAATTACTGTAATAATCATAATTTTTAAAATTAAAAAAATTCTTCTTCCTATTCATTAAGTACACTGCAGATAGGTGCCAGAGGTAATTATTGTCTAGAAGTACTTCCAAATTATCTTTTCTAATCCAGCCATGCTGACATTTTTGAAAGAAAAAAAGTGTTTTGTCTTTCCTCTTATGACCAGGGTGACATTTGAATATGCAAACAGTGTCAAAGCCTGCCCCATGGATATTTGCTGGAGATATGATTTATGAGGCCAATCTATTGTATTTGCTATCATGCTCTGGGAAAGGTCATTAGACAAAGAAGCTCTACCTGCTGGGTCTTCAGCTCATCTTGGGGTATTTTAATTGTTGCGCTTGGGCTGGCTTCCAGCCTGCGCACACATACTCTAATGGCTGTGGTGTGGTTTGTGCCCACTTTCATCCACACCGAGGGGAGGTAAAGATAGTGAGTTTAAGGAAAGTGTGAGAAGCCTCAAAATCTCACTGTTACTTATTGGGTTAAACTTTTTCCCAGAGACTATAAACGGTTTCTGAGATACATGCTACACTGGAAGCATGTATCTAAACTTGAGACACAAGAACAGGAGCATTCATCTCCAGGGCGACTGACTAGGTGCTTTCCACTTCTGCCTGTTCTGTGCTAAGTCACAAGACAGTTTAGAATGCCCCACAGTCTCGTCTACTTCCATCTCTTTTCACTCCATGACTCTGTGCTCTAATCCCTTAAAATGGTCAATCAATGCTTTTCTCCACTGAAAAGGAACTCACTTTCTAGTTTATAAGAAGTCCCACCTACTTCTCAAGCAGTCTTAAACTATAATTTTTAATGTACCGAAACCTTTCTCTGTATGGATTTAGCCAGTCTCATCCCAGCTATGTCCTCCAAAACCACATGGAAGAATCTTTCTCCTACATTCCAAAAAGGACTCAAAGAAAATTAGACAAAAAAAAGTCTATTCAGCTATCAATCAAACATGTTCTGAGATGAACATGATTTTGCCTCCTCTCCAATTTTCTTATAACGATGTTTTTTTTAAAATACAGCAATTGTGAGCATGAGTCACAACCATGTGGATATGCCTAATATGAGGTCTACTTTATCATGCCTCAGGTATAACCCTACTTCCCATCAGGGAGGTCTGTTGAGAAGACTACAGTAGCATTGTTACAGAGATAGTCTTGGGTATATTTATATCTATTATGAATTTAGTAGCAAGTAAAGAAATAATCCAACTTGAATCACTTTAAAACTAAGAAAATGAATTAGCTCCTGTAATAAGAAATGTAGGAGTGGGATGAGATTTTCAGCTAGATTAATTTGGTAGCTCAGGGATTTCACAAAAGACTATTGTTCTTTCTAGATCTCTATTTGGTCATGTACACTGTGGACTTTAATTCTGATTTTTTTTCTGATTTTAAGATAGCTGCCCAAGGGTAGCACAGTTGTGTGTCTATGTGTGTTGTTTCTGCGTTGTTGTTATTGTTGTCATTTTATCATGTCTGATAGGAGAGAAATGACTGGCTATGATTACTCTCTAACAATGATGAAGAACTTCTAGCATCTTCTTAGGCACTGTTTTTAACCAGTGTGTGTTGTATACTGATTCACCATTTTCTTTCTGTATATACAAAATAGTTAGGATAGATATATAGCTACTTTCTCTTAATTCAATGAGAAGAAAGGTTTGTACTAATAGTGTTTGGACAGGATATCATGTCTGCATCTTGTACTGTGAATAACCACTATGAAGACAACAATATACAATGTATTAATTATTGTAAATTGTCCTACTAACCTGTTTTGAAACTGTCTCACCTTTTCTTTCTCTATAAGATTAATTTAAAAAAGAGAAAGAAAGGAAAAATAAAACTGGTCCAAATACCAGGCTGAGACTCATCAGAGTGCTGGGAATGGTCTTTTGCATAGAATCCCTTTGAGATGGCTCAGTCCTTTCAGACTGTTATAACAAAATACCTTAGATGCAATAATTTACCAGTATTCTGCACTTATTTCTCACAATTTTGAGGACAAGAAAATCCAAAGTTGAAGTACCAGGAGATGTGATATCTGGGGAGGGCTCCCTATCACTTCTGGAGTGGCCCCTTCCTGCTGCTTCCTTTGGAAGGATGCATTGTTGAATCCCCACATGAGAAGGAAGGGTAGGCAGCTCTGTGTAGCTCCTTTAAATATAGACGTTAATTGTATTCACAAGAGCAGAGCCCTCATGGTTGGGTAACCTTACAAAAGATCCCACCTCCTAAGGCTATCA
>NW_004524707.1:4164439-4172696 GCF_000260255.1 Octodon degus
TTAGGCTCTTCCTGACCCAGTCACCCTCAACTCTGTTTGGGTCCTTAGTATTCACCAATTCAGACTCTGGACAGAATGAATCTGGCTGGCCTAGCACCTTTGGCTATGGGGAAAAAGAATCACTGTGCTTTGATTGTGTTGGCTATTGGCTGCCTTTAGGTCAGAGGTTACTTGTGACCGAGGGAGCTGCGCTTGGGGGTGAAAGGCCAGGCATTTTTACCTAAAAAAGCTTATGGTCTTGTTTCACATTCAGGAACAGAAATAATACAAATGAAAGAAAACAAAAACCTCAATCAGAGAGAGCATGAACTTTTTTGCTACATATTTGCACTGCCGCACAAAACAGTGTGAATACCATGCTTCTGTGATTTCTTTTTCCTTTAACCTGGGCATGTTAACATGAAATGGAGGCTCAGACAAAGAATGTTTTCTCTGAACCATTAAACATGACAGGAAGCATCCAGCACCTCATCCCAACAAACGTGACCCTGACCACCGATAGATATTTATTTGGCTTGGGAAAAAATAGGACAGCCACAACAAAAAGAACAGTCTGATGGATCTGTATTGAAACATAATTTTCTAAAAATAATCTTAAGTTTGGGGGTGTATCTCAGGGGGAGAACACTTGCCAATCAGGCTTGAAGCCCTGGGTTCAATTCCAGCACTGCATGTAATAATAACAGTAATAAAAATGTTACAAGTCAGGCCACTGAAATATGCAATGTCATCCCTATTGATGCTGACAGTCTCACTAAAGGGAGACGTCTATGATAAACAGGATAGTCACAGGACAATAGTATTTTTTTAATGAACTGTGTCATGCATGGAAAATATAAGACATTTAAAGATATCCTCTTGAAGGAAAGATAAGGAAAGACCCATTCCTTGGTTTGAGATCACAGATGTCGTCTGCAAGAAAAACTGCTTAATTTTATTCTGTTATTTGTTTCTGAAAGTTTCACATGGCCACTCTGGGTATGGTGGTGAATACCTGAAATCCCAGCCCTTGAGAGGCTGAGGGAGGAGGGTCTTCAAGCTTGTCCCATGTCAAGTCAGCAGGGCACCCCTACCACTCCAAGTCCTTTCTTCCTGCTACCTCCTAATTTCTTGTAGGTGTCCCTCTGGATGCTTCATCCTGGTCCCCAGTACCCAGAGTGAGGCTGGTCCCTCCTTTCTTGACCCTCAGGAGCTGGCTGTAGTGTCACCCCTCATCCAAAACTCCATTCACAGCCTGCAGTCTGGTTCTTATGTTGATCTGAGGGAGCTCTGATATGCAAGCTTTCTCCATTCTCTCCTTTAGATCTTATTTAAGCAAATAAAATCAAAATCTAAATAAAGGTCATTAGGCTATTTTTAGTTCTGCCATGTGCCTCTTTGCTTCTAGCCAAAGAAACCCTTTTTTAAAAGTCTTGTATTTGTCCTCTGAGGAGAATGAAGGAAGTTGATTTCAATGGTTTTCTTTTTTAAATTCATATTTGATATTTTTCTCTCTTCTCACTCATCTCTCTCTCTTTGCCCATTGACATGTCTTCTTCACTATCTCCTCTGCTTCTTTTTTCTTATCTGAAGAGAAAAGGTGGCTGTTTTGCAGTAGTGTAAATCCAACTTCCTGCTATTCAATGGAGATCAATTTCCGCCTGGGGGCTGGACGTACTACATCTATGAGGGGTGGGAAGTCTGTCAATAGGAATGGAATGGAGAGCCTGCAAAGCAGCAAGGAGCGGCTCTGTACCAGTGTCCTCGCAGCATCGGAGTCTTCCTCCCCAGGCCAGGGGCTGTGTATTCTTCAGGTCCCCAGATATTGCTCCTATAATCCAACATTCAAATCTGTGAAGTAAATAAAACATAATAGCCCTGGAAAGGACTCTCCTGGGAGTGACTTTATCACTAGGCTCTAATCTGTGTCACTCCCAGGATGGCAGTTTGAGCTAGAAGCAGGCACACTGACTGCAAGCAGGGGCGTGGGTTGAGAGCCTCTTCCAGGATGGCAAAAGCACCAGGCAGTTTCATGGACAGAGCAAAGCTGAAGGTCAGAAAGACTAGCTTTTTCAGTGAGGTACTTAAAATACTGTGCCACAGAGTTTTTAAACTTAGTTGTAAGCTCACTGGGGACCAGGATCTCTGTGCCCACCATCTCAACTACATTTTGACAACACACTGCATTTCAGATGCAAGTATTTTTAAGTAAAACTTTGCTGGCATCAATTTTTGTGGAGAAAGTATTTTCCAGTGAACTCCATAAAACTAATTTAATTCCTTGATCAGTGTTCTATAATTTAATCACTTGTAAATTTTCCCATTTTCATTAGCATTATTTCTTTTCCATTTCAATTTCACAACAAGATTG
Source organism: Octodon degus (assembly GCF_000260255.1). NCBI lineage: Eukaryota > Metazoa > Chordata > Mammalia > Rodentia > Octodontidae > Octodon > Octodon degus. The sequence goes on from NW_004524707.1 coordinate 4,166,790, forward strand.
AAGCATCTCTGAAGTTTAAATGATGGTGTCAAATGGCAATTTCAATTTGTTGTGGTTAAAATAGCCTGTTACTTAAGATTCCTGAGGCTTGGGGAGGTTAACTGACTTGCTCAAAGATGTAGAGCTGGTAATTGAGAGAGGCGATGCTCCAACCTGTGTCCGTTATAGTCTGGCACTCAGTTGTTCCTCAACTACTTCTCTAAAAAGAACAAAGAAGAAAAGGTGTATCAGTCTATTATTACCTACCTATTGGAGTTACCATAAAGCTGACAAATGCAAAAGCAGTCTGTAAACCATAAAGCACTGTTATTGCTAAAAGTAAAGCAAGACCTATCTCTGGGTTTAGAAAACCACAATGAATGCATATGTCATTGCCTGGGTACATGCAGCTAGACCATGAGTTTTGTTTCTTTGAAACTGTGTCTCAGCAAATGTGTGACAGATCCCTTCAGCAGATCCTAGGAGCTTCTTCCAATGGCACACGGAATTGGGATTTGTCCCAAGGTAAACATAAGCATCACAACTGACTACTGTGGCAAAATTGGTCTTTGAGGGGATCCTGGAAACAAATATAGTTAGTATGTAAGGTCCAACTGACATCCCTAGTCCATCAAAAGGGGTGAGAATTCATCACCAAGGTATTGGAGATGACAACTCTTGGTGCATGGACCACTCAGTAAATGTTCTCTAGAGGCCAATGTATAAAAAGACCCTAACTCAGTCTCAGGCAGTTCACAGCAACCTAGGAAAAATAGGAATGCTAAGACAAACCTACAGAGAGAGAGAGAGAGAGAGAGAGAGAGAGAGAGAGAGAGAGGAGTGTAACCTACCATACTAAGCAAATGGAGCAGTCCAGGAGATGCAGGGGCCAGCAAAGTGGCATGATGAGAGGTTATGGTATGTCCAGGGGACTCATGCAGAGCCTCTAGGCTCAAGGACCACATTGCCCCGAGAGAAGGAGTGGTCACAGAAGCTCCATGTTGGCTACCTACATACAAATTCTCATCATGTTGGTCTTCGACAACTTGATCTTCAACTGATTATGAAACAGGTGTGATGCTTAAGTTTTTAACCAAGTAGTAGAGACAGTATCTCCTTTTCAGGATTGTGAGAAATATATAGAATAATAATGGCAGAATAATAATAATTTTATACAAAAAATAGAGTAGTCATCACTTGCCAAAAACATCTAAACATTCTACATATGCCAGTTCCACTCATCCTTACAACCATATGAGGTTCCTCACTATTATCTCTTCTTTATAGGTGAAGACAATAGAGTACACAGAGATTAGATAATTTGATCCAGTTTACACAATTAGTTACTCACAGAGCTGGGATTAAAAGCCAAGCATTTAAAATCTACAATTTATCCTCTGAATAGTCTTATGTGAGACCAATAAAGTCAACAAATAGCAGTTACTATTGCCATTGTTATTTGTTATGAAGGTCAAATGCATGTGATTTGAGGACACTGAAGTGATAAGTTGTCCGACATGTTCAATGCACACTTAAGGGTACACTGAAATATAAAAGTGGTTTTGAATATTTATCCAACAGTTAGGTACAGGAGAATCTGACCTCCTGGAACACGTGCAGAGGTAGAACAGCACCCTTCGGTCCTCTTCTCTTGTCCAGACAGCTCAGCTCTGGTTCCAAGCTCACACAGTTCACAAAGCCACAGCAAAGTCCTTAGGCATGTGAATCCATCTTCACAGCATGTGTTTATTCTGAGTGTCTTGGTCATCTTCTTTCCAACTCAACTCATGCCACCCTAGTAGGCACTCTGTTAAGGAGCACTTCTCGGTTTGCTTGCATTTCCAGGAAGATCTCAGTGCCCCAGGCAGAGGTTACAGGAAGCTTCCCCACTGACCTGCCCCTAGCAGGACATGTTATCTACCCCTAGCCCAGAAGAGGAAGAACAGCGCTCAAACCCTGTCTGCCATATACAGTGCACAACCTTAGGTGGGAGAATCTCTTTATCACCAGTGAGGTTAGACAATTTATAGACTACATGAAGGAACACAGAGTCAAAAGTGGGGCAGGCAAAGAATTAAAGATGGAAGATTAAGGTAACTGGGCTGCCAAATCCGAAACACTGGCCTTTTTTATATTCAACGACTTGATTTTTTGTCACAGCAGTTAGAAGCCATTATTCCATATCTCTTTTAGAGTTTTCATAATCTTTGCATCCGCCCATCACACTTGTCCAAAGAAAAGAGTGCTTGGCAGGAACAGATGACAGAGATGTGCATGTCCTTCTCAAGGCCGGCCTGGTGACAATGTCGCAGGTGTCAGCAAAGCCTAATTGAGTCTGTCTTTCATAAAGGGGACTTGGCAGCGCTTTGGTCATGCTAGTTGCCGTGTGTGTGACTGGATTGACTACAAAGGCTTGAATCACGTCTCTCTCTGAGGCAAAGGGGACTCAGCCTAAAATTAGAAACCTTTATGAACTGAACAGACCATAAATTAAAGATTTCCTTCACTTCCAGGCATCAAGAAATTAATTCTCCTGTGCTCATTTTCATGTTTATGCTGTATTATAAAATAAAAACCTATTTTGACTGAACTTATTTGCTTTATGAGTATCAATTTTCTGTTAATGAATACTATGTTGGGGGTACTTCTTGGGGACAGGGAGTGCTTTGAATGCTCTGTATCCTGGGGGACAGATGATCATTACATGTTCATTGGGTGAACGGAGGAATACTTTTGACATGTGTTTTGCATGTAATATATTTCAAAGTGGTTAAATTGTGATCGTCCTAAAATATTGCTATTCAGATTTCCATGAGTAATATTTTGCTTTCAGCTATATTCCTTTCCTTCACTATTTTCGAACAGGTAGCTTTCAAAGAATTTACACATCTGCTTCAAAACTTAGCAATTAAATTCATGCTTACTTCCACTAAAATAATTTCCTAGAGGGGCCTGGGACCCTCCCCAGATGACACCAGTGTCAGCACCTTCTGAGGACCCTGAGGGTCTCCCAGGGTCTTGCTTCTCCAGTCCCCATTCATGCTGAGGACCCACAGCCTGGCACTCACTGCTCCGCAGCAAAGGGTTAAGGTAACATTTGTTCTCAGAGCATTTTGTTTTCTCCAAGATTTGCGTTACTGTTATAAATTTTTCACTGTGGCTTTTATGTAAATGTAGCAAGAAAGGCAAGACAGAAAAATTTATTTGTAAGCTTTAGGGGGAAAAATGAGGAATCTGAAACTGTTTATTGAAAATAAATGAATATGGAATGTGGAATACAGGCCAAGGAAAAATGAATATTTTGTCTTAAGTACCACACGAATCAGCCCTCAGAGCACCAGGAGCTAATGGGCACTGTTTCAAGGGCAGCCAAACACACTCTTTCCTCCGGGTAGAGGTGGACCAGGGTTAAAATCCAAACTTGTTCATTCTAAAATGCCATTTATGCCATTGAAAGCCCAGGCCTGGGCTGGTGGCCAGAAAACTTTGAATTTGTGTCTTCATTTGCTCTAACATTTTTTGTCATCCTCCACCTGTCACAGAAAAATCTCTAACCCCCATATCTACTTCAGATAGTTGCTATTTTTCAGTATGCTAATTGGGCTCCTTGGAGAGGGAGTCAAATATTATTCATGTCTATATACATGGGGACTTGACATATAGCAGGACCTTAATCTAGGATGTTACAGAAGGGACTTTGTTGATAGCCTTTACATATGAGGTGCTTTGTCAAGCATGCTGAGATTTAAACTATAGATTGTATTTTATACAGATACAGTAAGACCAACAGGTCTGGAGATAATGCCACTGAAAAGATGGTTGCTACCCAGAGATCTCGAGAGAAAGAGGTGCCACACCACGGAGTACACAATCAGGAGCAGATGGAATGGGTATGGAACTATGAGAAAAAGCCTATAGAGTTCTTCCTCGGGAAAGAATAGGTGAGGCAGGGTTAGAAGGCTTAGGTTTGGTGAGTTGGAACAATTTCTAAGTGTGCTTGGCCAGAAGAGCTGTGTCCAGTTAACTTACACCTGCTCCTGGGGTAATTTAGGCAGAGGAATAAGATACTGGCATTTAAGAGTCTGGCAGAAAAGTTGTGTGTATGAGGCAAGGGTGCTAGCTCTGGAAGGTTGTTACAAGCTCAGGGGAGCAAGTGCATCACAGGTCAGCCAGGCTCCAAGATGTCAAAGCATAAGAAAATCAAAGGCATGATTAATAATCTCTGTGGGGCCGGGGAGATGGCTCAGTGGAATAAGCGCTTCCCTGGCAAGTGCAAGGGCCTGAGTTCAATCCCCGGTTCCGAAAAAAAAAAAAAAAACGTAGTTACTGATTAATAATCTCTGTATTTAGTTTAAAGGTAAACATTAAACATTTTGTAGTAATGAGCAAAGTAAATCTCAAAATTATTATGAAATTGAGCTATGGTTACAAAGAAGGCAGAAGGACCAAGATTACCAAGGAAGTCTGCATGAATCTAAGGTTAATGTTTTCCACTCTTACAGGCTGCCTGTCATGTTTATCACTTCCAATTTAGATTGCAGTGTCCCTTGACTAGCTATATGCTGGTAACATGCACACACACACACACACACACACACACACACACACACTCACGTTCCAGTATAGATACTGACTCAGATACTTCTTTCTCGTTGCTGAGACAGAATTTGGAACCATAGAAATGGGGTCATTGCTGTGACTATACTGGCCATGTGCTTCAGGAGCCTTTGAGAATGACTTGTGACAAGTGTTGGGAAAAATTAGGAGATGCTGGCTGAAAGAACAGAGCTGGAATGTGTCAGGCTACACTTTATGGAAGACTCTGGTCAGAAGGCTGATAGAAATCCTGCCAGTAACGATGAGGCTCAGAAGGTTTCTGCTGGGAGAAGGACCACATTCACTGGTTCTTAGGCTCCGGATGATGTGTGTTATGCCTTGGCAGAAAGTTTGTCTGCATCCTGCTCCTGTCCAGAGACCTTGCATGAGACAAAGATAAAGAGTGGTGGATTAATTAACCTTACAGAAGAAATTTCAAGGCAGTCTAATGTTGAGGCCATGGTATGACTGTTCTTAGGGACTTTAGCCACATACATTTTGAGAATTAAAAACAAGGAAGCTAGCAGAATTATTTAAAATGGTGTTAGTTCAGCCAAAAGGAAAGCTTCAGCAAAGCTATGGACTGCAAAGATGGAGCAGAGGAGATCTTAACTGCTGCAAAGCAACAGGAGAATAGACAAGATGGCCTGGGAGCATGACAATGGCCAGCAAGAATTCACCATGTGCAGCCTCAAAACTGCAAAAGTGAAAGACTTCACTTTGAGAAAAGTGCCCCAGAGCACAATGTTCTGGAATGGCATCAACCTAGGGGAGTTGCTCCACAGCATTTGGTTCATTGGCACTCTAACCCTACAGCCCAGAGAGAAGGAAGCCTGGCTACTGCTCCAGGTGCCCTTTGGCACCATGCACATGGTACTGGGTTTAGGTACATACAGAATGGAAGAGTTGTGGGATCCAGAAAGCTTTTGCCCACAATTCAGAAAGCCTGGGAGGCTGGGTAGTGTGCCTTTAAGAGGGCAGTAGGTGAGATTCTGACTCTGAAGCTGAAGGTGTGGTGATGACCCCAGAAGTTTTCAGAAACTAGCAATGTAGATCGTCCGAGGAAATCTGCAAGGAGGGAGTGCAGCCAACCCCGAGAGAGAAGCTGTGGGAATTACAATGACCAGCAGTGCTCCAGGGGCAGAGCCACCCAAGCCCTCTGGTGTTCACATCTTGCCATAGATTTCCTCCTGTGATGGATATGGAGCTGCAGGACATAATTTTACCTGCTGGATTTTGGTCTTGCTTTGTTCCCATCCTTGCTACGGTCCTTGCTTTGCTACCTTCTGCCCTCTATGAACTGTTTCTCCTTGAGATGCCTGTCTGCCATAT
>NW_004524707.1:4173826-4175582 GCF_000260255.1 Octodon degus
GGGCATCACCTCCAAGCTAGACCCTTTCTGTGTCCTCTTCATAGAAAATAATGGCAGGTGGATGCAGTAGGACAGGACAGAAATGGCCATCAACAAGCTCAACCCAGCATTCTCCAAGAAGTTTGTCTTCAACTACCACTTCAAGGAGGTGCAGAAGCTCAAGTTCGCCCTGTTTGACCAGGTCAAATCCAGCACACAGCTTGACAAGCATGACTTTCTGGGCCAGTTCTCCTGAAGTCTGGGCATGATAGTCTCCAGCAAGATCACTCGACTTCTTCTGCTGATGAATGACAAGTCAGCAGGAAGGGCTTGATTACGATTGCCACCCAGGAGTTGTCAGACAACTAGGTCATCATGCTGAGCCTGGCAGACAGGAAGCTGGACAGGAAGGACCTCTTTGGGAAGTCAGACCATTTCTTGAGTTTTATAAGCCAGGGGATGATGGCAAATGGATGCTGGTCCACAGGACTGAGGTAATCAAATACACACTGGACCCTGCATGAAAACCACTCCCTGTGCTGTTGGCATCCCTGTGTGATAGAGACATGGACAAGCCCACCTAGGTCATGTGCTATGACTATGACAATGATGGGGCCATGACCTAATCGGTGAATTCCAGATATCCATGTCACAGATGTGTGAGACCCATGATGGCATTCCGCTGATGGAGTTGGAGTGCATCAACCCTAAGAAGCAGAGGAAAAAGAGCTACAAGAGCCCGGGTGGGCATCATCATCTTGCATTCTTACAAGATACACTGGGATTACTCCTTCCTAGACTACATCCTGGGATGCTGCCAGCTCATGTTCACTATTACAATAGACTTCACAGCTTCCAACGGGAATCCCCTGGACCCTTTGTCTTTGTACATCAACCCTGTGGACACCAATGAATACCTGTCGACCATCTGGGCAGTGGGACAGATCATCCAGGACTATGACAGTGACAAGATATTTCTAGCTCTGGGATTTGGGGCCCAGCTACCCCCAGACTGGAGGGTCTCCCACAAATTTGCCATCAACTTCAACCCCACCAACCCCTTCTGTTCAGGTGTGGATGGCATCACCCAGGCATACTCAGCCTGCCTGCCTCCTATCCGCTGCTATGGCACTACCAACTTCTCCCGCATGGTCAACCATGTGGCCCAGCTTGCAGCACAGGCCACACAGCAACAGACAGCCATGCAGTACTTCATCCTGCTCATCATCACGGATGGCATCATCAGCAACATGGAGGAGATGCGGCACGCCATGGTGCAGGCTTCCAAGCTGTCCATGTCCATCATCACCGTGGGCATGGGCAACGCCGACTTTGCTGCCATGGAGTTTCTAGACGGGGACAGTCACAGGCTTAGCTCCTACACTGGCGAGGAAACAGCCAGTGACACTGTGCAGTTCGTGCCCAGTCGAGAGTTTCAAAAAACAGCAAAAGAGACTCTGGTCAAAGCTGTGCTGGCGGAACTGCCTCAACAGGTTGTACAGTATTTCAAGCATAAAAACCTGCCCCCACCAACTTGGAGCCCGCCTGAGCCCTGCCCAGCAGCCCCAGCAGCATGCTGCCCTCCCCAGGAATGGGGACGCTCACCCTGCTTCCTCATGGGTGGCCTTTTTTTTTTTTTTTTAACCAATCTACATTTTTATTTCTTATGACCAGACCTCTGCCCTGCCCCCAGCCCAGCTGGGCTTCCTGTGTTGGAGTCAGCAGCGATGCTTCCAGGCCAAAGGGCAAAACATCTTCCTCCCCATCCCCTCCCTTG
>NW_004524707.1:4175732-4178758 GCF_000260255.1 Octodon degus
CTTTCTTTCTTTCTTTCTTTCTTTCTTTCTTTCTTTCTTTCTTTCTTTCTTTCTTTCTTTCTTTGGTACAGTATCTCGGAACGCAGCGCAGACTCATAGTAATCTTCTTGTCTCAGCCTCCCCAGTGCTGGGATTACAGGCCTGTGCCACCTTGTCAGATTTTGGTAGCCAGTACAGTGTGCCTGGAGTTCTGGAGTGTGCACAACATGTGGTACCAAGGATTGAGCTCAGGTCCTTGCACTTGCCAGGAAGGTGCTTAGACCGCTGAGCTATGCCCCACACCCAAGAGAGGGGTTTCTTATACATCGAGTGTTTAGTAAAACAGTAGGAAGCAAAAGCCATTGATCATTTGATTGAGAACTGGACTGTCTCCATGAGACACTGTTAGGATTAGGATGGGTATGGAAATGAAGTAGAGAACAGAAACTGAAAAGGTGGGGCTGGACATCTTTACTGCTTTTTTTTTTTTTTTAGAACCGGGAATTGAACTCAGGCCCTTGCACTTGCCAGGCAAGTGCTTATTCTACTGAGCCATCTCCCCAGCCCCATACAGGTTCCTTTTAACCTAGCTTCTGTGACCTTGAGCAGAAACCTTCACTACTATGAGCTTGTATCTGACACCCATGATATGGCAGAGTATTCTTAAGTTTTTCCTTTGTTCATTCGACAAACTCTCTTTGATCATCTGCTTTTTGCAAGGTATGAGAACAAATGCTCACTTTTGGGAACCACTGCTCTGGGTGGGTGAGGGTCTAGCCTGAGGTTTGTGCAATTCCCAATGGCACAGTGAAACACAGACCAAAGCTGCTCTGTCTGAAAAACTCTGGATGATCTCAAATCCTTTCTAGATCTCTTAGTCAGATGTTTGACACAGATGCATCATGGCTGATTCTCCTAAGCTCCAAGCAATGCCTTTAGATAGGAATTTATTAGATCACCTCAACTTTTTGAATAAATGAACCCTTTCTGGTAACACAATTATATACCAAATTTCAATATATAAATCTGTGAAAAGTGAAAATGGTTGAAGTTGAGGCAAAAAGACAGAGATCCTAGTTGGGTCCTGAGCACAAGAGAACACAGCTTGAAAGCCACAGCCTTATTACCTTTAGAAAAGAGTTATAAAGCAAACAAAATTTCCAAGCATTCATAGACCCTGGTACCTGCAGAAGATGAGTTAGAGTAGGACACACTCTTTTCAGTCCCTGCTCCAGTCTGGTTTGCTCCTATGTGGGTGAAGGCTCATGCCATGTGCAGACTTGTCCACACACCTTCAAAACAAGCCAAGAGAGAACCAAACGGCAGGGATTCCACAAAGGATGTCTCCTGGTGCCTTGGAAATTATGACAGCCATTCCTCTAGCCTAACAATTCTCCACTGCAAGAGCAAGGGATGAAAAGAGAATTTACCTTTATTGGGATTGAGAAAATGGCTAGGGAGATATTTAATCATGATAGCTTAGAGATACAAGAAAAAACTGTTTCTTCTATTCTGAGAATTTTTGAAGAAAAAAAAAAAAACTCATCGACTGTGTCATTGTGTCTCCCAAAACTCCCAGAACAATTACATGAAATGTGATCATAAATACCTAATTTTGTAAAAAAAAATTACAATAAAAACATATTGCTACAATCCTCTTCAAAATATTCTCCCTTGCTTTGAGCACACTTAATTCCATTGTGCTTGTCACATTTTAAAGAAGATTTGGAAGTATTTCTTCACAAGTGTCTTCAGTTGTGCTGTCTTGACTGGCTAAATATTCTGAATGATTTTAAATGTTGACCTTCCTTGGTCACTTTGATTTTGAAGAGTCAGAAATCACATGGTGCTAGATCTGGTGCATCAGGTAGACGAGGGCACACCATAATGTTTTTATTTGACAAAAATTGCAAAATAAATAGTAATTAATCAGGGGTGATCTGTCTAGAACACATAAGGAATTGAAAAAAATTAGCCCCCCAAATTCAAAGATCCAGGGCAAGCGAGATAGCTCAGCAGACCAAGCACCTGCTTGAGCAAGCTCAGGGACCAGGGCTTGATCCTCTGTCCTGCATGGCACACAGGGCCCGCCAACAGGGCATGCTGAGCCAAGAACTGAGCCCAGGTGCAGTGGTGCATGCCTGTAATCCCAGTGCTGGGGAGGCGGAAAATAGGAGGATAACTAAGCATTTGAGCATTTGTAGTGAGACCCTGTACCAAATACATAAGTGAAAAAAAATTCAAAGACCCCATCCAAAATGGGCATCTGAAATGAATGCACACTTCTCAGATGATGAAATACAAATGGCAAATAAATATATGAAAAAAATGTTTAACATTATTAGTCATGCAAGAGATATACAGAAAACAAAACTGAGATTCTGTCTCGCTCCAGAAAGAATGACTATCATCAAGAAATCAACCAGTAACAAATGCTGGTTTGGCTGTGAGGAAAAAGGAACCTTTCTCTACCATTGGGAAGAGTGTAGACTGGTACAACCACTGTGGCTATTAGTAGAAAGATTCCTCAGGAAACTAGGATTACAGGTCTCATTCGATCCAGCTATTTCCCTTGTGGCTATCTTCCCAGAAAAATAAAATCATCATGCTACTGCTATAAATGTACACCCATGTGTAGAAACACATAATTTGTAATAATTAAATGTTAAAAATAACACAATTGTCCATCCACAGAGGAATGGATGAAAAGGATGTGGAGTACTACATAGCCATAAAGCAGGATAAACCTGAGACTTTTATAGACAGATGGATGTAACTTGAAAGCATTGGTCATATGTGGAATAAGTCATACTCACACGTGTGAAAAACTGAACAGTAACTAAGATCCAAAATGTACAGCAGAATTTGTAAATTGGGTAGAAACTGTTCAAAAGAAATGAGATGAGATCAATCACTTTTGTCTCCTTTTATCAATTGTCCTTTTTCTCTTTTTCATTTCTTACATATTTATTTATTTTTCTTTCTTCTTTCAATTTTGCATGCATGTATCTGGTAATGTGAACAACTAGTTGTAGACAACATTATGC
>NW_004524707.1:4179573-4188899 GCF_000260255.1 Octodon degus
CACCTGCATCTGGGCCCGAGATCCCTTGGCATGTGTGGCCAGGGATCAAACTCGGGTCCTTGTGCTTGCCAGGTAAGTGCTTATGCCTCTGAACTATCTCTCTGGCTCCTATATTTTCACTCTTGGCAATGTGATTTTATTGTAATAAGTATTTTTTTTCAAAATTTAAACATTCATATCTTTCAATCAACCTTTGTATCTAGTAAAAAGTATACTCTTATTTATGGAATAAGTTAATAATACATATTCTTTTTGTTTCAGAAGTACTACAGGACATCACCAAATCCAGGTAGAATCTGCCCAAAACTCAAAAAAAATGTATCTTAAAATTACACAATTGGAACCATGAAACATTTAATATCAACATTTGGCATGGTGTTTAGAACATGACAGGCTATTTTAGGCCAGTTAAATGGGTGTGATCATCTTTGAGGATACTTGCAATACTTGTAGCTGTCCAGCTTCCAAGCATATGGTAGAATTACGCTTCCTGGCCTTGACAAGGGCAATATGACCAAGTCTGGCCAATGACTTGTGGGTGAAAATGAGGTGCCAATGATTTGGTCAATTGTTTAATGGGTAAAACACAGTCCTTCGAGACTCTTTTCTCTCTGTCCAGAAATAAATCAAATGGTGGCCACTTCACATGGCCAGGACCAGGGAGAGGATGACAAAGTGATCACAGTATGGGAAACTAGGCATCAAGCAACCCTCAATGAGCAAGTAATCTGAGTAAGAAATAAGCATTCTGTGAGTTAAGCATGCTTTTGTGCAAAGTCACAGTATAACCTGGATGATACTGCTTTATATAATGCTAGACAACAGTATTAAACAGAGCCAAACACTTGTAGGTTTTAATATATTGGAAGTTCAGATTTTGGTCATGAATAGCAGTAGGTTGGCAAGGTAAGGGTGGAAGGCACCCTGCACCTCAGTCACTCAAGACCCAGGACAGTGGCCTTACGACATATCAAACTCACAATTTCCAAAGTCACTTGGGGTGCCTCACAGCCAGCCAGACCGCATTAGGGTCTAGTCACAGGGTCACAACTAATAAAAGGAAGTGGAGAAATGTATGGCTGTTCTCAGGGACAAGAAATGACTGTTGATAAGCACTTAGCAGTCTCTGCCACAACAATGTTTGATAAGCATTTGTTGAAAAATAATGAACAAACAGAAATGCAAAAGAATAGTGCCACTGATAGGGAGAATTTATGGAGCGTGCAGATATTTGAATCATCCGACCCAGGCAGACAAGTATATGAGCACTGATGACCCGACACTGGCTGTGCAGACCCTGCCCCTAGCCCACTGTCTCAGTTCAGTTGCTGCTTTTCTGAACCTGACCCACATTGTTGAGACAATCTCATATTTAAAGCAACATGCAAAATACCTACTAGTTTATAGATCCTGGACTCTGTCCTACTAGAGAGACTTCTTCACCTCAATGGGAATTGATGCCAGCTTAAGAATTGGCATGCTAATCCTGTCAGCCAGATATGATCCCTGCCTCTGACCCTAGCCTTGGTGATCACGTTTACCAAACCAAGTTATAGGTACAGAACACAGCCTATCCAGCAGCACACAGGAAATAATAGCAGGGACCAACAAATGGGACTAAATTGTGTTGAAGAGTTTCTGCCAGCAAAGGAAACTAGAGATAGACACAACCTGCAGAAGAAGAAAAGTCTTTGCTAGCTCCTCTGTTGGCAGGGGACTCAGCCCTAGAACATCTAAAAAGCTCTTTTGTCTTTGAGCACTGTTGTCCTGGCTAGACCTCTTTGGCATTTCATACTTTGGCTGCTAAACAACTAGCTTGGCTTCTTGGTTTCCTAACTCCTGGTGTAAAATAACTTCCTCTCTTTGGTTCATTTATTTTGGAACCAACCTTGTTTCAAAAAATATACAAAGGCGGGCTGTTGAGATGGCTCAGTAGAATAAGCACTTCCCTGGCAAGTGCAAGGACCTGCATTCAATCCCCGGTTCCGAAAAAAAGAAAAAAGAAAAAAATATATATATATAAAGGCAAAATGAATAATCACTGAAAAGAATTATACTGTTACTCTTTTAGCATATGAGCGTCTGGGTTTTTGTATGTATATTTATAGTTTCTAATTTTTATCAAAAGTAAAGTAATGTTCACTGCTTGTAAGCAGCTTGTGTCATATTATATTGTTGTTTCATTAAGTAGTTACTTCCATCATTTTACATTTCAAAAAACCCCACGAACTTTACAATGAAAAAGTGAATAGACAGATGAACAGGCAAACAAACTGAACAGACACATCTCAATAAAAGAAGTACAAAGGATTGAGAAGCATGTTAAAAAAATGTTCAATATCTTTAGCCATTAGAGCAATGATGTCGATCAGAATGACATGAGGTTCTCTCTTACCCCAGTCAGAATATCTATCATCAAGAACATGAAAAACAATGAATACCAGCTAAGATGCTGGAAAGAGGAAACGCCTGTCTGCATGGTCGGTGAGAAACCAAATGAGCACAGCCACTGTATGGAGGCATCTAAAGATAGACCTTCCACATGACCCAGTTACGGTAGCCCTCGGTGCACACCCAGGGAAATCATGCTCTGGAGACACCTGCACTCCCACAGTTATCACAGCACGTCCACCACGGCTGAGGCACGGAAACACCCGCATGCCCACCAGTGGATAATTGGGCAAAGAGGATGTAGTGTCTGTGCGCAGGGTAGTGCTTTTCTGCAGCAAAGAAGAGTAAAATTATGCCATCGGCAGGCAAATGGATGAAACTAGAGATTGTCGTGTTAATTGAATAAACCAGACACAGAAAAACAAGTGTCGCATAGTCTCACTAAGATATAGAATCAAAAAAAAAGCCTGAGAATGGAAGGGAGACACTACTAGAAAACACTAAAGGGACAGCAGTGGGAGGTGTAAGGAAAGGCAACAGAGGCCATGGATACAATACAAATGTGTATTCATGTGTGAAAACACTGCCCTGAAACCTACCACTCTTAAAATTCATAGTCACTAATAAAACTACATATTAATACTGGAAAACAGCTTAAGGAATTTCTGAATTTCTCTGCTATAATATACCGTCTGAAGAGCCTATTACCAAGTTGGTGGAGAAAACAGATACATGCATAGGTAAATAATTCAAAAATAATATGATTAACATGAAATAAGCATTTAAAATATGTATCTCTAAAGGTAACAGTAGAAGCTTTACTCTTACTTATTCCATAGCTGGACCCTCCGCCTTCAGCTGCCTATCGCCCCATAGTATTTTAAGACTAGCTTTGCTATCGTCTTTCTTCTGTAATCAGCCATTTCTTACCCCATGACGTGACAGGTGAAGAGCTGGTTACTGTTACCATCATCTCCAGAGCAATGAATGTTCTGGTTTACTCACACTTGCACCATTTGTATTATCGTCAATTCATTGTCTCTGGGCAGGGATCTTTTTGTGTACTTTCTCATTTTAGAACATCTGGCTTAGTGAAAATGCAATATGATCAACCTAAATTTAGCTTCCCGGGTGCATCTAAACCGCAACAGTTCAGAGTCCTACAAGTCCATAGATGAACGGCACCCATTCCATACAACTAGGACCAACCTTCAGGAAGCTTGGCCTTCACACATGTGACAGACAGGCTTCTGTCAATGCCCAGATGAAGGCTGAGGGTTAATCTATGTAATAAGTAAGAGTAAAGCTTTTAAGAAAGACCACGGAGTCTAACAAGGGACACGATTTAAATATTAACCCATACAATATTGAACTTATTGTATTAAAAATGCATAGAACTTTAGGCATGGTGATACACACTTGAATTCACATTTTGGGATGCTGGTGCAAGAGGACTGCAAATTCAAGGTAATACTGGTATGACTAGCGAGACTATCTAAAAAAAAAACATTTTTAATATCTTCCTAAAAATATTGAAGATAAATAGAAATTGAAAGCCATGTAATTGCCCAGGATGCATCTTACAATAAGAAAAGAATAAATTGGGGAACAAGAGGTGGAGGGAAGAGAAGGAAACGGGGTGAAAAAATAACTGAAAAAAGAGAAGAAGCTAGAACTTTTCAAATGGGAAGGGAACAGAGGGAAGGAGCAAGGAGGGAAGAGAAAGTTAAGGATTGAAAAATAATTAGGGTGTCTTATATACATGTTCTAACACAGGATAAATTAATCATTATGTACTACAAACAGGAGCCAATAAAATAAAACTTAAAGAAAAAAAGGTATAAGTCAAGGGACTTATATTTATAGAAACAGGTAATCAGGAGAAGGCTTCATGGGATAAGTGGTGTTTTAGGAGGTCAGGAAAAGCTACGAAATGTTTACAATTAGAAATGGCCATGGTGACACAGACTTTCCACAGAAACACAGCGTACGGAATACCTTGGTTTTCACCTTCTTGGCACTTGTTCCATTCTACTCCATTCTCCCTACTTGATGGAGGTCTCTCCCTTAGACTGTGAGGTCACAGGGGCAGGAGGGCCTCCAGCTTTTCCAGCTTTTTACTTTTCTGCAATCAGCTACCAATTCTAGGTGTCTGCTAAGTATCTGGTGGTTGAATAATTAAGGGTAGAATCACTGAATGCTAAAAGAAGCAAATATAAATCAACAGCACAGTCTCTCAGGGGAAACCTCCAGCAACCCCTGTTCTGTAAAGGGCTGGGCCTCCCTGCTCTGTCCTTGTCTTGGCTCCCTTCAGACCTTCCTACTGATCAGGGTATTTCTGGTGATCACTGGCAGCTGGATCTACCCTGTGTCCAGCTTGGCTCAGCTACCTGATTCTTATGGTGTTTCTGAAAGAATAAATTAGAACTTAGTAAAATAAGATTAACAGTTGCAATTATTTCCACCTTCAAAAAGCCTTTGACTAAATTATACACTAGGTCGGTTTTGTTTTGTTTTGTTTTTTTTCCTTTCTGAAAGCATTGCAGAATTAAAGCAATCTTTTTTTCTTCAGTGCTGGGGAACTGGCATAGACCAAGGAATGAAAGGACTGAAATAAATGGATGTTTTGTGATGCACTGTTAATAGCAGGATCATCCAAGTATTAGTTCTTTTTTATCATGCACATAAAATTTTAGCAAATGAAGTAGAAGAAAAAAATATACAATTAAATCTCCAAGACTGCAGTTAACAGAACTTTTTTTTATATTAGAAAAGAAATTTTCTGTACTTTACTCTGGACCATTAGGAGAAGACAGGAGGAGGTCAGAAATTGGAAGTACATTTTGATATGCTAAGAATACACGACTGGGGGGAGGGGAGAAAACCTCATCTATTTTTAAAGGGGAATGGACTCTGAGTGATCATGAGGATTTGATAAAGGGATCCAGGAGATATTGTCCCCATTCCCTGAAGGGAGTCTGTGGCCTTTACGTGCAAGAAGATAGAGTAATAAGACAGAAAACACGGTTGCACCCTGGTACCAGCCATAAATCTTCCACTCCTCGAATCCTGGAGGCAGCTCAGGCTACCTAACCTGTCCTCATTTCATAAGTGATGAAGTAACCCTGTAAAGCTGCAGAGAAAACAACTAAAATTATCAACAGAATGCAACATATGGAAATGAATCAGAAAGATTAGGACCATCTAGGGAAAATAAAGTTGAGAGAGCATGCGTGTTGAATCCTTTAAAAGAGCGTGAAAAATGCTGTGTCACCTAAAGTATCCCCTGGCTGTTGACTGTGCATGAGACACGAACCAGGTCCTGAATCTGAAAAAGTAAAACTGGCACAACAGAAGAGGCAGTGTGTGTCCATATGTAATTCTTATTTCTTTTACGAAAGCATTCCTAGGCACCTACTAAGTACGAAACATTCTGTTGGGCTCTTGGCATACTCATTATAATAAGGTACAGCTCTTCCCTTGATGGAAAATTTTGCTGGAGAGAGAGCTGTCAAAAACAGGTGTGATACTGAATTATAATTATGTGGTAATAAAAGAGAGAGGTGACTGAACCCTGTGGTAAAGGTGACACTTGATCTGGACTTTGAAGAAAGACTCTGATAAGGTCATCAGGCCAGATGTAAAAGGTTTCAGATACAGAAGAAGAGCATAAGAAAACACAGGTGAGAGCACCAGGTGGCCTGTCAAGGGACACGGGGGGGGGGGGAGGCAGGCCTGCAAGGTAGGCTCCAGCCAGGGCTACAGAGAATATAAAGGTAACAGAGGGCTGTGTCCCCCAAAAGAGGGTGGCATGTGACAGCAGGGTCATTTGGTGGCTCACTTGGGACCTTTCCTGAAAAATCTAGAACATGGGTGTATAGGATGAGGTAGAAGAGATCTTGTGTCTGCCTTTGCTAAGGTTGATGGAAACCAGCCATATATCTGTCTGGGAGAGCGGAACCTGGAGGAACCAGAGAACTGTCATCCTGCCGACACCAGGAGCACATGTCAGAGAGTTCCGACTTGATTGAGAAAGAGGTCATTGAAGAGAGAGGGGTCAGCAACCCACTTTAGGGTAGGAGGCTGCATCTGGGAGTGATGGGTTGGAAAACCCAGTGAGGTGCAGATGGGACTGGTAGGAAATGCCAAAAAGATAAAATATTTGCTTCTGATTCACCTGTGTGCTGCAAGTAGGATTTTTCTATTTACAGTGCTCATAATTGTTTTCCACTGTGTATTGCATCTTCACTCTGTCATTACAGTTCCCATTTCACAGACAGAAAAGCTTGAACCTCCAGGAGGTCTGTGGTTTTTATGTTACTGCAAGAAAATACCTGCAGGGGGTAATGTATAAAGAAAAGGGCTTCGTTTCGTTCACAGGTCTAGACATGCAAGGGCATGGCACTGCCGTCAGCTCAGCTCTGGTGAAGATCCCACAGCAGGTAGGATTTTGATGGTGGGAACAGGTGTAAGAGGAAAGCACCACATGGCAAAAGCAGGAGGTCAGGAGTAGCCGGGGTCCACCATGCTAAGGACATTAGGACTGCCCACCTGGCCGTATCTACTAACAGTCACCAGTGAACATTGCCACGTACGGAGCAAGGCTGCAACACATGGGACATAGAAATGCACCAAATCCCTCCAACTAGGGGCAGTCAGAGGCCCAGCCAGGCCCAGCAGCTGGTTAGCAGTAGGCTGCAAGGCGAGAGGAGATCTGAGAACACATTTTGTGATCTGCTCTGTGCCACCCCCACAGTGGAAATACCTCTGGCTCCTCATGTCAGTGGGCACTTAGAATTCCGGCCTCAACCACATCACTATCAAGAGGTCTCAGCATGAATAAGGGAACAGTAACAGAAAATTTTCTTTCTATTCCCAGAATTGTGGGTTTAGTTCTACAGTTGCCTTGCTTTGAAAAACTGGGCTACTCATCACAGAGTATATTTGTCAGTCACTTGACTTCTCCTGAGGTAAGAAGGGGACTTATCGGGGGGCAACCACAGCAAGCAGGTAAAGTTGGGGAACCAGAGTGCCCTATGTCTTTGAAAGCAATAAGAGTGCACCATCTACTGTCCCATGACACAGTGTCTCTGTCAATAGTTTCTCCTTATGATACATGCAGATTTGGACTACGGTGCCTGTCACTGGGTACCTACAGAGGGAGGACAGTGGTTAACAGTGGCCAATGATTGCCACTTGAAAAGATCAGGGGACAGCACCACAATGATAGTCAATGAACAGAAAAATCAATTTTTATCAGCATATCAATCTTAACAGAGCTATAAAGCAGTACCATTTTAAGCTAAGGCAGCACTAATTTCCTCTTATTTCGCTATAATAGACTTGGTGATACTGTCTGCCCCACAAAAGGCACCCTTTACTGCAGCCTGGCTCTCCACGTGGAGAAAGGGGACGTTTAGAAGCCACTGTGAACCTGCACCTCTCTGTCCATATATACATACTTAGAGCTTTCAGCATTTAAATTGCTTTTTGCAGTAGTTGAAGGGATCAATAGCTCTTAGACTCTTTAAGGGATGAATAATATAAAAGATGGACATTTTAAGATCTTTAGAAAATATATTCATGAGGTCATCCAGTTTCCCCTGGTACCCAACTTTGCCAGTGACATTTATTAATGTTTTTGCAGCAACAACAGGAGGCGGAGTTCTCCAAAGATTCTCATCTCTGTTCTTCAAGAAAATATTGATTTTTTTTTTTTTACAAGAAGGGGGTGGGTGGAAGGATTAGAAAAAAGAAATGCTCTAAGCAAAGAAGAAATCTTACAAAAGAATAACTTAGCTCAAAGCTGGCTTGACAAAGTAATTCTATCTAAACAGCTTTGAGCCACTTGAGAGAGACAATTTCTCCTGATTTTCCCTTTGAACAATTTCACACTCTTCATAAGCACTTGCTTTAAGAATATTATGTTCATAATGATAATGCAGGACTCTGTGCTGCAGCTTCCTGTCCGTGAACAAGGAAAACCTTACGTCACTGTAGTTTTGGAAAGCGAGTCTAAATTCCAATTAATTAGGATTAATTAGACATTTGGTAAAAACACTCAGAGATGCCAGACTGGGAAGAAAATAACTGCTTCTTGATGGCTGCTTTAAAGAAAAGGCCAGAATCCATTAGAGGGCTCAGTCTGACTCGCAGAAGTCTGGAAGTATTTGGGTGTGGGATTGAATTTGAGAGAAGCCACACATACTGGAATGTCTTTCTCCAAAAAAAGGGGGAAATTCATTACACTGATTCTCCTTTTTTTTTTTTTTTTTTCCTAAACTGGTGTCTGTTAATCCTTAATACAGAGAAGGCCAAAGGTGTTGGGGTGAGCTGGGGGGTGGAGGAGAGCGTACACAGGTATCCACTCGCCTGAGCATGTTGGAGAGGGTACCAGGCACTGTGTAAGGAGAGGGACTCAGCAGCCTGAGAAACGGCCATGCTCAGCTGCCCATCGTGTCCAGACTTGAGCCGACGCCACGATAAGTCAGAGCCTGCCTCCAGCCTACCGAGGGCATTTTTCAGTCCAGTCCACAAACCATTTTGGTTCTTACAGTAGCTGTTAACCTTGAAAAATGAATAAATCTCCAAACTCATCTGCATATAATTTGGAAATCGTTTGGATGATTGTATTGCCGACTTCTGCTGGTCTGTTGAAAGGAGAAGTTAATGCTTAATGTTTTTTAATTCTTTTTTTTTCTTTTGAATTCCTAGCAACTTTTTTATTGCTGTTTTCTTTTCTTTTCAGTTTTTTTTATTTTGTTTTGTTTTGTTGTTGTTGTTGTTGTTGTTGTTGTTATTTAGACCAATCTTACACATTTATATCTGGTGACCTGAACAACTAATTTGAAGATAACATCATGTAACACATGATTGCTGAATTCCTATTACTTTGCTTAGTGAAATTTTGTACCATTTCTTTTTTCTTTTCTTTT
>NW_004524707.1:4188999-4195079 GCF_000260255.1 Octodon degus
GGGAGATGGCTCAGTGGAATAAGCGCTTCCCTGGCAAGCTCAAGGGCCTGAGTTCGATCCCTGGTTCCACCGAAAAAATAACTGAATAAGCAAAACTTCAAGCACCAAAAAACAGAATAAAAAAATGAATAAATTTCACATGAAAATCCTGACGTGTAGCTAGTCCTTAAAAATCACTATATACGCCCACCTGAGATTACCCTCCTGCGTCTCCAGGAGCTCAGCAGGAACCCATTCTGCCTGTTATCCTTCACGCTCTAGCCCCCTCCCTCTGCTCATTTGCTGTCCACCAGCCCTTCCTGCGGGCACTGATTTTGTAGTTATCATTACAGACACACACACAAAGTGGGAAAATCCATGTGTCCAGAACACCAGCAGAGGAGCTTCACTAAACTACTGGCCCTGCCCTCGTTTCTCCTGGCCTTTGTGCTCATACTGTACCAGTACTGTTGAAGACCTTCCTTCTCCCCAAAGATTCTCTACCCCTATAAGAACCTTTCAAGTCATCACACATTGTGGATAACAGCACAACAGTTAAAACCTCTTCTGACTTCACGCTGATCATTTAGAAAGAAGGCAATGGTCCCTACCTTGTATACACACATATGCTTATCAATGGTAACCAGGGAGGGGAGAGTGAGCCTTGTGACCCAGGGGCCCCAGCAGCTGCTCCTCTTAGCCCAGTGGGTAATTTCTGACCCCAAAGCCTCAGTTTGAATGCCAGCTCCCTACCTAGCCAGCCATCACCTAGCTGCTGAAAACATTTGCCTCTCAGTTCCTAGCTGCCATATATGTTTACTTACTAGCTTCATGAAATCTCTTGATACAGGGTAGACCTGGGGGCTAAGTTGAATACTTTTCTCTGCAAGCAGAATTTGAACTCAGAAGAGGCAGAGACCACAATAGTCTTGCTCCTTATAGCATCCTTCGTACATAGTACAGGTTGCTTAATAAGACATGATAAATTAGTAAAACCCTAAATATTTCACAGAAGACTTTTCTGGCAATTATGGAGGAAAGTTGAAGAATGCTTATGTGAGGGGTTGTGGACTCTCCCAGGAAGAAAAACCAAACCAAGTGTCTATGAAGCACTCTGCTCCCAGTGACTCAGTTCCCACCTGACCACAGGCTGCCCACTAATCATCGAAGATGAATATTTTTCTGGAAAGGCTCTGAAGGTCTACTCAGAAAATGCCAGGCTGGCCAGATAGCTCAGCAAACTAAAGTGCTTGCTTCGGTAGAGCGCAGTGGCAGGAGTTCAATCCCCAGCTTCCCATGCCAGCCCCACCTCCTGGACTTGCTGAGATTCAGACTGGGCATGGTGGCACACACCTATAATCCTAGCACTTGGGAGGCTGAAAACAGGAAGATCAGTACAAGTCGGATTTATGTAATGAGACCCTGTAGACCCTGTCCTAAATTCATAAAAAATGAAAGACAGAGAGAGAGAGAGAGAGAGAGAGAGAGAGAGAGAGAGAGAAAAGAAAATACCAACTACAAAAATTCCAGCCTGTTGGTTTTAAATAATGCTTCTCAGCCTGTCCTTGTTATTTTTTCATGGTGCCAACTTTGGAATTATACACTTTGTAAATCATGTTGCACAATCCAAGGCTTGGACTTTTCCCCCAGACAGAACTATTGAATAACAGCAGATTCTCTTCCTTGGGCCCAGCTTATAAGAGGCCACCTTGCGGTAGTTTCTGGCCACCTTCTGTGCTACACTGGAAAGACAACAAGAATAGCAAGAAGTTCAGGCCACTTTATCAATAGATCAAAAAAGCAAATCAGATTTCACCTTGTCCCAAAATGGACATAATCATACTTTCTCTATTCAAGTAAGAAGAAAAAAAAGAGAGAGAGAGAAGAAAGGAGCAGAGGTGATTATGAGCTTGCTGATACTTTTTGCTTTCAAGCAAGATTTTCTTTGGCTGGTTCTAGACCAAAAGCTGCTGTCTCCTCTTTTAAATGTTCTAGAGAGAGGAACTGTAGATGTTTTTAATATTTTACTCCCTTCATTGTCAAAGACCATCTCTTTTCTTTTTCTGAATTTGAGATCCCAAGTAGGAATCTACCACATTTCTTCCAATTAAATAGGCATTTTAATGCTGCTCTTGTTCAGATGCAAAACTTCAGGTGGAACTACAGAAACCACTAGTCCCCAAAGGGGGATGGAATTCACTCTGAAGTTCAGAGCTCCAAGGTGCTCCAGAGCTCCAGGGAGGAGCAATGTGGGAGGATCTGAGGCGTGAGAGAACCTGCCTTCTTCCAAGGCCTGGGTATTTCCTGAATAGGCAGAGAGGTTGGAGGAGCACAGGGGGGAGGCCAGGTCAGAGCTCTGTAAGAGAAGAGTTTCAATCAGCTTCAAAGAATTGAAGAAGCTGTGAAGGACACACTGAAGGAAAAGGTCCTACAGGCAAAAAGGTAGCACACAGAGAACTGGCCACAAATGCATCACACACAGGAGACAGGAGGGCTTCGCCAGACCCTGTTATCCCCTTACTGTCTGCAAGGCCCTCACTCTTTGATGCCATCCTGTGAGTGGACCCAAGAGCAGGCTGGAACAAAAAGATCTAGCAAGGATAACTCTTCAAAACTTAAATGTTGATCAATCTTCCCTGCCCCTGACTAACTTCTTCCTGAATAATCTGACATTTTTATTTCTTGGGCATAGGTTGAATACATTCTCGAAAACAAAATAACTCTTGCCTTTGGAACTGCACAAAGATCTGATATATCTAGCCCCTCCATCACCTACTGTACCCATGCAATAGAACAAATGATATTTTGAGAGGAACCAGAAAATCTTCAGTGATATGCCACAAACCACTCAGGACCTGTTAACATCCTCCTGCCTCTAAAGAGCTTATAGTCTGTTTTGAATCTAAATAAATGAAAGAACAGCCCACACCATATCTGGCCACATGGAGTAAATATCAGGCAAGTCATGTAGACATATATACTATGGAGATTGGAAGGAGAGAGTGACATTAAATTTGGAGAAGCAAGAAAGGCTATATCCAAGGGGACTAAGTTTGGGGAGGGCTTGTGCAAGCCTGAGGTGTGTGAAGGCACAGTCGGGGTGGCATGCTATGGGTCAGTGGTGAGACCAGGCAGAGGGGAGGTAAAGTGAGGAAAAGACAAAGCACACAATCCCAGGCCCATGCCTTCTCTGAGCGTCCTAGAGGCCCTACTCTGCTTGCTTATTGCCCTCCCCCTAAGTACGCCATTATTTTATTAGTTCTCCATATAAATTATTTATCTGAGAGATTGCTGATGCTGACCAGTCCTGGTAAGTAATGTCTTCTTCAGAAAATGCTGCACAGGGTTCAGAGTCTTCTACGGCTGCCAAAACATTACACTGAAAATCAATTTTAATCTTGTGAGTGCGTGTGTGCGCATGTGTGCGTGTGTGTTTGTGTGTGTGAAGGTTTCAGGGAATGGGAGTTGCCCAGATGGTGGCTGCCCTTTCTAGTGGGTCCCCATCAGATCTACAAATTAGATTTCTGGGGGGCAACATTAGGGAAGTCGCCTGGAGACACTAGTTCTGGTATTGTTTGTTATAAAGCTAGTCATAATAACCTGACTGAGAGCAGAACATTAAAAGGTCACCTCATTTTATCTCCAAAATGCTTCCTTTAGAAAAGTCACCTTGCAGTCCCATTTGGAGAACAATTTGTTAGCCTGTTTGCTTTCTCCCCGTCCTCTTTCAGCCGAGCTTCGCAGTCAGAGAGAGAGCATTGCTTCCCAGACAGCCTCAAACGGCTCGTAAAAGCTTTCCACAATTGCTCTTGCTTCCTTCACCAACAAATATCACCCTTCTCTATTCCATCTCATGCCTTCCTCGGTGCTCACTGATGCTGCTCTGCCTGTTATTGTTCGCAATGACAATAGTTAAAAATGTATAAAGCAGCTAAGTAACACGATGGGGGAGTGGGGGAGAATCAACATTAGATGAACTGGGCAAGAGACGTTGGCTCACTTCATGAGATATTCCTTCGTGAATCTGGTATGTTTTCAAGTGCAACTAAATTTCCATAAATAAACACTAGTCACCTATTTCTATGTCAAGGTAGAGCTACTACACACAGCAGTCCCATGACAGATTTGCCCTGTAGAAAAAATAGTGTGTGTCAACATAGTGCAACCATTAAACCTCCTGGAAGGGAACTTTGCCTCAAGTCTTTTTAACAATCAGAAGTCCTTGAATGGACTGGGATATAGCTCAGCAGCATCAGTGCCTGTCTGCCCAGCTAGCACAAGGTCCTCAGTTTGATTCCCAGTACCAGAAATAAAGGAAGTCCTTGAGTTCTTAGTGTCCTTGTTTCATATAGAGACACCCGTGGCTTGGCAATCTGTCTGAACAATTCTAAAACTTGTTTGCTTTTGGAAGCAGGGTCTTGTTATGTAACTCAAACTGGCCTTAAACTCTTTATGCAGTCTGTGCTGACCTTGAATTCGTGACTATCTTTCAGACTCTGCCTCTGAGTGTCTGGATTACAAGCTTGTGCCACCATTCTCAGCTAATTGTACAGTCTTGTGAATTGTATCCCACCACAAAATACTGCAGCGCAGTAGAGCACCTACCACATGCTTAGCATGCCAGCACCTAACTATGCCATTGAAGTTATCATCAGAAAGGTGTGGCTATATTTCTGGAGTTCTGCCTGCAAACAATGTACAAGACCCTCCACAGGAGGTCTTAGAATTTAGCCCAGGCTTAAATTCTTTACTGTGTTTCAGTGACCAAATCACTCTGCGGATGAATCCGGAGGTTCACAGTCTACTTGCTTGTCTAATTGCTGAAGGACAGGCTGGAGGGGATGGCGTTTTGCTGGTTTGCCTGCCTTGGACTGAGGGTACCCAGATGCAATGAGAGACCTGGCCAACAGCAGACTTTGTGCTGTGCTTTACAGGAAAAACCACGGTAAACCCACCTTCACTGGACACCACTTCTAACTGATAAATTCACAAAGACTGTGGAGTTCATTTTCTTGTGCACAAATAAGTCCCAAGATGGGTTGCTGAGGGATAACGCAAAGGCTCAGAGGCACAAGCAGAGCCCAGGTGCCTTGTGCTCCTGCACTGCCACCCACTTAAGCGATTACCTGTAACACTCATGGCCACCACGTAACCATTAAACCTCCACTTCAATCCCTAGAAGAGGGTAGAACAGTGAGCAACTAGAAATAATCAAGAGTTGATAAGTCCGTACCTCTAGGGCCCTCTGCCTAGGATCCTTCCCAGAACTTTTGTCCGGTGGCTTCCAGTTATGTCACTGGCCAGAACCATTCCTTTTGGCCATCCCCATGTACACATAGAGGCAAGGAAAGAATGGGCCTCACTGTCACCCTAAACAAAGGACTGGACTACTACTAAGGAAAACAGACGGGAGGGCATTGGGCAGCAAACACATAGTACTGGCCACAAAAAGCAAGATTCCTTTTCTTTCTCTAGAGCTAAACTACAGTGTGAAAATTAATATAGAATGGGTGGCCAGGTAGCTCAGGGGATTAAAGTGCCTGCTTAGGCAGAGGCAGGGACCAGGGTTCGATTCCCAGCACGCTGTGCCAGCCCTGCCCTCAGGGCATACTGAGATGGCAACTGAGATTGGGCATGGTGCCATGCGCCTGTAATCCCAACACTTGCGAGGCTGAAAACAGGTGGATCACTACGTGTTTGATCGACATAGTGAGACTCTATAGAGCCTGTACTAAATACATAAAAAAATTAATATAGATTGCCTAGGCTACAAATGAGAAATAATCATATTTCTTATAAAGCCTCTAAGACACTTCCCCTCCCTAGTTTCTCCTGCTGGCCTTGCACATTTTGCAAAGTTGGTATTTACTGTGGCCAGACCTAATTCATTCATTTATGAAGCTATCTCAGGCACCAGCAGAAGTCATAAAGTATTCATCTCCTGAATGTTTATATTTGCGAAGGTCACAGTATTGAGTGTGTGTATACCCCAAGGCCCCTCTCTCTGTTTGAGCCCCTTATGGCTTGGGCTTGCTATTTTCCCTTAAACAGAGAAATCAGATGTACACAGCTCAAAATACATATTGGTGTTTTCCAGAAAG
>NW_004524707.1:4195964-4197196 GCF_000260255.1 Octodon degus
TTTTTTTTTTTTTGCAGTTCAACTTTTTTATTTTAATAAAATCAGAATATGCACAGCACATGCAGTGCTAGCATCTAAACTAATACAATAAGCAATTACTAAAGCTACAGTGACTTGAGGTTCAATCTCTATACTCAGCAAGTTTAACTCCATTCTTATGTGATTTTTGAAACTTTAACTGAAAATATTGCTTGCTGATAAAACTTGCTCAAATGCTATTGCTGAATGTACAAGTCACTGATTATGCCAATACAACAAAGATAACCACATGTTTGAGGATTGGCATGCGTTTCACTCGATGCCATGAAAGCTGCTCTGTGTGCTATGAAGCAAACTTTCCTGCAGAGAGGGCTGGGGAGTGCTGTAAGGACCATGTCAGCTAGTTCCTGGTGAAGAGTTGCAGCCTCCTGCATGGAGGGGGCCATGCTGTTTGCTGGTCTGAACCTACAGACCCACAGCCCAGTCAGGCCTCCAGCCATCCAGTTCATCCTCCCAGCCGCAAGCAAAGAACCAGCCAGAACTCCACTCCAGGGCCATGAACCTCAACACTCCCCAGTCCTGGCCCAGCAGAAGCATGACTCTGGCCTGAGGAGAAAGCCCTCTTACTTTGTGTGGCTTTGACATGGAAAACTGAACATCCCCATTTCAGATGAGACCCAAGGCTGTTCCTTTTATGACCCAAATAAAAAGAACTCCATTAAAGTATGTTCCTCAACAAAAGAACAGTTTCTCCCCTCAGGGAAGCACTGACTCCCATGGACTGAAAGAGGGACAAGCATCTCTATTTAGCTCCTTATTTAATAGGACCTCCACTTCACCGCATCTGCCCGGGAGCAGGGGCTGTGCCTTCAGAGTCCAAGATTCTGATTCAAACACGACTGGTGCAATCTGGGACAATTGATGCTGTTTTTCTGGGTCTCAGTCTGTAAGTGAGGAGGGCATGGGGGTGGGGAGGGAGACCAGAGAAATCTCATGGCTCCTGCTAGCATTAAAACCCTAAAATTTTATTCACGACTTGGTCATAATTAAGGAATTTAAAACATGAAGAGCCAAGAGCCCTCAGACTGCCCAGGAGTCCCTCAGGTGGACAGGCAAAGCTCTCCAAGGCACACAGCATTTCAACAGCCCTGGGCTTCCAGAGAGGTTTCCGAGCCCACGGAGACCTGGCTCTGCTCCCCGAGGGTGCTACGGAGGAGAGGCTGTCTTACGGATTGCACAAGAGGTATTTCATT
>NW_004524707.1:4201416-4202463 GCF_000260255.1 Octodon degus
AAATTAACTACAATAAAACATGCATGACCATTAATCCTTTTCACTTTGAACACATGGCCAGTGTTCTTGCTACTTTCTGAAGCAGTTCTGGAAGCTCTATTTCCTGAGGATCTTTCCATGACTGCCCCATAGAGTCATGGCAATTTCTGTCAAAACATTATGTGTCCTCATATGGGAGGTTCTGGCACTTTCCCAAAGTCAAAATGATCATTAGATGAAAACACCTGCAACAGATCCAGGACAGCAAGGCAGCCATGACAGTGCCACTAACGATGCTCACAAGCAAGAACTACTGGGACTGCTTCAAAAAGTGGCAAAAACAGTGGAATAATTGAACTCAAAATAAGAGGAGTATGTTGAGGGGGATTCCTGACAATGTGTCTTTTACTGCGGTAGTTTTTAAGTGACTATTCACTGTAGTTCTTAGTGACATCTCCTATATGATTCACAAAGGCAGTGACTACATTTTCTACTTCCCTCTAGTACTAATATCTTTTTCTGAAGTTGTTATTTAATAGACTATGTCTGTTTCTAATTAGTCATCAAGTCCTGACTTGCATTCATTGTTTCAATTCCTGTCTACTTGCTAAGCCTTCCACTCACCCTACTTTGTACAAACATAATCAACATCTTTGTAGCAGGATGTTCAATTGAAGATCATATCTGAGTTAGAATTATATTGGACCCCAAATTCATGTACAGTCAATATGCAAAATTTTTGAGGAATTTGGGTTATGGCTTTAGTGACTCTGTATCCCTGTTCACTTTAAGATGCACTAGTGTGATGAGAATAGAGAGAGATTTGTGATGAGAATCTTTTGGGAAATAGAAACACTTCAGTATCCCCTGCTGACTGTCATCAAGCTTCAAGAGAGAGGCCCACTCACTCGACTTCATTCATGCCCCTGTAGTTAGAGGGGCTGGGTGGCTTCCCAGTGGAATGGCGGTGCGTTCTCATTTTAGAAACATGGGAAACAAAAAAGAAGCTGAATAGCTGCCTTGGTGGTGGACAAAGCAGTGGTTATGTTCTGTTGACATGTTCAACGT
>NW_004524707.1:4203846-4206252 GCF_000260255.1 Octodon degus
ATGCTAAGCATGTGACATGTTTGCTCATTTAGTCTTCAAATATTAGAACCATTCTTCAGATGGTACAAGGCACAGAGAAGTCACGTGACATGTCCAAGGCTGCAGAGCTAACAAGATGCAGAGTAGCATGTAGGTTTTCTCCGTCTGGCTCTAGAGCCCACCTGCTGACTTCTTCTGCCTTCTCTTGTCTTACCACACCACTGTGAATACACTCTACAGATGTGATGATGCCTGGGAATACAGGTTCTGTCCTAGTCTGCTGAAACAGCACAGCAAGTTACCATAGACTGGGTGGCCTGCACTACAGTTCAGGAACCTGGGAAGTCCTAGATCAAGGCTCTACAAGCTCATGTTTCAGGTAAGAATCCCAACATGATCTGAAGCCAGCTGCCTTGTCAATATCACCTCACATGGGAATGCAAGCAAGACCTTCAAGGTCTCTTTCCATTTTATAAAGACATCAATTCTAATAAATCAGGACCTCACTTCACTTATCCATAATCCTTTCCTTAAAAGAAATGCCCTATCACCAGTACAACAGCAAGAAGCATTAAGACTTCAATATACAAATTTGGGAGAGACACAATTCTGTCCATAACATTCTGTTTGGTTGTTTCTCAAACCACAAATCCTAGAGATGCCTGAGCCCCAAAGAGGATACATAGCCCTTCTTCTAAATTCTATCCTTTTCTTTACTTCCTGGATCCTAAGTAACATATTCAGGGCCCAGAGTTCTGTGCAGTCCTCAAGAGCATCAGCCCTGCAGCATTCTCTGCCCCAAAGGCCTGTGCCACCTCCTCATGACTGCATAGCACGGGAGAGGCAAGCATTTGCACCCTTTGTTCATCTCTTTTTCCTTGTCTTTTTCCACAGACGCATGCACAAAAATCCCTTTCTGTCCTTTATTTCCCCAATGCAGTGTCCACCCCCACTCCATGCATATTAAATTATGCAAAGAAGTCAAAGGAGAGACTGACAGTGCTATGCTGTGTTGCTACAGGACTAGACTGCCTTTTTGTAGACCCCAGAGTTTCTGGAGAGCTGCTCCTTCGTGCACAGCCAAGCTGACCCATAGAAGTGGGCCAAGATGAGCACCCAGCTTGTCATTCATCTCTGGGCTACAAATAAGCAGAACACAGGACTCATCCCTCTGAGAGGAAATGGGAATTTACTAACTGGGTGACACAAAACAGAAAGAGACAGGCTATCCAGGGCCATCAAATGAAGCTGTCATGGGACAGGCAGGCTTCAGCGAAAACAGTGTGTGTTATCTAGGCCACATACCCATTATGTACGACAGCCTCCTGTCCTGAATTTTCTAGGTCAGACCCAATTTCAAATATCATCTCACCTTGTCAGACTATGTATTCTAATTCCACATTTGGAAAATGTGGCCATCAAATCTTTCAGACAGTGGATCAGTGTATTAACTTAGGGGGTGGAACCAGCCCTAATGGTATTGATGGATATGATTCAGAGAAATACGTTCAGGGAAAAAATTAGAGTTTATAAACCAAAGCCACCACTAATCTGTATGGAGGAAAATAATGACTCTAAAGCTAGTGTAAGCATTTCTGCTGCCCATAGAGGTGTTTATAAAACTGGATCTGGCGGGTATCTTCAAGGTGCAGGGCACTCTCGGGAAAAGGCCTTATGGATCCTGTGTGGGGGTCCCTCTTCCCCAGGGCCCTCCTTTAGCAAAGACGGGGAGACTGGAGGGCATGTTGGGGTAACTGGCCCCAGAAACAGGTTCTGAAGGTCACAGGCCCCAATATCCCTCAAGGTTGTGCTACCTGGAACCAAAGTCAGGCTGGAAATCTGAACACCATGATTTATACCCACCCAGAGGGAGGGAAGCACAACTAGGAACCTGGTCTCAAAAGTACTCTGAGTGATATGTCGGTGTTCTCTTCTAAATATATAAAGTCATACACAAAAGGCTGTGCTTGGTAAAGTAGCTCCATTCCTGTTTGTGGAGTCTGCTGTTGTGGGGTTTTTGTTGCTCTTTTGTTTTGTTTGTTTTTTTAAAATAAGTTTCTCTTTTTAAAGCTCCAGAATCTTTATTGCTGAAAAAGAAAAGACCTTATTTTCTTTCATCTTGGGTTTGGGTTTCTTGGAAAGAAATATGTGGGGTGACAGTGAGTGTGACTAGCACAAGGGCCTGGAAACAATGCAGAACTACAGTGGAGTGAGCATGTTCTCTCTCTGTCTCTGTGTCTGTCTCTCTCTCTCTGTCTCTATGTCTGTCTCTTTCTCTCTGTCTCTGACTTTGTTTCTCTCTGTCTCTGTCTTTCTCTGTCTCTGTCTCTGCCTCTGTTTTTGTCTCTTTTTGTCTGTTTTTGTCTTTCTCTGACTGTCTCAAACTGTCTGCCTGTTGTCTATCTGTCTCTGTCTCTGTCTCTGTCT
>NW_004524707.1:4206352-4208187 GCF_000260255.1 Octodon degus
TCTCTGTCTTTCTCTCTCTGGTGTGTGTGTGTGTGTGTGTGTGTGTGTGTGTGTGTGTGTGTGTTCTTGGGATCAAATCCAGGGCACCACAGAACTGAGTAACCTCAAACATTATGTTTTTTTAAAGAATACAAAAATAGTCAAAATTAAGATTACAAATGATACACACTTTCACTGAACAAAGTAACAGGAATTCAACAATGGTTGCTGCATTATTGCATGATATCATCTTTAAATTAGTTATTTGTACTATATCAATAGAGCCAAAGCCAAAAACCACATGACCATCTCAATTGATGCAGAAAAGGCTTTTGATAAAGTCCAACACTCATTCATGATCAAAGCCCTAAAGAAATTTGGAATAGATGACTTCTACCTCAATCTGATTAAAGGCATCTATGACAGACCATATCCAACATAACTCTAAAAGGAGAAACACTGAAATCTTTAACTCTAAAATCAGGTACAAGACAAGGATGTCATCTATCACCACTTCTATTCAATATAATTCTAAAATCATTAGCTAGAGCTATTAGACAAGAGAGAGAAAAATAAAGAATAGGAATAAGAAGAAGAATAGATAAAGAAGTTAAACTATCATTATTTGCAGATGACATTATACTCTATTTGGAAGACCCGAAAAACTCCACCTAGAAGCTCCCAGAACTAATAAACAAATTCAGTAGCATAGCAGGTTACAAAGTCAATACCCAAAAATCAATAGAATTTCTCTACACAGATAACAAACACACTGAAAGAAAAATTAAAGAAACAATACCCTTCACAATAGCACCCCCCCAAAAAAATGAAATACTTAGGAATTAATCTAAGGAAGTAAAAAATCTATACAATGAAAATTACAGTGCTCTGAAAAAAGAAATTGAAGAGGATTTCAGAAAATGGAAAGATATTCCTTATTCCTGGAGAGCAAGAACCAAAATTATGAAAATGGCCATACTCCCAAAAATGTCATATAGATGCAATCCTTATCAAAGTGCCATCAACATACCTTACAAATCTAGAGAAAACATTCCTAAAATTTATTTGGAAGCAGAAAAGACCTAGAATAGCAAAGGCAATCCTGGGTAACAAAGGCAAGGCAAGAGACATTGCATTCCCTAGTTTGAAATATACTACAAAGCTACTGTGATAAAATCAGCATGGTACTGGCATAAAAACAGACCCAAGGATCAATGGAACAGATTAGAAAATGCAGATATAGCTACAAACACACTTAGTTATCTTATCTTTGACAAAGGGGCCAGACATGTTTACTGGAAGAAAGAAAGCCTCTTTAACAAATGGTGCTGGAAGGCTGGCCAGATAATTTAGGGGACTAAAGCACCTGCTTAGGCAGGCACAATGATTGGGGTTTGATCCCTGTTATGCCGTTCCATCACCATCCACAGGGTGCACTGAGACAGCAAATGACACTGGGCATGGTGGTGAGCACCTATAATCCCAGCACTTAGGAGGCTGAAAGCAGGAGGATCACTATGAGTCTGATCTGTATAGCAAGACCCTGTAAGATCCTGTACTGAAAAATACATTTTAAAAAATGGTGCTGGAAGAACTGGCTCTCCACATGCTGAAAACTAAAACTTGACCCAGGTCTATACCATGCATTAAATTAAAGTCAAAATGGATTAAAGTTCTAAACATTAAAACAGAAACACTAAATCTCCCGGAAGAGAAAGTAGGTGGAAGTCTTGAAGATATAGGAGTAGGCAAACATTTCATGAGCAAAAATCAAGCTGCACAGGAAATACTTCAAAGAATCAACAACTGGGACCCCCTGTTGTTGAGAAGTTTCTACATGTCAAAAGAAATCACCA
>NW_004524707.1:4219423-4226257 GCF_000260255.1 Octodon degus
AAAATAAATAAAAAATACAAAATACAAAAAAGAAACAGATTCTAACTATCTTAGAAACAAAGCTCAATGGCCAGCCAGATATGCTCAGTGGATTAAAGTGCCCATTTAGGCAGACGCAGGGGCCGGGTTCAATCCCCAGTGTGCCATGCTGGCCCTGCACCCCAGGGCATGTTGAAACTGCAATTGAGACTGGGTGTGGTCATGCAGCTATAATCCCAGAGTTTGGGAGGCTGAACAAAGGAGGACCACTATGAGTCTGATCTCTGTAGTGAGACCCTGTAGACCTTGCACTAAGTACATAAAAGAAAAAAGAAAAACTCACTGGGCGAGTACTAAAGTAGCTCACCTACAGACTGGGTAGAGCACTTCAAGCAGAATCAAGACACGCAATGCATTGCCAAGACCTTGCCAGAGGTAGTATGGCTCAGCACCACCAGACATTTGCTACCCAGCCACTGAACAGCTCCAACCCAGTGCCTTCACCCCCATGACATGGAAAGAGACTGGCCTTCAGGCAGCCGGACTCTATAAAGTCTCTCATTGATTGTTTGCATTATTCTTAAAGGATTAACACCCCTTAGAGTAGCATTTCACTGACCATGCTTAAATTATATATCCTTTCAGTAGCTGTCAGGGATAGGAAGATAAACTAACACACACACACACACACACACACACACACACACACACACTTTATTTTCTATAGTGGGAGAAGGGTTGGAAACTCAGCAACATCTCTCACTTCCAAGATGATCTCCAAGTTGAACTAGAAGAGGAGCAGGGATGACAAAATAACACAAAACACAATAAAAATGTGTTAAATGCATGTGCATAAGTCTAACAAGAAATATACAAGACCCATAGAAGGGAACCATAAAATTCCCCTCAAGGAAATAAAAAAAGTATAAAATAAATGATGAGAACTCTCATATTTCTGAAGGAAAAGCATCAGTATTACAAAGATGCTGGTCCTCTCCCAGTCCACAGAATTCACTGAAGTTCTTTTTGTTGTTGTTTTGTCACCAGCTCAGAGCAGCATGTGGTGCCAGGGATTGAACTGTGGTCCTGTGTGCTTACCTAAACTCGCCTAAGCAGGTGCTTTAGAGCTATATTGCTGGCCCTTCACTAAAGTTCTGATCACAAGAGTTTTTGTTCCTTGTTTTAGAATTTGACAAAATGAGTCTGTAGTCATCCCTCTATAACAATTGTTTCACACATACCCCTCCATGAATACCAAACTCCACAGATTTGATATACAATATATAAAATAGTAGAGCATATAACATATGCATATATTCCCACATACATTTGCTAAGTCATCTCTAGGTTACTTACTACAAGGTAAATACTATGTGAATAGTTGTCACACTCAATTGTTATGGAATAGGAAAAGGAAAAAGTCTTTGTATGTTTAATACAGATGCAACTAAAATATCCATACAGGGTTGGCTGAATCCACAGATACAGAATCCACAAATGTATTCCAAAGACCAAAGACATCTATATAAAAGGCATGTGTGCAACAACACATCAGAACACACTCTAGGTTTGTACTTATGTGAGATGGCATTGACCGAGGAACAGATACGGAGTTCAATGGAGCACAAAAGAACTCAAAAAGAATCACTGTATAAATGACATCCAGTGTATATAAGAAGGCACTTCAGGTCAGTGGGGAAGTGGAGTCAGAAAACTTTCTTTATAGGACAGGGCTGTGAATATTTCAGCCCATGTAAGCAGGCACAGGTCAAGGGGCAGCCAGGACTCCTGGCACCCACCAGGTGATACTGATACAGGGAGAAAAACTGGTCTCAGGTGGGTGACCTCCAAACAATATAGGGAACCTCCAAATGACATAGGGAAAAACCATCTCTGGACCTGACCTGCATGAGTTCATGTTCTCTAAAACCAAAGAATGAATTTTAGGAGCAAATGGAGGTTATGAGCAGAATATATTTATTGAGAGAAGGAATGCTCCTGTCCAAGAGAGGGACAGGAGAGGGGCCCGAGCAGGTAGTTTCCCCGGGAAGCTGTCTCTTCCAGGGACTTTTATAGAGGAAAACCATGTGGTGAGGCGGGTCTAAGGTAATGGAGAAGACATGGGAACTTGCTTAGCTGGGCATGAGGTGAGACAAAACTATGGTTAACCAATGAGATTACAAGCCCCATTGCTCAGGAAAAAATGATTAAATCCAGTATCAAATGGGAAAGCGAGTCATGTAGCAAGCGGGCATGAATACAGGACAGGGTCTCTTCCTGTTGGGGGTTAGGCTAGTGACTCATTTGGGCTGTTTCAAGTTGATTGATGCTACTTAGAATATCAGTCCCTAATGCCCATCCCTAAGCAAGTATGTAGCTGTGCTTCCTTTGTTTGTCTTGGTCTTGTAGTGTGGCTCATATGGGAGTGTCTGCCTCTTCCAAGTCGCAAAGTAACCTTGTTTTCCATCTTGTCTCCTTGAGGGCCTGACCCTGTCTGACTGCCTATAACATTTCTAACTCGGCTGCCTACAACAATAGAGTATTGGACAAGTTCTCCCTCCAAGTCTCCAAAAGGGAGCAATGCCTGATGAGACCTTGAATTTTGACTTCTGACTTCTTGAGCTATGAAACAAAAAAAATTCTCTAGTGTTAGGCCACTCTGTTGTAGAAGTGATATAGGGAAAAATTACCTCGATGGAGGACCTTCAAATGATAGAGGGGAAAAAATGAAACTCCCAACCTGAAAGATACCTGAGAAGAGTACATGTTCTGTAAAACCAAAGAATGAATTTTGGGAACAAACAGTGGTTAAGAGAAGAATATATTCATTGGAGGAAAGAAAGATCTTGTCCAAGAGAAGGACAGAGGGAGGCCCCTGAGTGGATAGTCCCCTGGAATCTGTCTCTTCCAGGGACTTTTATAGAGTAAAACCACTTGGTTAGGCAGATGGTAAAGACATGGGAACTCCCTTAGGTGGGCATGTAGTGGGACAAAACTATGGTTAATCAATGAGATTACAAGCACAATTGCTCAGGTAAAATTGATTAAATCCAGTACCAAATGGGGAAGTGAGTCAAGTAACAAGTGGGCATGAATATGGGACAGGGTCTCTTCCTGTTGGGGGTTGGGTCAGTGACTCATTTGGGCTCTTTCAAGGTGATTGATACCTATTTAGAATATCAATCCCTGATGTCCATCCCTAGGGAAGTATGTAACTGTATTTGTTTCCTCTTTTATCTTGAGGACTGGCCCATAAGGGAGTGTCTGTCTCTTCCAAGTTGTAGTCACCTTGTCTTCCATCTTGTCTCTTGAGAGCCCTGCTCTGTCTGACTGGCTATAATATTTCTATTTAATTCAGATGCCTACAACAGTAACTTGTTAGAGCAGCCTTAGGAAACCAAAACAATAGTGTTCATCAACAGCTGCGTTTTGTGACCCAACAGCCCCTTCTGGTGCATCTAAGAATGGCACCCAAAAAGATATCTGACCACTGACAAACTGAAGGCTGGCAGGTCCCTCGGCATGAATGAGGTCCACACAGCAGGTGACCACCAGTTATGGTACACTAGGAGACACCAGTGCTCTGAAGGGCAGACACATGCTCACGCTTCAGGCCACACACTCTGGTTCTTGGAGTTCCTGGATCTCTGCACCAGATCACGTTCAAGCTTAAGAGCACGGATTCGGAATGAGTAAAACCTAGATTAGAGTCCTAGGCTCACCATTTGCAGCCAGTGACTTCACCTTGAAGAAATGTCTTAATTGCTTACAGCCAAACAGCGCTTCTGTAATGAGTCAGCATTCTTAAATGGGAGCAATTGACACGCCTTGATAATTAGAGGAGAAAGTAACAGCAAAGGATCCAGGGGCTTTGCAGGAAGCATCAGGAAGCCCATGTTTCTGGCTGCTGCTACTGTTGCAGCCATTGATGCTAACCACAAACAACTTTTTTTCAAGGTGAGTCCTGCGTTTCCTTGTCAGTATATGATGGGAAGTTGTCTTATTTATGGACCCTGAGTCATGGGCCTCTTCCTCCGCCGCTGGGGATGAGGCACAGGGATGGGACTGAAAATTAAATAACAATCGTGTATCTCATTTGTTGAGCAGATACTACATTCCATCCACTGCTTTTTTAATTTCCTGTATATTAATTCACTCAACACTTACTGTCCGTGCAGTTAATCTGTCACCCTCATTTTCACCCTGAAGAAAACAGAAGCACAGAAAAAAGCCAAGTGATTCAGCCGAAGCACCCTGATGATAAGTGCAGAACGAGGACTGAATCTTTAATTGTATAGAACCAGGTCCTGACATCTTTGGGCATATTACTCTCTGTTCACCACCTGTCATTTGTAACGTTACTGTCTACCTCCAAACGCAACACATCCTTCACACAAAGGAGATTCAGATGATTCTGAATGGCCATATTGAGAAAAGAAAGTTACACCTATAATCTACCTCACAGAGCTGTCACAGCCATTAAAAGATATGCATGCACATATCTGCATTATATGTGCAAATGTGTATATATTGTGCTACACATGCAAATGCACACATACATAATGCCTAACATGGGGACCAATGCATAGCAGAAACTCGTCAGGTGAAAAATAATTTTATACTAATAGCTACTACTAGTACATCATTCCTGCCTTTGACCAACTACCTCTTGGCTGCTTCTACCAGTGACTTTTTTTTTTTTTGGCCTAATTGTAGCTCTGCCACCTTACTCTGTAGCACAGCTACCCCAGGCAAGTAACTTCACCTTTCAGAACTCACCTATAAAATGAAGCTAAGTTTGGAGAAGAGTAAAAATGTTTGATGTATATTATTTCTGAAGCCTTCCAAAATTTAATATTTTCTTCAACTCATATCTCCCCACCCTTGATGCCCAACGTCTTCACAGGGATTCTTATCATTTGTGGCTCACAATTACACTCCAGGTTACATGCCACTTTCTATTGTCCTGGAATGTTTCTTGCTGTTTCCTCTTCTACAAAATGACAATTTTGAATGGCAATGGTTTTTGAAAAGCAGTCTGATTGTATATAGGTATAAGAGAGGCGGTGCAGCAGAATGTCTGTGTCTACACACTCACACACAGGTGAACACACAAACACAAACATCGCCTGGAGCTCAGTCTGGGTCGGGCAGCATCAAGCTACAGTGCAGTATTTGCTTGTGAGAGAGATTGAG
This sequence comes from Octodon degus, assembly GCF_000260255.1. Lineage (NCBI taxonomy): Eukaryota > Metazoa > Chordata > Mammalia > Rodentia > Octodontidae > Octodon > Octodon degus. The sequence goes on from NW_004524707.1 coordinate 4,224,599, forward strand.
GTCTAATTTCAGTTGCCTGAGAATCCTCCAGATGACAGACTCGGCTTTCCATGGCCACGTGGGACTCAAAAGGCATCCAGGATGCCTGTCTTCTGGAGCATCTGAGAGTGCGTTACCACCTCATCTTCCCTCTTTCCTCCCTGATTTCTACCTTAATTTGTCTCCAAGGTAGTTGGCCATCAAAAGTCCCTTTATTCCTCACTCTCAGAAGTGACTCCTAAACAGATATTTTTTGCACCTTAGTCACTCATATTTACCTTGTGACTTTTTAAATTTTGCTTCTAAAACATGGAAGGAGAAACTTTCTTATACCTTCACCTTTAATCACAAAAGTTTTGTCTGTTCAGCAACTTTTCAATGGTGGAACAGCAGTTAGTTTGTGTTTGTGATGTCAATTCACATTTACTTTTACTCATTTTCAGATATTCAAAGGCTCTATTCACTTTTCATATGCAGAAAAAAAGCCCATCTTTTTTTATATGTCATTATACAATCAACCAGGTGCATTCTCATATGTCACCTAGGAGACCCGCACCCAAACACTGTGTAATTGCAGCTCAAATTTTGTCCATGAGAATCCTATAGCAATAGGGGTAATTGCACTAGTGGTGTCTTGACTTGGTCATTCTTCCAACCTTTTATTCACAATAACCTAAACAGAATTAGTTTGTCTTTGTCACTGTTCTTGCCAAGTAATGCTCTGATTATGTCTACAATCCCGGCTAATAGCACCAGCATGCAAATGATTTCCCAAAGCACAGCCCTTAAGGATTTCTTCCCTTTCATCCCTACATATAAACGGTCAGCCTTTTGCATCACACACTTGGAGACCTTTTTAATACCTCTGCCTTCCTGTCTGAAGCAACTTTTACTGCTTTATTCTGGATCCCATCTGAATTACTGCAATAACCTCTTAACTTGTCTTCCACCTCCAGTCTGGCCTTTCTCCAACATTTTCTCTTCCCTACAGACAGAGTAATCTGTCCAAATTTTAAATCTAAAACTGCCATTCACTCCTATTAAAATCTTTCAATAGCTCCCCTTAGTTTTCAAGATAAAGTTCAAACTCCTTAGCTTAGCACATAAAGTTCTTTGTGAGATAGCCTCTGAATAATTCTCCAGCCTCTTCCCTACCTTCCCCACTTCTTTCTCAAATATCCCTGATGCCAGAGCTACTGAAGTAGATGCAATTGCTGAGACCACTCTCTTAGTCCACTGAGGATGCTATAGCAGAATACCAGAGTCTGAGTGACTTATAAAGAACAGAAATTTCTTTCTCATTTTGCAGGAGGCTGGAATGTTCCAGAGCATTTTGTTATCTGTTGAGAGGTGCTGTCCACTTCCAAGATGGCACCTTCTGAAAGAGAACCAGGCTTTGCCTCACAGTGGCTGATAGCTGAAGGACAAGCAAAACTTAAGATCACGTGCACCTCTCTGAATTCATCCCCTCTCCATCGCTGGAACTAAATGTCTGACATGCACAACTGAATGGAGGAAATGGTTTATTTTGGCTCACGAGAAGCTTCAGTGCATAGCTGTCTGGCTCCAAGCAGAAATGTTGTGATGGTTAATCCCTGGTGCTGAAAAAGAAAGAAAGAAGAAAGAAAGAAAGAAAGAAAGAAAGAAAGAAAGAAAGAAAGAAAGAAAGAAAGAAAGAAA
>NW_004524707.1:4226357-4242663 GCF_000260255.1 Octodon degus
AAGAAAGAAAGAAAGAAAGAAAGAAAGAAAGAAAGAAAGAAAGAAAGAAAGAAAGAAAGAAAGAAATGTTGTGATGGAAAGACATGGTAGGGCAATGCTGTTCACCTCATGGAGACCAGAAAGCAGAAAAAAAGAAGAGCACCAGCAAGAGATGCCCTGAAGGCACACCTCCAGGGACCTGCCTCTACCTAAACCCTGACTTCTTACAGCACACCCAGCTAGGAACACGCAAGGTGAACCTGCTGATGAATGTAGGGCCTTCCTGATCCAATCCCCTCTCTGGGCATCTCTAAGTCTGGTCAAGTTGATAATTATGATGAACTAGCACACTGTTATCATAAGGGCTCTAATTCATTCCATGAGAGAGAAGCCTTTATGGCCTAATTACCTCTGAATGGCCTCAGCTCCTTGTACTATCATACTGGCCATCAGGATTCAAGACCTTATTGTCAAGCAATGAATTCTATCTGTAGTGTTCTTCCTGCTACTTAAGGCTTCTGTACCAGAGGGCCTCTATCTCCACTGCATGGGATGAATGTCCTTCTCCATGTATCCCAGGCTCCCATTTACTCAGGGCTCCTCCACTAAATTTTACAAGTCAGCTAAGCAGCTGCTTCTTCTAGATTGTTCTTTACATTTACTTATTTCCTCCCATAGAACCTCTAGAACTTTTTTCCCTAAAAGTATCACTAAAAAATAAAAAACAATTTTAAAAAAGTATCACTAGCTAGTTTGAGTCCTTACTTTTAACAATAGTAGAAATTAAAATTAAAGTATTAAATTATCGGGGAAAAGCATGAATTGAAAAGCTAGAGAAAGATAGAAAAGGGCTCCAGATTCAGTAGATGAAGGGGGGACACTCTGATTCAGGAGTTCAGATGACCCACCTGCGAAGGCAGGAGGCCAACCTTTAAGGCTTAGCAAATGGGCTGGGATCTGACTGAGCATTGTCTTGGGAGTGGAATCATAGCTCTGGAATCTATAGCTCAGGCATGACTGTGTTCCCAGGAAAGGATTCTGTCTGTGATGGGCTCAGTCATGTGTGCCCCATCTGTCCTGGACTACACATGATCACAGGGTTAAGACAATGGCTAGAGACCTCCAGCGTAGCTCAATGTGCCTGTAAACATCTTATCTTGATGCCCTTGGTCTTAAAGGGGAATGAAGTCATGTCAATTCAGGGCTGTCAGCCCTGTCTGCCAGTGCCCAGCTAAGTGACCAACATACCATTGGGCCCAAGATTTGTGTAACAAAAGATACAAAATAAAGGTCAAGTTTGCTCTCCTGTTAATTACCCACTGAGCATCTGCGGATACAAATGAAAAGTCCTGGCTCATAGCAAAGGTGACTTTTCATCCCTCTACTATCCCAGAAGAAACACAAATAGTGCTTTTATTTCTTTGTGTTTTTTTATTAGTACATGATTAAAAATCATGCTTTTAATAAGTAACAGATAAAGACCCAGGACTCTGCCCATTCCCCTTACTTATGATGGTCTCTGGCTATGTTATAAATGAATGAATGAATGCCTTAAATTTTATTCTTCTCACATCCTCATCACCTTATGTAGTCCCTGGCTCCGTTAAAGTTTGTAAACTAATTTTATCTGAGAGATGCTTTTGTGCAAATAATCAAAACTATAGTGCAACTTTATCTATTTCCCTCTATCAGTCCTGAATCCCAAAGTGTACACAGTCCATCTAAGGCTATTCTAGAGAGGGTTGGGATGGAGCTACACTTACACAGGACAGGGCTTCCCTCTGCCTGTCCTCTAATAACAATGCTGAATTGCCAGGGTGAGAGCCGAAGCCCTTGAAGATGACTCTCCAGTGAGTCAGGCCCCAACTCCTGTAGAGTGGCAGATGCTTACTGACAGGCCCCTCCTGTTACATTTCCATGTGCACTGAGCCTGTGAACAATATGGATTTGGGGATGCAGGCAATGTGGGACACTAAAGCCTTCCGATAAAAACATGATACGCCAGCCAGCTGCAAATCCTACCTGCAATTTCTTCCCTCCTTTCTTCGATCCCCAGGAAATATGTCAGCAGATGCCATCAGGCAAGAAAAGCCAATGATCTATAGGGCATGAGGGAAGGCTAGAATATTGATGTCTCAGGTTATTTCTATGTATAAACTGTTCCTTGGCAAATGAGGTGCTTTGGGAATTCTGACTCCTTGGGCTGGTAAACACCTGGAGGAACAAAGCAGTCACCACGAGCTCTGCTTCTGCTCTGCAGCATGGCTTGTAGGCCACCAGTGGGAGCCCAGCCTAGAAAGCAGCATCTACACAATTAAAGCTTTCTCTCCATTGCCTTTCATTCGTGTCTGGAGGGTTTTCACTTTCTTTTCTTTTTTTCTCTTGGTACACAGTGTGAGAGGCCCCATTACCTAGGAAAATTCACCTGGACTATGGTGTCCCATCCAAGTATTAACCAGGCCTACCCTGCTTAGCTTCCAAAATCAGAGAAGATCAGGCAGCAGACTAAGGAGATAGACTAAATGGTTCCATTCCCTGTCTCATGGTGCTGGCTTATCTGTAAGCAAACCAACAATCTGCACAAAATCAATTAACTCTTGTTTTATTTTTTTGAAAAAGTGCTTTAGATACTTTTCATTTTTAGTTGGCATATAATAATCAGACATTCTGTGTTATACAACTGTATAATAATCATAGATCTTACATGTATAAGTGCTTTAGTTGTACAAATGAATTATGAGTTAATGTTATACCCTATAGGCATATGATATTTGTGCACATCTACGGGGGGACTAGATCAGGAATCTTTGGCCCATGGATAGGATTTGGGACTCTGGGGAGTTCTACAAATGATGCTTGGGCAGCCAAATAGCTGAATGGGTTAAAGAGCCTGCAAGCAGGTACAGGGGCCAGGGTTTGATCCCCTGGGCCTGCAGCGCTGGCCCCACCCCCAGGGTGTGCTGAGACAGCAATTGAGACTGGGTGTGGTAGCGTGCCTATAATCCCAGCTCTTAGGAAACTGTAAACAGGCAGATCACTATGGGTCCAGACCAGTAGTGAGACCTTGAACACACTGTAGACCCTTCCCTAAAACTATAAAAGAATAAATAAATAAAATAATAAAAAATAAAAGTGATACCTAATTTGATATATACATTCATTTTTTTCCTGCCACAAAGAACTATAGCTTTTGCCAGATTCACAAGTGAGTTCAGAAATCCTCGAGTTACAAAACAAGATTTCACAACATCTGAGTGTTTATATTTCTTAAGGGTAAAGCCTACCTCAGCACTGGGGAGATGGCCAAGGCTGGGGGAAGACTGACTTGACATTGAGATGGTCTTGGGCTCAAACCCTGGCTCTTTCACCTGCTCTGTTTACCCCGAATGAGTCACTGCTTCTGCGATTCCACGTAATACCTACTGTGCATGTTGAGAAGAACCTGAAAAAAAGTGCATGTTAGTAAGGTGCAGCAAGCATGTCAGAGGCGCTCAGCTCATGTCACCAGCACGTCCCTGGAGGCACAGCACTGCGAGCCGCCACCTCAAGTCTACTGCTAGAATTCTGGACATCTAAATTAATACCTTCCCTAGTGCACTCAGGGACTGACAAAGTCTCAGAGGTATTTCTTTTTAGGAAAGTGAGACATGGAATAGACCCAAGGTAGGAAAGAAGAAATAAAGGTAGGTGAAGGACAAGAAAAAAAATCACAATTCTAAAATTTCACTTTTAATAAAAACTGCAGCTTCAAGACACAAACCTAGTTTTAAAATTGTGTTAAGAACTTTAAAGACACACTAAGCCTGGGCTGTTTCTTTTTACTGGACCTGTAAATGAGTTTTATCCATTTGCTTTTACCTATAAATGGACATTATCCATTAATGAACAGAGAATCCTTGGAGTCTTCTGTTTTTTTGCTTGCTTTTGTTTATTTGTTTAGTCTGTTTTTATTTTTAGTGGGGATTGATGCCTATAGACTAGACCTTTCCTCTTAAGGGTGCCACCGACTGCTCCTTTACTTGTAGCAGCTGTTACTTACCTTTGAACAGGCCATCTATCACCCTCTGAATACACAGACACCCTAGCCCCTAGAAACCAAATGTCCTCTTCCAAAGATGCACCCATTCCACAAATTTCCACACACACACCAATAAATACACCCAGCTTAAAACTCCAAGGCATCTTTGTCCCTTGTCAGGGCCCACAGTGTGTTGCTTTGAATGTATACTTTAAAAATTCCTCCCAACAAATTTCTTTATGTCTCTTACTGATGCATCCTGAAAATTCTTTTTCTGAGATGGAAGTCAGCAAGCCAAAACATGCTCCATGAGGCTTTGAATTGAGGTCCTCCATCTCTGCTTTGGGGCGCTCACTGGACACTGTCCTCGACAGACCTATATGTTCAGTGTGCTTTGGCACAAAAAGAAATCCATGTTGAAAGAAGAGATACATTCCGAGGCTCAGAAGAAAGGGGCCTGGTCCAGCTAAGGAGTCCTAAGCTTTGTCCTACACAAAAATTAACACATAATTTCTCCTAAAACTTCATCCTGCTGTCACATGATCTGGTTATCCCTGGCAATGATGCAAGTGCATCGAGGGGGGCTCCAGGGGAGGAGGAGAAGCCTGGGACTGATAAGAAGGGGCTTATGCAGCTGGCTTGCACCATGATCTGGCACCCAGCACTTAGAATCGGGCCACCATCTCCTGCAATCCCTATTTCACCTATGTCACCAAAAGTGCTGCCTCCTTTATAGCCACACCCTCCTCCAGTTCTTACATCCCTTTCAATCTGTATATTGCTCCATTGTGATATCTTTTCTTCTTCAAGAGGGTCTAGAAAATCAGTCAATTCATTCAATAAGTGGCTGGGGATTTGGCTCAGCGGTAGAATGCTTACCTAGCAAGCTGGAAACCCTGGGTTCAGTCCTTGGCACCAAAGAAAAAATAAATAAATAAACAAAAAAACCTCCCCTAAAATATTCATTCAATAAAAAATAAACCCCTACAGGAAACTAAGGGCAATATAGAGATGATAGATAGATAGATAGATAGATAGATAGATAGATAGATAGATAGATAGATAGATCCGTACTAGCCACATTGTAGGTGAGGAATGAAGTTTACTAGGACAGTAAGAATCCAAATGGATTTGAAACTGGGGATCCTTGTCTCATAAACTTTTAAACTAAATGCAGTGTCTTCAAGACATGATGATGAATAAAATGTGGCCCTTGATCTCTGGAACCTATGGGGGACACAGACATGGGAGGAAAAACTCAAGACACCAGCTGAATGTGCTTTTCATGTGGGAGGCAAAGACCAAAGGCTTTGGAAGAAGCCAGCTACCTCCATTTGATGGGTGGAGGAGGGGTGTATGGAAAGTGTAAAGTTAAGCAAGCCTCCTTTGAGAATGAAAAGGAATCAGTCTAGAGGAGACAGGCCACTCCATGCAAAAGAATAAGCAAATAAAAAGGCAAAGAGACCGAGCAAGACTTCAGGAAACCCAAAATCATCTGTCAGTAAGACAAAAATGTTTCTGACAGTGTGACTTGTGAAAAGCCCTGCATTCTCTCCAGGGCCCTGAGAAATGGGAGGCTGTCCTTCTGCCAAAAACGAATATTTGATCTTGGCTCTGGAGCTTGAGAAAAAGATGAGGGCTTCGGGGACCACAGGAACTGTTTTTCCTTACTCCTTCTCTAACCTAGACATCTCAATCTCTGCTCAAAAGGTTATAATTTCCCTGGGAAGAAATTGTGCTGACCTTGGGTTTTTGCAAAGAGTGTGGTATTTCTGCTTGGCTGAACAGCCTGCTGAATTCCACTAAAATAAGGAGTGAGCAAGATGTCCTCGGAGCGAGCAACTGCGTGGAAAGCCGGCCGGAGCTGCCTACGGTGTGTTCATCGGAAACAAGGAAGGCAAGAAGGCAAGTGCAGGAGAAGTGGTGAATGCACCAGGCCTGGATGCAGCCAGCAATCCACTCCTACAATGCCCAGCCTTGCTCCTCCGTGCTCCAGCCAGGAGTGAGTGCTCATTGCTCAGGAATAACAGCAGCCAGGAGGGCTCTGCAGCCTCGGCTATCTGCAGAAAGGGCCCCGGCTGTCACTCCTTCTCCTCATGTAGCCTGGCAAGACGTTCCAGGCCAATCTTTTCCTGAAATAAAAAAAACATGTTTCTTTTCCTTTTTAAATATTCCTGGTTTTATTTTATTTTTTTTAATTTTAAAGTGGAAAAACAAAAACAAACACAAATGACAAGAACAAAGACAGAAACAAAGCAATGTAGAACAATACAAATGGTATAGAACTTCAAAACAAGAATAGAATTTTTTTTTTTTTTTTTGTGGAACTGGGGATTGAACTCAGGTCCTTGCGCCTGCCAGGGAAGTGCTTACTTCACTGAGCCATCTCCCCGGCCCCAAGAATAGAATATTAACAGTGATTGCTATATTGCATATTGCCACCATCACATTTGTTGCTCAGATTACCAGATATAGTCATGCCAGATGGAACATTAACTCTTCCTTTCAATGAGTCTTATTTTTTCCTTATCCTTTCTACCTTTTATTTTTAAATTTATTATAAAGAGGGTATAATAATAGTAGATAAGACATTAGAGATGGTACACATATAAAAGAACAAAGCAAAAGGTAAAGACAGACAAACTGGAGGCTTTTATAGTTAAATGGATGCAACCAGAGGCATATTCATAAGTGAAATAAACCAGACCCACATCTGCAGACATTGGATTGTCTCTCTAGTGTAAGAAACTGAAAGAATAAATAAAATCTGAAAGGTACAATAGACACAGTAAAATGGAAAGAAACTGAACATGAGGAGTAAACAATGGAGATGAGGGAAAGGAGAAAAGATATGAAAAAAAGGAAGGGGGAAAAGTCATGCAAGTATATATACATGAGAACTGAGATGACTGTACTACTAAGTTTTATCAGTTTTTTGAAAGCAGTTAATGTTTAACATTTTTACTGTGACTAACTATATGCTAACATCCGTAATCTCAACAACTATATTGAGGACAGCAATGTGCAAATAACAACCACAGTAGTAAACTATTTCTTATTTCAAAGTTTTCCATTTAGTTGCCATGTTTTTAAGTATCTTGTTGTGATCATTAGCAACAGAAATAATGTGCAGAGTTGGAGAAATTAAACTTGATCTTATTCTTCTTTGTCAGATTTATCCAATGCTTAAATTAAGAAAGCCAAGTAAGCCAGAATAATATTTCCCACTTCACTTCCCTGACTCTGAACAGTCCAAAAAGACATACTGCTGCCTCAGCCATACTCATCACAGGCATGTGATGTATATTTCAGTTTAATTTCATGGGGTTAGCTAACACATCTTCTGAAACCAAAAATCTTCTGTAGAAGGGGCATATATTACTGAGCTCATGTCATTCATGTCTTATCCAATCCACCCCCCAAAACCTATTAATGGCCTAAAGACAAAGAGGACCTCTGGAAATGAACAGAGAAAAATCTCGATAACATAATTTTGGAGTTTGGGGTGCAACTAAATAAGAAAGCAGCCATCAGAAGAATAGAAAAATGAGAGGTGTTGGCCCTGAAGCACTTCCTATGCATGGACTCTCGGTTTGGGAAACCTAGATAAAGGGGTCTGCTTCATTCTCCAAGCTGCTCTATGAAGCCAGTGAAGGATGAGGCACTTAGCTGCCGGGAGATAAGATGCTGCAGAAAATGAAACACCTCACTCCCTTCAACAATAAAGGATCAGCTCTGCCTGGCATTGTTCAATTTCAGATTGAATTACAAAAGGTAAAGGAGAAGAGGAAATAAAAGAGACAAAGAAGACATCGGGTAGAAGCATAGAGAGTTTAGCCAAGTGTTCATCCACTCAAAATAGAGTAAACTCTTTATTTAATCAATCCACTCACTGAATAATAATTTAGATAACATATTGCATAGACAAAACAAGATGTCTGACATGTATGTTTGTCCCTTCCAGAGCTTGTCATGGTAGCTGAAAATACCTCAGAGCCCTTCCAGGTCCTTCCTGATGGATGGGCCACCGGCGCAGTACTATATACACTTGCCACACGATTACAAGTGATAAGACCGAGAATGGATGCTTATTCCAAATGTCTATCTGACCAACAGCATAGGCTGCAGTTCAGAATGAGAATTCAACCAAATCGCAATACAGAAATGATAAACAGATAAAAGGACAGAGAAGAAGACACAGAGTGCAGAAAGAAAAGCGGGGAACAGAATCTACGGTGCAATAAACCTATAAACAAGCCAAGGCCAGGAGCAAGAAAAAAGGAGTGAGTCAATCTAGAGAAAGAATGAAAGACAGAGATTGGTTGGGCCAAGTCACAATCTTAACAACAGAGATGAGTGGGGAGCAGCAGACAACTGTGGGGCGACCGAGGGCGTAACACTCGCTCATCATAACTGTAGTTACCTTGAAGTATGTTCTTATTCTCCTTGCAGTCTGGCTAAGGGGCTTTTAACGAAGTTTCCTGTAGTCCTAGCTTTTGTAGTATTAAGACTAAAAATCCTGTGAATTATCATGACGGGTGACAAAGACTTGTTTTTCTTGTAACCCAAATAGCACAATCTACAATATAGGAAAAAACTACCTGTGCTGCCTCTATAAGACTTAGACATAAAGGCATTCACTAACTGATTAGATCAGGAATATATTCATCGATAAGGAGGATCAAATATTTTTGATATTGATAATATTTTGATAAAATAATTAGGGCTACAAGTAAAATTGAAAAACTCAAGCCTGAAAATGATGTTTACCTTCTTCAAATAGAACTGATGAACTTTTCAGTAGGAATAATGAACCTCTTAGTCTGTCTTTTGCTTACTGCTAAAAGAGGAAAATATCACTTTAGGCCTGAACCTCATATATTAATCTATTCCTCCACTGATAGTCAATACTGCAACTTAAGATGGATGGAGGTAGTTTAAAATGAAAAAAGAAGCAGCTCAAATTCAACTGTGCAGCAACCTTCCTGGGAATAAGTGTGCCTGCATGTTTTATGAGTATAAATTCGGGTGAAGAGGCTCCTCACATGTCCTGTTGGCTATCCCATTATTCCACGAACTCTGTGACCACTGAGTTACAACATGGAGATGCTGGAGTGCTCAGACTTCCAGACAGAGAGAGAGACAGTGTCAGAACTCACACAATGGCACCTGCCGTGATGGCTCTCCCACAAAAACATAGCTACCTCACCCTTTCCAAGGACACTGCACAGATTCAGTGCTTCCGAAGTTGGTGAAGGCCTCTGCATACACAGGAGCCCCATGTATTAAAATGCCAAATGTCTTTTCCTTACTTATATCCATTCCCCTAAGGCTTATACCCATCTCCTGCCATTTACCTCGATAGTAGACTTTACTGCTAATCAAAGCAGTTATAACCTAACAGAAAAAGTAAGTTACCCAAAATTATTTAGCAAGGACTTTTGTTTCTGCTCATGATGGACAAAATGCAATCAGACTTAAACTTCTGTCCTAAACTACCAGAAAAACAAGTAAAATATATTTTTAAATGATGTTCCCTCATTGAAACAGAGGTACCACCAGACTAAGCATCATCAAATACAACAATGTCAAGCAGAAAAAATAAGGTCATCACTGTGATTACACAAGATGACTGCTTGGAAGCAACGTCTAATCCACTGTTTAGGAAAAAAGAGTTCAACCCGAGTCCAATGGTTTGCTGAGCTGAAAGGATGGAGATGCAGGTTTAGGGAGACCAAGGTGGTGAGAATTCCCAGGAAGAATACAAGAAGACAGATATTTACAAGAGAACCCCAGATATCCAAAGAAAGATCCTGGACAGATGGACATAGTGGTGTGGTAAGCAACAGCAAATCAGGTTCTCTGAGACTTGAATCCACACTGTGGAATATAACAGCTTGGGGAAGTAAAGGAGGAGCGAGGTAGATCTCCAGGGCCCAGCAAGGTTCTGCAGGGAGAATTGCAGCCCACAAGGAACATGAAGAGACAGCCTCAGTGCAGAAGAACTGTACTTTCTCCCTGACTCCTGGCTTGTGATTTGAGAGAGCAGGATCAAATCTGCAGACAGACTGAGAGTGGGAGACTCCAGAAGTCTCCATGGGGAAACTCCAGTGGAATGGAGCAGTGGATGCTACAAGCTACAAGCACTGGAGAGTGATTCCAGATCACCTGTTCTCTGGAGGAAGTGCTTAGTCACATATTACATCAGCGAGGCATGAAATGAACCAGGGCTCACAGCAGCTGTGGAGCAGCTGCTTCTGAGGGCTCCCAGGGATTAGGTGAGGCATCACTGTAGGGGACATCCAGGGCCAGCAAGAGACACACAGAGTGCCATAGACTGAACAGCTCGGGCCCCAACTCTACAGCGAGGAGCCAGGATCAGTGGGAGCTTCTGTGGATGAAGAATAGCAACCCAGCCATTCCTGCTGCTGATTTTCTGGGCCCATCAAGCATGGATCTGGACCCTGTCTGTGCTGCAGTCTACCAGTGACAGCACAGACTTGCTCCAACTTGTACACTACTACAAACTGTAGATCTGAGAAGATAGCCACAGGCACGGAATCTCAGAGAAAATTCTGTTTTCTTGACTGTTCATTTTTGTTTTTCATTAGTTTAGACATTATTTTTAGTTTTTCTATTTTTGTAGTCCTTGTTTTTGTTATTTCCTTCTTTGTTTCCTTCCTGTCTTCTTCATCAATTTCCCAAAGTTTGGATAGTCTTCCTTTGTCCTTCTTCCTTACTTCCAATCCTTTTCTCTTCTTTTCTTTCTCTATTTTTTCCTCTTATCCTTTTTGAGTTTTCTCCCTATGAGGAAAAGCAGTCCAATAAGGGGACATTTACTATATATAATTTTCTCATTTGTTTATTTTACTACATAACTATAGACCTTATATCTATAGTTAAAGGTGTCAAATAAAGGTGCCATAGTTCATCACTTTTCTAGACTACATTTGAGGCTATTATTACTGCTTGTACTACATTAGCCAAGATGATATAGCTGCTGGGATCAGTTGTTCTTTCTTATATGTCAATACTGAGATTGCCAGTGGGTCATAAACAATACCAAAGTCCAAGACTAAAGACCTGGGTATTGGCCAGGCCAATTTATTGGTTGGGCCAAATAGGCAGCAACTTCTCATCCCTAATAAATTAAAGAAGCATGACCTTGGAACAGACCAAAAGCCAGCCACACTGAAAAGACATCTCTGAAAAGTTATCATTTCCTAACGAGGTCTTGGTACTATTAATAAAGCTACCTACTATAAGCAATGCACATGCTTACATGCAAAAAGAAAACTTTAAAAAATAGAAATGAGAAGACATATAAGCAAGATACAACTCTAGACCTCCAACACACCCAGGCAAATCTGTGGGCATTGAGGAAAAGGACATCAAAAGCCAAGTGTTGTCTCAGTTACTTTTCTTTCATTGCTAAGACAAAATACCCAAAACGCAAAATTAAGGAAGGAAAGATTTTTAGTTCATAGCTTGTGGAGGTACCTGTTTGTAATCAGCTGGTTCCAAGGCAGGGTGGCGTGGCAGAGGGGCAGAAGCTCAAGGAAGCAGAAGCCAGCAAGAACAACAAGAGCAAAAGTGGATGGTGGAACAAGCCTCTTTCCCCCCTCCCTTATACTGTGTGCAAGCTGTTCACCGCATCATCCACATGCCCTCTTCTTGCATGGGCTCAGGAGGGCCCTAGCCTTCTGCTGAGTTAAACTTCTAAACTTCACAAGCTGACACAATGTATCATCCATTATCAGGACGTCACATCTCACTGCCACAGACAGATCAACAAGACAAAATAATCAACAAAGAAACGTCAAAACTGAACCAAATTTTTGAACAAATGGACTTACTAGATGTCTACATTCTTTCACTTCATTGCAGAGAATACATATTCTTTTCACTTGCACGAAAGTTGTTCTCTCAAAACCACACACTAGCTCATAGACCATGCTTATGTACATGCAAAGGAACTAAAATTATCTTACACAAGTATCAGATCATAATAAAATGAAATAGAAAATTATAGCATAAGAAACCACAAAAACTGCATAAATATAGAAATTAATGCCCTGCTGCATAACTAAGGGGTCACAGATGAAATTAAAGAGGAAATCGGACAGTTTCTACAATTATAGAAAGATTTTTTTCCTAGTTTGGGAGCTAGGGATCGAACTGCACTCCCCTGCACCTGACTGTGTTTGCCCAAGTGATGCTTAAACAACTGAGCTAACTGGAAGCCCCCCAAAATTGAAGAAGAATTTTTTTTTTTTTTTGGCTAGCTCAGGCTGTCTTAAGGGTGAGTCTGGTGAGGTTGCGGAGCTGGGGATCAAATCATGATCCGATCCCCTGTGCCTGACTGACTCTGCCCAAGCAGAGTCTTTAACAACTGAGCTAACTTTAAACAAATCACTTCAGACACCTGAGCTAACCCTCAAGCCCCAATTTCTACAATTAAATGACAATGCCAATACAACGTACCGGAACTTACTAGAACACAATGAAAGCAGTCCTATGAGGGAAATTTATGGCAATGAATTCCCACATCAAAAAACGCCCCCAAAACAGAATGAACTCAAATAAATAACCCAATGTTAAATCTCAAGCTTATTGAAAAAGAACCACAGGTTAAACTTGAAGTACAAATGAGGGAAGAAATTATAAAGACCAGAGCAGAAATTAATTCAATTGAGAGTAAGAAATTAATAAATGTGCACTAAATTAAAATGGAAATGGATAAAATATCTAAATAGTAAGATAGAAACAATCTGCTAAAAGATAAAATAGGTATACATTTTGAAGATAAAGGGACATAAGCAAAGACTTTATGAACAAAATTCAAATTACAGAAAAAGTACTACAAAGAACCAGCAACCAGGATCTCATCTTATTAAAAAGGTTTTGCATAGCAAAAGAGTGACCACCAACAAGGTGAAGAGAAAATCTAGTGTAGGAATATATTTTACAAGCTATTCCTCAGACAAAGGAGTAATAGAGCAGAATATATAGAGAACTCACAAAATCAGGTCTCTCAACCCAGTAATACTGAAGTGAATAGACATTTCTCAGATGAAGAAATACAAACAGCAAATATATATATATATATATATATATATATATATATTCACACACATAAGGAAAAGTATTCAATATCTCAAGACATGCAAATGAAACATGGCTGAGGTTCCATTTCACTCCAGAAAGAATGGCTATCATCAAGAAATCAAACAATAACATGCTGGTTAGACTGTGAGGAAAACAGAACATTTCTCACTATGGTAAGAATGGAAATTGGTACAACCAATATAGACGTCAATATAGAGATTCCTCAAAAAACTAAAAATAGAGGTTCCATTTGACCCAGCTATTATTATTTTTGGTATTACTCCTAAAGAGTCCAAATCATGATACCACAGAGATATTTGTACACCCATTTTTATAGCAGCAAATTCATAATAGCTAAATCCTGAGAATAGCTCCAGTGTTCATTAACAGATGGATAAGAAAAATGTGGTTTTTCTTAAACAATGGAATATTACTCAGTCATAAAGTAACATAAACTTTGACATTTTTAGGAAAACAGATGTATCTTGAGAGCATACTTTTACATAACATCAATTGGATACAAGTGTTTAAATATCACATTGTTTCTTTTTTCTTTTCTTTTCTTTTTTTTTTTTTTCCAGAACCAAGGATTGAACTCAGGCCCATGTGCTTGCCAGGCAAGCGCTTATTCTACTGAGCTATCTCCCCGGCTCCCACATTGTCTCTCTTATGTGAGAAATTGAGGATATAAATAGGACCAAAATGGATGATAGATATTGAGAAGTAGAAGAAAATGTTCAAATGGGAAGAGAACAAGAGAGGGGTGAGGTAAGGAAGAGAGGGGAGAAAAAAAATAGAAACAAAGCTTTTATAAATAAGGAGGAGAAGAAAGGTGAGAGGGAGGGGAATGAGAGCAAAAAGCATCAAGGTTCTAATTCCTTCTGATGAGTGTGATCATTATGTATATCACAAATGTACCAATAAAGTTAATTTTAAAAAGATAAAGATACTCTTAGGTAAATACTTGAGTATTGCTAAGTGCTCAAATATGCATCCATGAAAGAACATGTAAAGCTGGGGGAAGACCCAGAAAGCAGAGGACAGAAGAACTGCAGGACGCCAAATGGGGATAAGAATTTATTTTCATTCCATCCAAAATGGAAAGACTCCTACAGCAAAGGACACAAGATAAGGGCCTCAGGATAGAATTGCTGTACTTGTGGAATTAGATTAGCAGGCATGAAAACTTCTGGAAACCTCACCTAGAAGTTTTAAGGAACTTCATGAAAGTCAGACTAAGTAGAGTAGCACCAATGCAAACCAGAATGAAATGTGACATTGTCTATAACTGTGTTACAAAATCTAGCACTCAAATAAAATCACAAAAGAAATCTATATTCAAAATATATTAAGTAGGAAAACACAAACCATAGCTAGAGGAGATCTTATTCATTGATATAGAACCTAATAGACAGGTGAATTAGTTTACAAAGATAGAAAAACTGTCAAAAGAATTCTGAGTCAAACAGAATAATGATCGATTTAAATGAAACTTCAGACATACATGTGAAACTTAGAACCATCTTCTTACTTTTAGGAAACAGAAGGAATGGACATATTTCCCCTGCACTCTAGACAAGATAGATTCTTTTGAAGAATTGGCCCATTCATACCCATCTTTGACATCACAAATTGATGAATTTGACAAATATTTAATAATCACCATCACAGTTACAGCATAGACCATTTCACACACCCAGAAGTTCTTTGTAAATATTTCGCTGACAATATTTGCATCTGCTCTTAGGGTCCACCAAGTGACCAGTTCTCTGACACTATTGTTTACCTTTTCCATAATTTCATTTAAAAGCCCTCATACACTATACAGCCTTTTATGTCTGGTTTCTTTCACTTAGCATAATGATGTTCTCCTTTGCTAGAATCTATGAAACAGATGGATAACCTACATGACCGAATAGAGGAGGACTCACTTCAGAGGCTGTCTTACTTTTTATTTGTTGCTGGGACAAATACCCAACACTCAAAATGAAGACTAGAAAGGTTTATTTAGCTCACAGTTTGTGGAGGTTTTAGTCCATACTCTGCTGGCTCCAAGGCAAACGGCAGCAAGTTCATGACGGCAGAAAACAATGAAGAGCAGAGGAGGAGCAGCAGCTGCAGCTTCCATCAAGCCTCTCTCTTCTTTCTGCACTGGCTGCGAAACCGGGTGGTCCACTGCAAAGATCAGAGCTCCTCTCAAGTGGTGCAGCTGCAAAGATCAAGCTCCTCCGAAGTGACACAGCTGCAAAGCAGTGCAAGAAAGACTGGGACTTCTCCAAGAAGCGGGGTGGGGCAGACACCTTCCTCAACTCCTTTATACAGTCCTTTTGTGCTGAGTCACTCTGAGGAAGGCCCCATAGCACCCTACGGCAGAACCAATCACACCCCAGGATGGAACCAATCATGCCCCAGGGCGGGTCCCCACTGGCGGGGAATCACTGGGGCCAATTCAGCCAAGCTTTTGACATCTCAAGTTGACACAGTGTATCAACTACCACAGAGGCTGTCCCAGAAGACCCACCAATAACAAAGCAACTCTGAAGGAAGACTGATACCCCAAAATGGAAAATTATTCTGAAAGATCATACATATAGGTCAAACCGAATATCTGGATAGTTTAAAGGTGAAGGTAGGACCCCCCATAGCTGGCCCACACTCCCCCCACCCTGGCCCTGTACAGGCTCCAAGCTCTGGAAAATGCTGCATATCTGCATTATCCTCTCTAAAAGTCACTGAACCCCACTGCCACCCCACTCTGGGCAGAAAAAGGGAACACAAACATATATCCCACTTTTGTAATCCTCTGGGGCTCCTCTTTGAATCTGCAACCATATTTGGGTGCAGAGTCCCTTGCCAATCCCAGGGATCATGTCACATTCTTCTTGAAAGCTAGAGGGGCAATTCTTGAGACTGGCAGGACAATTCTTAAGACTCACTCAAGCTCAGTATAAGGGAAATGAGGGAAATTTGGTGCAGCTGTGGGCAATGAAACTACAACTAAGACAAGAAGGGAATTGTGCGGGCACGCAGGCTTTGTGGCCTAGCAGTCAGATGGGAATCTCATGTACATTATGGAGTGTTTTACCAGGGTCCCCATCTGAATTTTTTTTCCTTTTTTGGTCTTGATTTAGGAGTTGATTACTCTCCCTTCTTTTTCAATTATTCTCTCTCTCTCTCTCTCTCTCTCTCTCTCTCTCTCTC
>NW_004524707.1:4242763-4310729 GCF_000260255.1 Octodon degus
CTCTCTCTCTCTCTCTCTCTCTCTCTCTCTCTCTCTCCCTCTCTCTCTGTCTCTCTCTCCCTCCCCTTTCCCTCTTTCCCTCTCTCTCTCTTTGTGTGTCATCCCCACCTTCTCTCATATTAACTTTCTTCTTTATTCTATTCATTTTGCTCTTCCCTACTTACCTAGCACCTTCTCTTCCCTTGTCTGTTCTCTACCATGTAGCTGCACAACTGGATCAATGAGTTTTGACAATCTTGTACTTTTCCTCAATCCCAAATTATACATTCCTCTACAAATTCCAACCCCTAGCCCCGGTCTTCTTAAAACTCTTCACATTAACCTTTCACTCCAATTATAACAGACCTCCAAAAGAATTAGACCTCCTACTTATTTTTTTGCTGATTATACTTTATCCTCTCTACCATTTTTTTTCCTGACATACAATCTTCTTTCTCTGATCAATCCATCTTTCCTTTCTCTTTGCACAATGCAGATTAATGGTTAATAAAAATATAGCATAGACTGTAAAGGTTATTGATAAAGGGTGAAAGTTAAATACAAGTTTTGGTGTGTGCTTAATCTGCTGGTGCTGTTATAACCAGTAGTGCTTCTCACCTCACAACAAAGTGAAAGAGTCTAAACCATTTAATAAGTGGAGGCAGGGATGAACACTCTCTTGACAGGAAAAAAAAAAAAAAAAACAACTGTCAACATATGACTCAAAGGCAGAATTTAGCTTAAAAGATCTTCTTGTCAACTATAGACTCTTCTCAGTCTGCTTGACTTAAAATTTGGCACCAAAAAAGGGAAAAAAGAATTATAGATAGATAGACAGACAGACAGATAGACAGACAGACAGACAGACAGATAGATGTAGAAAAACAAGCACCAAAAGACCCTTCAATTTTCTCTACTCTCCCAGAGGCACCCAAGGAACAGAAAACAAATGCCAGGTAGCAGAAATGTGTGAATTTAATAAATAAGAAATAAAGAAAGCTGGTTAATTCAAAGAGGGCATGACCCAAAACTTCATGGAATTATAAAAAATGACCAATGTGGATTTGGAAAAAAATAAAACTTGAAAGAGCTGAACAAAACATTTAAAACACAAATGACAAATGTACCAATGATATGGGCTCCACAAAAAGCTGTTAGACAGAAATATTAGAAATGAAATTGTACAGAATTCATAAATTACATAAATGACCAATATATAGGTAGTTTTTCTGAAATCAAGGACCAAATACTAAATTTTGACTAGCTATGCAGAGAAGCTGCCAAAACAGAGAAGAACAAAGTTCAACCAATAGCTAGTAGATGATGCTAAGAAGACCAACAGAATGGCTAATACATTGTGTCAAATTGAGAGTTTAGAAGTTTAGCTGAGTGACTCAGCAGGGGGCTGTGGTCCTCACTTTGTAAACATCCTGAGATTATGGAATAAGGCTTGCTCCATGGCCCTTTCTGTTCTTGTTGCTCTTGCCACATTCTGCTACCTTGAAGTGTTGCTTCTGTGACATGCCTCTCTACATTGGAGCCAGCTGACTATGGACTGAAACAGCCACAAACTGTGAGCTAAAAATCATTCCATTTCTTAATTTTAAGTGCCATGTATTTTGTTTCAGCAACAAGAGAAAAGTAACCAAGACAAGCAATGTAAGGCTAAATAGAGATAGAGAGTAACTATAAGAAAGTACACATTAAATAACAATCGTTTATAGGAATCATAAAAGAAAATTTCTCAGATGTAAGAACAGATTTCAACAGATAACCAAGGCTTACAAAACACCTTAGTTAAAGTCAGTTAACTTTAACAATCTTGCTCTTCCCTACTTAACTAGCCCCTGCTCTTCCCTTGTCTGTTCTCTACCATATAGGCGCACAAATGAACCAATGAGTTTTGACAATCTTGTACTTTTCCTCAATCCCAAATTACGCATTACTCTATAAATTAAATATTAGTTAAAATTCCAGATAAAGCAAAACAAAACACCTTAAAAGGGTTAGGGAAAGCAAAAAAAAAAAAAAAAATCACATGTAAGGGTAAATTCCATGATGGTCATTAGGATTACAGCAGACTTCTCAGCACAAACTTTAAGGGTGAAGAGACTCTGCAGTGAATTATTTCAAGCCTGAAAAGCAAACAACTTTCAACTGAGATTAACATATCTGGCAAAAGTGTATTTCAAATACTTGGGCCTAGATAGAGAAATGAGAACAAACCCAGAAAAAGAGCTACTGAAGAAATATATGAACATCAAACCAACACTCCAGAAAATATTCAAGACTATCATAGACAGAAAGACAATGAAACCAATAATGCAAAAAAATGGAAAGGAAATGAAACATCAAGCAAATAGATTTAAGAAAAAAAATCAAGTGAAAAAGAATCCAATGCCAGGAATAAGCCAACAACTTTTGACAATAACTCTCAATGTTAATGATTTTAACTCACAATTAAAAGATACAGATTAGCAAACTAGATTTAAAAAAGAGAATCCAACATTCTGTTGGATTCATGAAATTCATCTCATCTAAAACAATACTTATAGACTAAAAATGAAAGAATGTAATATGACCAGGACCCCGAAAGCAAGAATGGGTAGTAATTTTACTCTCAGACAAGGTAAGCTCCAAGGTAAAAGTGATCAGAAAAGAGAAAAGGAATACTAGTTAACAGGTTCACAATGGGCTTGTAATTCATATTTCTCCCTGCTGGGGAGCACTGATCTGAATTCAATCATTCCCAGTGGCTTAACCCACCAAGGTACATGCATGACTGTTCTGTCCAGAGGCTTATACTGTTTTCAGGGCATCTTTGCATATAATAATGCAAGCAAAGGCATTGATGTTGCAGACTAGATGTTATCATACTACAGTTCCTTAAGGAAAACATTAAAATAGTATTTTAAAAAGTGAC
The DNA here is from genome assembly GCF_000260255.1 of Octodon degus. Lineage (NCBI taxonomy): Eukaryota > Metazoa > Chordata > Mammalia > Rodentia > Octodontidae > Octodon > Octodon degus. The sequence continues at coordinate 4,245,666 of NW_004524707.1, forward strand.
AAAGCTTGGGAGGCTAAAAACAGGAAGATCACTACAAGTCTGATCTGTGTAGCTAGACCCCGTAGACCCTGAACTAAATATACTTTTTAAAAAAGTAAAAAGTAACAAAGCTACTTTGTAGTATAACAGTTGTAAATGCATATTACATATGCCAACAATGGAACATTTGTGAGATTTCCATGCTAAAATTTAGAAAATTAATTATTGATAAACTATTCATGAATGTATTAACTTTATTTTAATTTAATGAAATAAACATTTGTTAATTGTTACAATAATTTTTATTGGTATGAATAATTTTAATTTGTATATTTGGTGAGTAATTACTCAAGCTCAAGTAACTAGCTTCAGTCAATTTGTAGAGTCTTTATTAGTTTTCCTAGTAAAAAGAATAATAAAAATAATTAGGTCTATTTGTAGCACTAGGAGTGTTAAGAAAATAATGTAACAGGAAGATATAACACTTGCAAAAATATATTCACCAAATACTGGAGTGTCTACTTCATAAAACAAATTCCGTTGGACATAAAAAATTAAATAAGCACCAAAACAGTCACAGTGGGTAATTTGAACAAATGGATTTAATAGATATCTACAGAGTGTTTCTATCCTGCTACAACAGAATACACATTCTTTACATGGAAACCTTTCCAAAATAGACTACATGCTATTACATAAGGCCTGCTTAAATACACAAAAGAGAATCAAATCATCCGTAATTACTATCAGATCATTGTATATTTAAACACATTTTTCAATCACAGAAGAAAGCACAAAAAAGTATAAACACATGGAAAATTAATAACACAGTCCTGAAAATCCTATGGGTTACAGAAGAAATCAAACAATTTCTAGAATCAGCCAATGCCATTACCACATAGCAGAACCTCTGAGACACAATGAAAGCAGTCCTGAAAAGGAAGCTTATTGAAATCAATGCTCATATTAAAAAAAGAAAGAAAGCTCAAAATAATAATAATAATAATAATAATAATAATAATAATAGTAACTGAGTGATAAACTTCAAGATACTCAAAAAACAACAATCCAGATTCAAGCCAAATTTAAGCAAAGAAATCAGAAAGATCAAAAATTAATGAAATTGAGAATTCAACATAGGCAAAGCATCAATTAATCAAATAACTACTTCTATAAATGAATAAATAAAACAGGCAAACCTTAGTAAAACTTATCAAGATAAAGAGAGCAAAGATTTGTATCCATGTAATTAGAAGTGAAAATGGAAAAGTTACAACAGATATTGTTAAAATTCTGAAGATAATTACTATAGAAATTGTGTTCCAACAAACTGGAAAATCTTGAGAAAATGGACATATTCCTAGAGTCATACAAATTACAAAAACTAAACCACGAAGATATAAATATTCTAAACAATTTGAAATAAGGAGCTATCAATTAAACGAATCATTAAAGACACCAACTAAGAAAAGTCTCGTACCTAATGAATTCACCACGGAATTCTACACGACCTTGAAGCATATTATAATATCAATACTCCTAAGTCCTTTAATGAAAGTGCAAGGGAAGGAGAGCTTCCGTACCCATTCCTGGAAGACAGCATCACTTTGATTCCAAAATCAGACAATGATCCAATTAAGAAAGAAAAATACAGACCAATATCCTTAATGAACAAAGATGCAAAAATTCACAAAAAATATATTGGCAAATATAATACAACAATTCATTAAAAAGATCATATATCATGACCAAGTAGGTTTAATCACAGGCTTCCAAGGATAGCTCACCATATGCAAATCAATAAATGTAATTCACTTGTAGAAAAGTTTCTGACAAAATTCAATACCTATTCATGATTAAAACAAATATGAGCTGTAGAAAATATGTGCAGAAAGACCTTACCTAAATCTGATAAAAGACATTTATAAGCAAACAACAGCCAACACTGTATTTATTAAATAGGAAATACTCCAAAGCTTTCCCTCCAAACTCAGGAAAAAGACATGCCACTACTGCCACTCTTGTTCAACAGAATATGCAAAAGCATTAGCACTCACAGCAATCAAGAAAGAGAAACAAACAGCTTATGTGGGAAATGAAGAAATAAAATTATTATTGTTCACTGACGACATAATTCTCTATAAAGAAGACCCAAAAATTTCAGATTAGTAGAATTAATAACCAAATGTCTCAAAGTAGCAGTGTACAAAATCCCCCAATAGAAATCAATACCATTCCTATACCCTAAAAAGAAAACAATACCATTCAATAGCATAAAAAAATTAAATACCTAGGAATTATCCTAAGCAAGAAAATGAAAGATCTCTACAACAAAAGCTATACTATTCTGAAAAAGGAGATTGAAGGGGACATTAGAAAATGGAAAGACATCCCCTGTTGTTGTACTGGCAGAAACAATATCATTGGAATAGCCATAGTTCAAAACCGACACATAGATTTAATGCAGTCTCAATCAAAATACCTACAGCATTCTTCACGGAGCAGGAGAAAACAATCCTAAAATTTATATGGGACCAGAAGACAGCCAGAATAACAGGAACAATCCTGGGCAACTGTAAGAAAACAAGGGGGCATCACAATATCCGACTGCAAATTACAATACCAAGTTACAGTAAGGCACACAGCATGAAATTGGCACAAAAACAAACATTTGAATCAATGGCACTGAGTAGAAGATACAGCAACAATCTGAGACATGTTCTGCTATTTGGTCTTTAATAAAATAGATACATCAAAGAGCCAAAAGCATATGTTACAAGAAAGATAGCGTCTTTAGTAAATGCCACTGAGAAAACTAGCCATCCATATGTAAAAAATTGAAGTTGGTTCCATAACTTTGACCACGTACTAAATTAAAATCAAAGTGAATCAACAGAAATTTGATCAATAGAAATTAAAACAGAAACACAACTTACTGGAAGATAAAAGATGTAAAACTCTTGAAGTAATACATATAGGCAAGGACTTTCTCAAAAAAAAAATCCATTTGGACAAGAAATAACAGCAAAAATAAACAATTGGGGTTACATCAAATTAAAAATCTTCTGTCCTGCAAAGGAAATAATCAACAAAAGGATGTGAAAAAGACAGTCTATACTATGAGAACAAAGGTGCCTTTGCATTTTTCATGCAGAGGACTAATATCTAGAATATATAAAGAAATTATACTCTCCAATCAAAAAATGGCCAAGTGAAATAAATACACACTTTTGAAAAGAAGAGACCAATAGACATATGAAAACATATTCAACATCTTCTTTGCTTACAAAAATGTAAATTAAAACAAAACTAAGCTTCTGCTTTAGGTGACAAAGAATGACAATCATCAAGAAGACAGTAAGAAACACTAGTATGGATGCAGTAAAAATGGATTCCTTCTGTATGTCCATGGGGATGTAAAACAGTACAACCATTATAAAAAACAGGTTGGAGAGTTCTCAAAAAAATAAAATAAAATAGAAATTCCATTTCACCCACCTATTTCCCTTTCAGCTATATTTTCTCAGCAACTCAAGACATGAAAGCAGCCAATATGTTCATCAGCAGATCAATGAGTCAAAAAAAATGTGATATCTATACTTATCAGAATACCTCTTGTCTATAAAGAAAGACAAATTTGTAGGAAAATGGATATACCTTGAAAATATGTTAAGTGCAATAATTCACACAAGCTTAAACACCACAGAGTTATTTCACTTGAGTTATCCATAGTTGAAAAAAGAGCAAAATAGGAGATTTATAAAAGGATAAAGGAAGATAACACTTTTGCAAATAGGAAGGGGACCCAGAGACTAAAAGTTGGGGGAGAAGAAGGGAATGTAGAAAGATTTCAGATGGTTCAGGTCAGGTAACAACTACCCCAATGAAATGTAATCATTATATGTGATAAACATGAAATTTAAAATGTCATAACAATAATAAAAGTGGAGAAAGGGGATCTAGAGATGCAGGGAGGATATTGAGTGAAAAGAGAAAGTAGAACAAAAAAAAAATCAAGATGTGTTAAATACATTCACCTACTCCCTAAGGTGAATAGAAACATGTAATAGAAACATGTACTTGCCCACCAAAATCGGCGCCTTTGGGCAAGAGATGCTGAAGCGGAACATCGGGGTCATTGTGGTAGGATTTCCTGCTACCCCAATTATTGAGTCTAGAGCAAGGTTTTGCTTGTCAGCAGTCCATACCAAAGAAATACTTGACACAGCTTTGAAGGAGATAGATGAAGTTGGGGACCTCGTGTACCTGAAGTACTCCCGTCATCGGCTGCTACCCCTACTAGACAGGCCATTCGATGAGACTACTTACGAAGAAACAGAAGCCTGAGGCTTTTGGTGCTCCCCAAGAGGAACTGCCCCCAGGACAGTGTGCGGCCTTTCTGAGCCAGTTCCAGAACCACACCTCTGTGGCCATCTCACGTCAAAGGCATTTGCTCAACTACTGAATGCGGCCACCTGTAATCTTAAGTGACATTTTGTAAACAGTCAAAAACTGCTTCACATTCTTCATATGCTAAATCCTACCTTTTAAAAAAGAAGTGACTCACCTGGTCCATTAAAACATTTTATTTAAAAAAAAGAAACATGTACTATCATAATTAAAAATAAATTCATTTTATAATTTTGAAGAGTGTTTTATTGTATAAAGATGGAAAATATATTCAATAAAAAAGCACATAATAAATCCAACAGAGCAAAAGAAACAATTAGAGATTTAAAGATAGAGCAATATAATCTGCTAAATTGAAGAATAAAGGCAAAAAGAAAAAACCTTAAAGGAAGTAAACAGAGCATCAGTGTTTGTGGAAGGATGCATCAGTCCCAGACACATGAGGAGAAAAGTTGAAAATGAGTTTAAAAATAATAGAAAATTTCTCAGATTTCAAATATGACAAACATATGAACAGAAGCCTAAGAGAAATTCAAGAAAAAAACAAAATCACGCCAAGTACAATGACAAAATTTCTGAAAAGTGAGAGGAAATTTACCAAAAGCTCCTTTATGTACAAAGTAACAAACATAAGAGTTGCAATGCAAGCATCTGAAGGTATACAAGTAGCAAGCAATGAAGCCAATGTGTTTTAGAATTGAAAGAGACTGACAAACTGGAATTCTATGTCTAGTAAAAGGTACTTTAAAAATGAAGGAGAAAAAACAAAATAGGCAATCAAAAGGCCACAGAGTTTATTGCCAGTTGAGTTTCACAATAAGACATATTAACAGAGAGGTTTCAAACAAGAAGAAAATCATATGAGAAGCATATTTCAATATACCAAAAGAATGAACAGAAGTAGTAAATAATGAACATTGCATTAAAAATAAAATACTTTATCTTATTTTCTAATCTCTTACAGATAATCGATAATTTTTAAAAATCTAATAATGTTGTGTGTAGTTTTTTTCAAAAGCAAAGGTAAAAAAAAAAAGCAAAGGTAAAATGAATGCCAAAATAGCAGCAAAGACAACAGAGGGAAGGGAATGATATCATTGTAAGGTTCTTATGCCATAGATTATGGTTTGTATCTGCATGTCTCTCCCAAAGCCTCATGCAGTCATAGGGAGTTTTTTGGAGGTGGCTGAATCTAAGTGTGGTTTTGATTTATAGGTCAACATTGAGATAAAGGGTTCTAGGTTAAGACTGGGTGATTGCTTGATCAGTTCACTGATTGGATTGTCACCACCCTAATCCTGGTAAAGTGGACAAAGTATAAGAGACAGAAAAATGATTGTCTCACTCTCTCTTGTTTTTGCTATCTTCCATTGCCATGAACTTTGTCCCTCTATGTGCAATTCTTCCTTGGAGCCATCCCTTTATGGACTGATACCTCTACAAACTATGAGCTCCATAAACTTTTCTTCCTTTAACTTTGGGTGTTGGGTATTTGTCACAGTAATGAGGAAAATAACTACGACAGAATTTGTTATCACAAGTGGGGTCTTTGCTGTGACTATACATAGCCATGTGGCTCAGGAGCTTTTGTAAATGACTTAAGGGAATTGTGAAGAAAGGCTCAAAGATGTCTGCTGAAAAAATAAAGCTGAAATTCCTGAAGTTGTATAGTATGAGAGATTCTGGTAAGACTTCAGAGCAGAAAGTCAGTAAGACCAGGTTCTGGAGGTTTCTGCTAAGAAGAAGGACAGCATTGGCTACATGGCTCCATATGATATTTGTCATAGCTTAGTAGAAATTTGTCTGCATTTTTCTGCTGTCCAGAGACTTTAACTAAAACTAAGGGTGGAGGACTAATGAATCTGGCAAAAGAAATTTCAGGGAAGTCTAATGTTGAAGTGGTGGTAAGGCTACTGCTAGGAGATATTAGCCAGATTTTTGTTAAGAATCAAGAGCAAAGAGCACAGTAGAAATATTTAAAACATCATGAGTTTGGCCAAAAAGGCAACTCCAGTGAATATGTTAACTTCAAAGAAAGATCAGAGATCTTGATTTCTGAAAAGGAATAGGAGAATGGGAAAGATGTCCTAAGGGCATCAGCAGAAGCAGCAGGGCTCCACCCTTCACAGTCTCAAAATCATGAAAGTGAAAGACTTTGCCTTGGAAAAAAAAAAAAAAAAAGCTACAGAGCATCTTGTTCCAGAATGGTGGCATGCTAGAGAACTTTTCCTTGGAATTGGATTCAGCACACTCAATGATCCAGGTCCTCAACTCCTAGAGCCAAAAAAGAGGGAAGCTTAGCTATGGCTCCTGTTAGAAGCAGATCTTGGCATCAACCACGTGGTACTAGTTTTAGAGATATGCAGGGTGGAAGAGTTGGGTCGGAAAAGCTTCCACCTAGATTTCAGTGGAATGTTCCCCTGAGAGAGCAGTTCAAAAAGTCAATGATGCAGTGAAAGCCCCAGATGTTTAGAGAAGCTAGGAACATGGGTCATCTGAGAAAAAGTGCAAGAAAGGAGCAGAGGGGGGCCCAAGAGAGAAGACAATGGAGCTAAAGTCACTGAAGTACAGTAGGAGCACAGCCACTAAGCCCATTGAGTTTCACATTTTGTGACATAGCTACACAAGGAACTACAGGCCTTAATGTTTGTCTGCTGAATTGTGGACTTGCTTTGGTCCCATTCTTTTTTACCCCCATGTTTTGCAACTTTGGAATGGAAATATATCACTTGTGCTATTGGCTGTTGGAAGTGTTTAACTTTCTATTCATTTTAATAGGAGCTCAGAGCTAACAGTTTGCCTTCAATCTCAGAGGAGAATGTTTATGTGCACTTTTCATCAATATTGAACCTGTTAGGACTTTGGCAACACTTGGAGATAGACTAAATGCCTTTTTCATAAAGGGACATGCATGAGTCTTTGTGGGAAGCTGGGGCAGAACATAATGGCTTATGTTGAGATGTTCTCCAAAATTCTCATGCAGTCATTGAGTTTTCTTGGGGGTGGGTGAATCTAGAGAACATGATTGATTTGCACTGTAATGCTGGGATTAAGGGCGGATGATTGCGGGATCAGTTCACTGATTGGACTGGCACCACCCTAATCCTAGTAGACTGGATTCAGTATAAGCAACAAAAAGAGGCTTGTCCCACTCTTTCTTATTGTTTTTGCTGTCTTCTATCACCCTGGATTGTTGTCCTTCTGCCATGTTCCACCCTGCCTTCCACCTAACCAATTATGGACTGAAACCTCTACAAATCATAAGCTAAATAAACCTGTCCCCTTTAAATTTTGGGGTCAGGTATTTTATTACAGCATCTTAGCTACCCTTCTGTCATTGCTGAGGTAAAATATCTGATACCCAAACTAAGAAAGGAAAGTGTTTATTTAGCTCACAGTTTGCAGAGGTTTCAGTCTATAGTCAGCTGTCTCCAAGGCAGGGTGGCATAGCCCAGGGGCAGAAGTTCATGACAGTGAGACACAACAAGAGTAAAAGTTGAGAAACAAGCTTCTTTTGTTCCCTTATATTGTAATCATTCTACCTGACCTGGGGTCAGTTTAGCACTCACACCATCTCCATGCCCTCCTCTGATGATGTTTACAAAGTTAGTGGCTCCAGCTATAAAGAATGATAAACTCGAAGCCTTTATACTTTAGTGGATGCCAGTTGAAGATATGCTCATAAGTGAAATAAACCAGACACATGTGTGTAAATATTGTATAGTTTCCCTAGTATAAGAACTCAAAAGAAGAAATATAAATAGAAAAGTATAATACAATTAAAAGGAAAGCAAGAACTTGAGGACTAAACAATGAAGAGAGAGCAAGGAGAAGAGCTAGGAAACATGACAGAGGCAAGCCATACAGTTACATGTACAAGATGGGTATAGTAATTATCCCAAGAATCTTCAGAAGATTTTCAAATATAGCAGTTCATTGGAAGGATTCTCACCCTGACTAATCATGTATGTTGATACCTGTGAACTAAGCAACTGCACTGAAGATGGCAATTTGTAATAGTAGGTTCATGCTTGGAGTGCCTGTCATTCTGGTCTTCTACATACATGCTGCTTGTCATGACACACTGGATGCTGCAGTGCTGTCTCTTGGGTAGATGACTGTTTAAAAAGGAAGGGGGTGGTGAATGAAGGCAGAAGACAGGAAAAGGAGTGTTGCGGAACTGTCCTGCTATAATGTTTTATACGGTTAGATTTCTGGACTTATGTGCAAACATATATAATTCTTTATTTCTATTTTTAAAATATATTTTTTTGTTTTTTCCATAATTTTATTGAGAAACAAATAGCAATGAGACAGTTTCAAATAAAAATGGTAGGACAGTTTCAATATTCAACACACTGCATACTCTCTTCCTAGAGGTTATTTGCTGTACAAGATGCAGACATGATATCCTATTTACAAACACTATTAGAACAAATCCCTCTAATCATTAAGAGACTATAACTATATAACTATCCTAACCACTTTGAATACATAGATACAAAATGGACATTCATCTGTATCCCCTTTGTTGTTTAGTTCCATCATTTGAATATTATAGGTGTGTTAACTCAGCAAAATACTCTAAAAGAATCCAGTAGTCCATAATAGTATTGGGTCTTCCGCTTGACTGGCAATTTCAGAAATTGTTGACCTGAGTCCCCTACAGCCCAACATAAGACCATGGCTTTATGTCTTATACTTAATTTTTATACTTTTCTGCTGGGTGGTTAAGACCAAGACAAAGTAAGACCTATGCAACAAGAGTTGTAGCTTTTGGATCTGATAAGGTCAGTCAAATCTCCTCAAGATTTATCCTGAGATCCTGTACCTCAGATTGCAGATCCTTTGTCAGTGTCAGCCATGTGGATGAGTCATGGCCATTGCTTGGCCAGTTTGCTGTCTGTGAAAGCCTGAAAGAATGTTTTCTCTCCATGTGACTCTCCTTAGGCACACTCTACATCATCGATCACTTTCCTCTTTGGCCTCATAATCTCCTTGATCAGAAAACTTGAGACACTACCGAGTTACATGATATAATAGTACAAGTTCTCATATGTCCTGAGTCCTAATTGACCTTGGAAGGTTAGGGCCAAATGTTGGCCTTCCTTGCAGCCCTCCTTTTTCTCTAATTTTGGTCTGCAACTTAGGTTGTTAACCCTCCAGAAGAGAAGCTTAACATGGAATTAAATATATTTTAATTTTTTAAATTTTTTTGTCATATTCTGTAGGGACTTAAAGTTTAACATATCAATACTTGATGAAAAATACCTGTTCCATGTTATGCCTAAGATATTTGATATACAGACAGTGAGGTTAAGCTCAGCAGCTTAGGTTGTATGGTAATAACAATAAGCTTCTCTTTTGGAGGGTTAGGTTAACAACCTAAGTTTGCAGGCCAAAATTAGAGTAAAAGTAGGGCTACAAAGAAAGCCAACATTTTGGCCCTAGTCTTCCAAAGTCAATTAACACTCAGGACATATGAGAACTTGTACTGTAACATCATGTAACTCGGTAGTGTCCCAAATTTTCTGATCAAGGAGATTATGAGGCCAAAGAGGAAAGTGATCGATGATGTAGAGTGTGCCTAAGGAGAGTCACATGGAGAGAAAACATTCTTTCAGGCTTTCACAGAGAGCAAATTGGTCAAGCAATGGCCGTGATTCATCCACATGGCTGTCACAGACAAATGATTTACAATCTGAGGTACAGGGTCTCAGGATAAATCCTGAGGAGATTTGACTGACCTTATCAGATACAAAAGCTACAATTCTTGTTACATAGGTCTTGCTTTATCTCGGTCTTAACTTTCCAGCAGAAAAGTATAAAAGTGAAGTATAAGAAGTAAAGCCATTTTGTCATGTTAAGCTGTAAGGGATTCAGGTCAATAACTTCTGAAATTGCCAGTCAAGTGGAAGACCCAATACTGTTATGGACTACTGGACTATTTTGGAATATTTTTCTGAATTCACACACCTATAATATTTAAACGATGGAACTAAACAAAAAAAAAAAAAAGGAGATACAGATGAATGTCCATTTTGTAACTGTGTATTCAAAATGGTTAGGATAGATATATAATTACATTCTCTTAATGAAGAGAGGGATTTGTTCTAATACTGTTTGTAAATAGGACATCATGTCTGCATGTTGTACAACAAATAACCACTAGGAAGACAGTATGTAATGTGTTAATTATTGGAACTGTCCTACCAACTTGATTTGAAACTGTCTCATTGCTAATTTTTTCCTCAATAGAAGTATGGAAAAAAGAACAAAACAAAGTGAGTGGCTCACTGCTGAGTCAGTTAGCTACCCTTCTAAACATCTCAGTTTTGCACAATGAATCAACTATTACAACATTCTAGAGCATAACCAGCCACCCCAGGACCTGTCCACTACTCCTTAGGATGAGAACAGCTGAGTTACTTAGTCAAACTTCTAAATTTCTCAAGTTAATCAGTGTAGCAACAATTACACATAGCAATGAGAAAAGTAACTAAGGCAATATATTTACATTTATTTAATATTACCTAAATGTTAGTGTATTAAAAATTATATATTAAAACTCTAGGGTAGTGATGGCAAACCCATGGCACTTGTGCTGCAGTAGGCAGACAGAACACGCTCTGTGACATGCAAGCTAAATCACCTCAGTATTACCCAAGGAACCAAACATTTGACATTCAAGTTTAGCCACAGTGCTGGCATTTCGCAATAAATGAGTGGGTTTGGTCTTTCAGTTTGGGCACTCAGTCTGCAAGGCTCAGCATCACTGGTCTAGGCAATCAATACAAAATTGAGGATAATAATATCAAACTTGGCATTAAATTTTAAAAATTTTATGAATCCCATTGAAGACACAAAAAGATAAAAATATGAAAAAAGAACAGATCACAAGTAGAAAAAAAACAAGATGATAATTTTAAATCTGACTATTGTTCGAGATACATTAAATGTAAATGAGTTGAACATTTCAATTAAAAGGCAAAAGTCATAAAAATAGACTAAAAAGCAAAACTAATTATATGCTATCTATAATAAATGCACCTTGATAGAGACATGAACATTGTAAGTAATGCAGCTGGGGATCTACATCAGCTGAACAGGGTGAGGGCCTGCGGTCAATACCTATGAAAGGGGTGAAGGAAAAGGAAAAGAGAAAGGTAGAGGGAAGGAGAGAGGAGCGTGAGATAGAGGGGAAATGGAGGAGGAAGAAAAAGATGTAGGGAAGATGAGAAAGATCAAGTCACAATATAAATATACATATTGTAAAAATACTAATGAAAAATAAACTTGGACTGCCACATTAGGTCAGATATTAAGACTTTGTAATCAGAACTATAATCATGGATAAGGAAATATAGGTCATAGTGATAGCAAAGCCAAAGTTCATCATAAGGGCATAATTTTTCTGAACATGCACACCCACAACAAGCAGAACTTCAATACTGAAGAAACAATAAAGTCACAACTATTCTTAAGGAGTTCAACATTCCTTTCCCAGTAATTGTTAAGTTAGTTTTGCAACTACTGGGGCTGAGCCCAGAGAATGATGTACTGTCAAGCAAGTACTTTATCACTGAGCGATATTCCCAGCCTGATAGAATAGCTAGTTATACACACAGTACTATAATGATATATGGGAAAAGAATACTTAAACTATAGTGTCAGAAATATGACCAGTTGGCATTTGTAGAATTCTCCAGAGTCATTATAAATTATTTCTTTTTCTCAGATGCACATGTAGTGTTCACTACATCAACTTTTATATTTTAAGCCATAAAATGAAAATCAAAATACATTTTAAAGAGGCTATCTTTCTTCTAGTAAGCATGTTGAAGATAAGGTGGCTGAGTGTGTTCATAGAGGCTACTGTATCTTCTAATCTATGCCATTGATCCTCAGGTCTATTTTGTTGCCAGTACCATGCTGATTTTATCACAGCAGCTTTGTAGTATAATTTCAAGTTAGGAATTGTAATGTCTCCTGCCTTGTCTTTGTTGTGCATGATTGAATTTGCTATTCTAGGTCTTTTCTGGTTTCAAATAAATTTTAGGAACAATTTCTCTAGGTCTGGGAGGTATGTTGGTGATAGTTTGATAGGGATTGCATTAAATCTGTATGGCAATTTTGGGAGTATGGCCATCTTCACAATGTTGATTCTTCCTATCCAGGAGCATGGAATAGCTTTCCATTTTCTGAAATCATTGATTATCTCTTTTTTCAGAGCACTGTAATTTTCCTTAAAAGGATGTTTGACTTCTTAAGTTAGATTAATTCCAAGGTATTTCATTTTCCTTGGTGCTATTGTAAAAGGTATTGTATCTCTAATTTCCCTCTCAGAGTGTTATCTGTGTAAAGGAATGCTACTGACTTTTATGTATTGACTTGTATCCTGCTATGCTACTGAATTTGTGTATTAATTCTAGTAGCTCCTTTGTGGAGTTTTTTGCATCTTCCAAGTAAAGTATCATATCATCTGTGAAAACTGATAATTTAATTTCTTCTTTAACTACTCTTATTCCTTTTATTTCTCTTTTCTAATGGCACTAGCTAATGATTCCAGAACTATTGAATAGGAGTGGTGATAGAGGACATCCTTGTCTTGTACCAGATCTGACAGTATAAGATTTCAGTTTTTCCCTATTTAGAATTATGTTAGCCATTGGCTTGTCATAGGTGGCTTTTATCAGATTGAAGTAGAGGCCATCTAGTCCACTTTTTGTAGTACTTTGAACATGAATGAGTGTTGGACTTTGTCAAAAGCCTTTTCTGCATCAATTGAGATGATCATGTGGTTTTTAGATTTGGCTGTATTGATATAGTGTATTACATTTATAGATTTGTGTATATTGTAATATCCTTGAATCCCTGGGATGAATGCTACCTAGGTCTTGCTTTATCATGGTCTTAACCATACAGTAGAAAATTATAAACATGAAGTATAAAAAGTAAAGCCATATTAATATGATGAGCTATAAAAGGCTCAAGTCAACAACTTCTGACATTGCCAGTCTTACAGAAAACCTGCTGCTATTATGGACTACTGGACTATATTGGAATATTTTGCTGAATTCATGCAACTGTAATATTTAAATGACAATGGAATACCCTTCTCTGACAAAACTAAACAAAAAAAGGAGGATACAAATGAATGATCATTTAGTATCTATATATTCAAAATACTTAGGATAGATATATAACTGCATTCTCTTAATTCAATGAACAGAGAGATTTGTTCTAATAGTGTCTGCAGACAGGATATCATGTCTGCACCTTGTACAATGAATAATCACTGAGACAATAATATGCAATGTATTAATTATTGAAACTGTGCTAGGAACCAATTTTGAAACTATCTCATTGCTATTTGTTTCCCAACAAAATTTTTTTAAAACAATACATTTGAAAAAGTAAAATTTCATGTTCTCTGAATATAGCAGAATGAAAATGCAAATGAATTAAAACCACTAGAAAGTTGTTTCTCTCTCTTGTTGCTTTTTGTTTTGTTTTGTTTTTTGTGGTGGTGGTGCTGGTGGTGGTGATGGTGATAGTGGTGGTGATGGTGATCGTGGTGGTGGTTTATTTTTTTTCTCCTTCATTGTTTGAGCTCATATTTATATGAGCATGAATGTGGTTTCTAGTCTCTTTGTGGCTGTATCTCTGTTCTGTTATTTTTTATCTTTCTTCTCTCTTTTCCTGCAGTCTTCTGCACCAGTTTCCCAAAGTTATCATGATCTCTCTTTTTCCTCTAGCCTTACTTCTAATCTCTTCCTCTTCTTCCACTCCTCTATTTTTTTTTCATAATCTATTTAAAATTTCCACCTTTGAGGGAAAAACTGACATATTAAGGACTTGTATACTGCATATAATTTTCTGGTTTGTCTTAGATTTTATTATATAATTACAAATCTATTTCATACAGTTGAAGGTCTCAAATTAATGTTTAGCTCAGTTTGTCATTTTCCAGGCTGTATTTGATTCTGTCATCATTGCTGATGGTACCACTGTAGCCAAAGCTGACATCACTGTTTTTAACAACTGTTCTGCCCACGTTCTAAAACTGAGATTGAATAAGGGTCATACAAAACACTGTTGTCCAGTGCTGAAGAACTAGTATCTGAGCCAAACACCAGGAAGCAATTTCTCATACTCAACAAATTGAAAAGGTAGGATCTTGCAACAGACTCAAAGCCCAAAAACCTGCTACATGTGGAAAATATCTTGGATAAGTAGTCCTTTGCTAAGGATTCTAAGTAGTAGCAATGAACCAACTCACCATAGGCAATTTACAAGCATCATTCAGGAATTAAACTTAAAAAAAAAAACAGAAAATGAGAAGATAGTAAAACAAGATGCAATCCAGAAATTCAGTTCATCAAAGGCAAACCCAGAAGGAAATGAAGACAGACAATCTGAAATCTGAAAGCCGCCCACCTGGCCTTGCTGAAAAGGTAACAATTAAGCAATTGAATGAGGGTCTTGAAAAATTCAGATCAGAAATAATTTCTCAGATAATGGCAGAGATGGTGTCCACAAAGAAAACCATGCTTACTGATTCTAAAGCAGATACAGATGAAAAATAGAGGAGCTTAAGAACATTAAAGACAATGAATGTTCAGCATAGGAGAAAAATGAAATCTATAAAGCAAATTCAAACAGATATCAAGGAGAATACAAATTTTATTTAACATATCCACAGCAGATTAAGCCAATGTGAGGACAGGACCTCATATATAGAAGACAGGCTTCTATTTAGCAATCATGAAAAGAAAAATTTCTTGGGACTGGGGAGATGGATGGCTCAGTGGCATAAGTGCTTCCCTGGCAAGTGCAAGGGCCTGAGTTCAATCCCCGGTTCTGCAAAAAAAAAAGAAAGAAAAATAAAAGAACAATTTCTTAAAAATAGCAAGTAACCATGAGAAATCAATACAGCAGTTACTAGATGAGGCAAAGAAGAATAACATATGATGGATTTGAGTCAATGAAAAAATCAGAATATGGCACAGATGATTTAAAACATACTGTTCAAAGACATCATGGCAGCCAGGGAGGCATAAGTGCCTGCCTGGCAAGTGCAAGGTCTTGAGTTTGATTCTTGGTAAAAAAAAAAAAAAAAAAAAAAAAAAAGAGTAAAGACATCATGGCAGAAAACTTCCCTAGTACAGACAAACAATTTCACATACACATAAGTGAGGCACATAGAACTCCAGGTAGCCACCGTTAAAAAAAAAAAGTTTACAACCAGGCATATCATAGTCAAGATGTTAGAAATTCAACACAAGAATAGAGTCTTAAAAGGTGTTAGGGAAATAAAACAAATTGCCTATAAAGGAAACCCATCAGAATCAACAGCTGACTTCTCAGCACAATCCCTTCAGTCAAGGAGAACTTGAAGTAGTTCAAATTCTAAAGGAAAATAACCTTCAGCTCAGATCAATGTATCCCCACAAAATTACCTTTCAAAACTGAAATAAAGATAACATACTTACATGACAAGCAATATCTGAGGAAATTTATGACCACCAAGCCAGCACTCTAAAATGTGTTGAAGGACATTCTAGAAAGAGATAACAAGGACTACAATTCCATGAACCCCAATAATAGGAATCCACCAGCCAAGGCAAACAGAGGGAGGGAAAAAAAGAGGGGAAGTCAAAAACGAAAAATAATCTAACAAGGATAAGGTAATACATATAAGTTATAACCATCAATGTTCATGATCTCAATTCACCAATCAAAATACACCAACTGGCAGAACAAACCAAAAAGCAAGATCCAATAATATGCTGCATATAAGAAACACATTTAATTTGCAAAGAAACTCATAGACTGAAAGTCAAAGAATAGGAAACAATACTACATGTGACAGGAAGCCAGTCAAGAGAAGGGGAAGTTGTTCTATTTCCAGACAAAAGGAATTACAAGCAAGGCTGATTAAGAAAAAAATAGAAAACTTTCTGAGCTTAGGTTAAGCAAAGTTACCCACAAAATTGATGAATACATATAATCAAATTTTTTATTTCAATCTTTGAACATTTGCTGTCCAAAAGAATTCTGACAAAAATATAAATGTAAACTGCACACTAGTAGAAATATTTGCAAGATATAATTGTTGAAAATATTAAATCCAAAATATATAAAGATTCTAATATTTATTTATCACAATAAAAGACATGACCCAATTCAAAAATGAAGAAGTTATTTTACCAATATTTAGAATATGCCAGCACATTAAAAGACATTCAACATCATCATAGACACTCCTCACTTAATGATTAATATCCAGCCCTCTGACTAGATCATTCACTGAAGTGGTCATTAAACAAGAAATCATATATTGTATGCACATTGTGATATTCAGAAGAAAGAAATAGTCAAAGAAAACTTCAACTTAATGACTTTGCTTTTATTTGCATAACTTATATGCAGTACTAGAATGTATAACATAACATACAACACTGCCCTATATAGTACAATCAGCAAATATTACAGTATTGTATAAATAAACTATATTATACAAGAAAAGGATATTGGGTTTCTATAAACAAGATGTGAAGAACTGTATCCAAAAATGTCATATTTATGAGTGGTTGGTCATAAGTCAGTGCAGTGCGCCTTGATTGTAAGTCCAAGCCGTTGTTAAACAGCTAGGACATTACATGAGAAATAGCTGTAGTTAACAGGAAGATAAATGCTAAGATCACAATGAACTACCAGGGCACACCCAGAAAAATGTCAAATTTAGAAGACTTGGGAATAAATATAATGTTCTGATAAAGTTTTACAAAGTTAAACACATAGCAATACAAATCAACCGTTACATTCATTGCTGTTGCTGTTGTTGTTGCTGCTGCTGTTTTCTGTATTTAGGACAGGGTCTACAGGGTGTACATGATTTCACTACACAGATCAGATGTCTAGTGATTCTCCTGTTTTCAGTATCCCAAGCACTGGGATTATAGGCGTGCACCACCACTCCCAGTCTCAATCGCCATCTCAGCAAGCCCAAGGGGCAGCACTGGCACTGCATGCTGTGGATTGAACCCTGGCTGCTGCACTTTGCCTAAGCAGGTGCTTTAGTCTACTGATTATCAGGCTGGCCCTACAAATCAATCACATTCCCTTCATATGAAAGAAAGGAAACATATGTACACAGACTTGATGTGAATGTTTAAACTGGTAGCACACCAGCCAAAAATCCGAAAAAGAGATACTTGTACTTGAATCACCTGTATTTGTTATTCATTCCAGTAAAGAAGAATATATATAAGGGGAAATGAGGTGTTTCAGTAAGAGCTGATTAGGAAGGAACTATTACAGGATTTGGAGTTCTGTTGGATGACTTGTGCCGTCTACTACAGAACTGACTGATTCTAGACTGAGTCTAACAAAATTAAAAGCAATTCTGTATGACTGAGTATTTCAAAAATCTTATCTACATGAAAGACAAACAAGCATGCAGCTAACAGTACTCATTCATTTTAGCCAAGAGAAGACATTCAGTATCTTGTGACTGGGATAGTGACATTAATTTCATTTGTACTTAGACAAAATTATAAAGTGGACTCATTTTGTTGCTGAATAAGTTGCAGAATAAGTTTATCTGAGGCTTTACACTGTAGTCTGTTTACACCCAGTAGGAGAATCATCCAAATACAACCTCACCATGAAGGCCAGGCAACATTAGAAAATATCAGGGTATTCTCTGGTATTTTGTGATCATTTATTTTGTTCTAGATTTCTTTTTCCTTTTTCAGGTTTAGGCCAACTGGAAATAATTCAAATGTCAATCAACTGGTAAAAAAATAAACAAGTTATAATGTTAGAAAGGACCTGGGGATTGTGGAAATGGCCTACATCATGACTGTAATCATAGATATGACCCCAGACATTGGTCTGACTTAACTTGCACTCTTAAAGTTGATGAGTTTTGTTATATGCAAATTTTTCTCCTTTAAAAATAATTTGTAAAAATCTTTACCCTCCACTTGAGGTCAATAGCTCTGTTCTTGGAAAACTTGTATACTCTCTCCTCTCCCAAGATTCCAATGAAGACATTTTTATTCCTTCTTATTAGTTGACCTCCCTCAAGAGTACATAGAAGTTTCCTAAATCATAGAAAACAAGATTCATTTCTTAATGGATCATCCATTCATCAAGGAACAGGAGTCTGCTGCTCTTCTTTCCCCAGTACTTGTCAATGACTCCAACATTTTTATTCTCCTGTACACTTAGCACTTTGTGTACCTGCAGCCAAACACTAGTGAGCCATTTGCCTTCCTTTGGTATCAATTTTTATACTGTCTGAAGGGACAAGGGAGCACAGCAGAGCTTCTTGGAGCACTAAGTGCTCAAAAAGATTTACTATGTGGCTTATTTTTCCAAGGTTCACCCTGGCTTATACTATGTCTGCAGCCCTTAGCACATGTGCGTAGGTGTGTGTGTGTGTGTGTGTGTGTGTGTGTGTGTGTGTGTGTATACATGTGTACATGAATCTGTAGATATTGCTGGTGATGTGAGTGGAGCAGGTATAGGAGAGAGATAGATGCTATGGAGCTCATGGATTATTTTGTCTATTTAAAGCACCCATAGTCTGAATGATTTATGAGAATTCTTGAGAGTGTATAATGCTTATTAACTTAATAAAAATGGTTATTGCTTATAATGGAAACTAATAAAAATAAGATGGAAATATCCTACAGTAATAATATGGTGTCAGCTCTGCTGCTTCTCATATTAACTTCTCTGCCCAAAACTCTACAGGGTTTCTAACACCAATGCTCCCTCTTGACTGTGGAAAGGGTTTCCTCTCAGAGACACATTTTAGAGGGGCTCTCTTTTCTACTCTGTTCACGGCTCCCCACCCCATGGAATAAGAGGTTCACTCAGAGGCCGTGTGCCCTCCCTTCTCTTTTCTCTAGACCACACTCCAGGTTCACCCCACACACACCTACTCAGCCCACTCAGCATACACAAGCAGGGACTGTCCAGGCCTCCTCCGGCCTCTTTTTTTCCCTAGGCATCTAGTGGTAGTGAGGACTGAACAGAGTGTGAATAAGCATACCATGGCACCTCCTGCACACTCCCAAATGCCTTGGGAGACACCTCAGAGGCAGAGGTAATGAAGAACAGGCCATGGCCTAGAGGCCAGGCCACCCCAGATTTCCATCCTGCCACTTTCAGAAGACTGAAAGCCCTGAGTCTAAGGGTCCTAAATGTAGGGCTGGTCTCCTGATGGTTACTGAGGGATGATTGTCACTGTAAATATTTAAAAGAATAGTTGTGTGGCACTTTGTTAGCTTGAAGATGCTCAGATAGGGAGGTATACAGCATGTGAGTCTCTGTCTGGCACTTTTGCCCTGGAGCTCTTAATGTGAGCGGCAGGGTGGTCCAGAGCACAGACAGGTGGAGCAGCGTTCATTCCCTCCACAGCCACTGTGCTCTGACTATGCCAGTGTGAGCATGGCTGGAGGCCCAGCCTTCCACACATCAAATGCTTTCCTGAGACCTTGGTCCCCCTTGCACCGGGTCCCTCCCATTTATCATTCCACTTAATTTAAAACAAAACTAGTAAGTGGAAGGATTCTCATTATAAACTCTGATTGCTGGTATAGTTAATGTATATTGACCTTAATTTCCTATCGCAGAGATGAGTGTAGGAGAAAGCCAAGTCTAACATGAAAGGAAGGTGTTTTTAAATGAGTTAAAAGATACTGTTAAAAGTAATTTTGAGCTCTAGCAGAGAAACTGCCGGGCAGGGTAGGGGGCAAATCAAACAGAAAATAAGCAGATAATGAAGGACTTGGAGACCTTAGAGGATACATTACCCAGAAATAGAGAAAGTATAGGGGAAAATTAAAGCATGGCTTCTTCTGTATAAGGAAAATCTTGTTTAATTCTTGGGCTTTCCACAGGAGGTAGTGCGTGTGTGTGTGTGTGTGTGTGTGTGTGTGTGTGTGTGTGTACATGCACACATACATGCAGGTATAATACAGGATCAGAAATTAGGCAGAATTCTTCCTGATAGAAGAAAATCCCTGTCATGCCTGGGAGTATAGTTTAGCAACAGAGCACCTCCTTAGAAAGAAAATCCATATCATTAGCTCCTTGTTTTTTCGCAGAAAGTAACCTGACCCATCCTATGGTGAGTCATTTTGTTTTTAGCCTTGATTCCTCATTCAAAAAATTTCTCAGAATGTACTCTCAGCCTCACCTGAACTTAAGGTGTCATCATTTTATTTTCAAAGGCCACAGCGCTAAGAAGGGAGCATAGAAAAGTCCTGTTACAGCAGAGGGCTTATGATTAACTCTGAGGTTGACAAGTGTCCAGAATACCCAGGAATCTTGACATTTTATGTCAAAATAGACTTAGTGGAAGCAGGTGCGTGGATTGAGGAAATGTGTCCAGGCGAGGTCTGTTCATTTCACGTGAAAAGTCATTTGTGTGATTGAAAGCAGTTTTCGGAAGTACTCATGACATGAGACCGAGACCTGCAGACCAGTGGGGAAATCTCAAGGCCGGGGCAGGCTTCAGAGTTGGGTATCTCAGGGAGTAGCCATAAGAGCCCCCAAGCTACAAAATCCACATTCTCCTCACCTCCTGGGGCATTTAAAAGCCATAACACATTTCCTTAATGTCAGCTCTAACTTGATGGTACAAGATTCTGCGAATGATACTAATCTACTCAGCCCATGGATGTGCAATGTCCAGGCTCAGGTGAGGAGAGTGTGCCTCGTGTGGACAAAAGGGTACTCTCCCTCCCTACACCTGAGAAGGTGAAAAGGGAGGAAACAAGAGTAGCTGTTGCTTGCTATAAATCCCATGCAGAGTATGTATAATTCACACAAACCTTTTAAAAAGTTATTAAGAGAGTGTGGCTTCTAGGAGAGCAGAAATGAATAATCGAAGACAGAACATAAAGAAACGCAGGGATCCATCTCAGCTTTACCCAGGGAAGAGGGGGCTCTGGAGAGCACAGTGTGAGCCCCAGGTAGGCACCCCCTGCTAGGGATATGCAGGAAGACACTGCAGAGCATGACCTCTAAGCCATGTACACACTTCTTTACTCTGAGGCTTAGGATGTCACAGCTGCTAATTACCTTTCCCTCTAGCTGGTCTGGAGGGATGGCCTATGCTTGCCAGAAAATGCAAGTGTAATGGCACCCTGGAGGTTCTAGCTTTGCTGTTCTATTTTTCTGCCTCTTGTAAATTTATTTGGACTCTATCAAATTACTAGCTGGGTGTCTTTGGTATGTTACCTTCCTGTAAATCTCAGTCTTATGTATAAAATGGAAAGTATAACCTCGGCATTCCCCCTGGAACTACTGTGATGGTGAGGATTTAGTGATTAATGTGATAAGTATTTACCTCAGTGCCAGACACACAGTGTCATCTAATAAATGTTAACCAGAAGGTGAGCCTAGTGGTGTGCACCTGTAGCCCTAGCAGAGGTAGGACAATCACTTGATCCCAAGAATTAGAGACCAGACTTGGCAACACAATGAGACCCCATCTCAAAAAAGGAGGATCAAAGCTGTCCCTAGTATCATTACAATGGCCCTTTCCTTTACTCTTTTCCTCTTCTCCCTCCTTCTGTCACCATCCACTTCTACAGCTCATAAACATCTACTTACTCCTCCACCCAGCCAGTCTGTCATTGGCCATGCAGCAAAGCATGCCAGGGACCACTTCCGGAGGCATCACACGCTCCCTGATGTGAGGCGCTGCCATTCTCTAGCACTGCCTAACACATCTCTAACACTGCCTAACACATCCTAAGCACATGGTTGGAGTGAACACGTTGACATTGTTACGGATGGCAAGCGCGGATCTCCTTAATGAACTCTAGGATGCTGACAATACTGACTTGCAAATCTTGTAAAAGTCACAGGCTAATCCCTAAGCCTTGGTGAATTCACCAAAATCTCATGGCAGACAGGCCTCTCGGTGACATTCCTCTGTAATTTCCTCTTGCTATGCTTTCTCTATGGCAATGTCTCTGTTCTGCATAATGATTCAAGCTGTTTGTACATCCCAGAGTCTGCTTCATGAAAATGTTTGATGCTGGTGTCCTTTGGGCTCAACTGTAAAGTCCTGTGTACAACACTCAAGTGGGTCTTATAACACTATTCCATGTGAGGAAATTTTCCCTTAGCACTATTTTAGCCCTCCCTCCCAGGAGACAAGAAATCAAAATACAGCATCTATTCATTCAAAGTTATTGTTGAGAATGAGTTAGAGAATTTGCCTTTTAGTAAACATATACCATATCCAAAAGTCCTTGGAGAGAAATTTTCCAGTGGTTACCACCTTTACTTTTATTCCTAGAATCTCTGAAAGATGAGGTGAGAGGGTTTTCCATGCCTATAAATGGATTTGAAAAACTTAGAAGAAAATGATCAGTCTCTATGAGAGCCAGGGTGACATGACAGATAATTAGGAATGACCAGCATTTCTGAGAAGGAAAGCTCAGCCACAGCAAGGACTTAGAGCCCACAGCTCTTGTCTATCCCCTAGTGAATTCTGTCTCTGCAAGCAGCCAGCTCTGCCAACTGACAGTGACTTTCACCTCCAAACCTTCAAAGTCACCTTTCTTTGAAAATCCATTTCCTAAGATAGACTAGCAATAGCTTTGCCATCCTGGCTGCAGTTCCCAGGGTGCCTTGAGGGGGAAGTGGCTGCAACCCCAGAAGAAATGACCTGTCCGGCAGGCTCATGCTTTGAATATGGATGTGGCTCTCATCGTGTCTCTCCTGATGTGCAATTGCTCATGCCCCACTGTACAGCACAAATTCTGAGAGGCAAGCTAATTCCCTGCATATGGATTTGAGGAGAGACAGAGTCTAGGGCAAAGCAAGCAAAAGGCTGCTACCCTGCTCTATTATGCAGAGACGTGTTTGGGTTGCTGTGAAGTAGTGATTTGTAGAAGAAGAAAAGGAAAAGGGATCTTCATTCCAAGAAGGGACTCGTAGAGCGGAAGGTGCCCAGCCTGTTCCTTCAGTCCTGAGCTAATGGATGCCAAGGGCATCACGACTTGGAATCCACAAATGTTCCCTCTACAGTACTCTAGGAACCAATTTTTAAAGTATTCCTTCCAGGGTGAATGGTATATGTAGGAAATTCTCCTTTAAACTATTTCTCAAGAAGTAGTAATTTACTTAACTTTCCTATCATTTTTACTTATAAAGCTTCTCCCAGGAAGGGGGAGAGGATAAAGAGGGGACATCCTGGGACACTTTCAGAAGAGCTCAAGGCACATTCTGAAAGGAGAACTAAGACAAACAAGGAGAGTGAAGCTGAGAAAGAAGCCTATATCTAAAGCAGGTGCCACCCCGTAGCTGTCCCTGTCTCTGGTCCTGAAATTGGATTTAAACCAATCTTCATGACTAGGTCTCAGTCATTTCTCTTTCTTGCTTAGTTTCTTTCCGCACATGACAGACAGAAGTTTAGCATATTGTTTCCAGTGTGCTTTAGGCCAGCTCTGTCCTCCAGGACAGCATGGTGGCTATTGCGCAGCTCAGACAGTAAAGTGCATGCAGCGAGTCAGACAAACCACTGCTGCCCTTCAGGCTTCCACTCCACAACAAAGCCCAGAGCACATGGGCTTAGCCTGCCGAAAGGAGATGGGGAGCTGTCACTTGGGCAAGCAATCCTTCTCTCCCCATTTTTCTTTGACTTCCTACCCTTTTGTTCCAGAACACATTGTGTATCTGCTTAATATACAACCTCACTTAATTGTCAACACCTATGAAGACCTATCCAGCCCTATACCATCACTTTTATCCTGAGGTTCATCAGCTTGCACAACTGAGTACAAGATGTAGGATTGAGACGAGGGAGTACAATGAAAGTTCACAGACTGAACCACCACACTGTGTCATTTCCCTCTCATTTACTTTAACTCTACTCAGACGGACCTACCAGAGAAAACTAGCACAGTTTAATTATCTGAAAGGCAAGACATCAGTCAGTGAAATGCATCAGGCTCTGTTGTGCTGGGCTTCAGGGAAGGAAGCTGAGTTGCAACATGAAAAGTGTGAGTTAGCAGTAAAGAAAGACTTCTTGAAGGCAAA
Organism: Octodon degus; assembly: GCF_000260255.1. Lineage (NCBI taxonomy): Eukaryota > Metazoa > Chordata > Mammalia > Rodentia > Octodontidae > Octodon > Octodon degus. The sequence goes on from NW_004524707.1 coordinate 4,270,134, forward strand.
GCTTATTTAAAACTGCCATTCTGTCACATTTTAGGATCAGACTAAATTATGAGAAGCATAACGGTGAGGCTTACATTTTCAGAGTTGTGTGAGCAGTTATTGCTAAAGTGGGAAATAGATCACTGGAACTTTCCAGATACATTAAGTAAGTGTTGAATGGCTTTCTGGTATTAACTGTTCCCAGCTCCCTCCTTGCAAAACACACAAAGGGAAATACTCAACCCAGCCCTCCATCACGTTTCCTCATTCGTCTTTTTTTCTTCTTGTTAACTGAGAATTCTTTAACAATAGAATGGCTTCTCCTAAATCCCAGCTTCCAGTTCACCTGGTAGTGACTGCCTGCTGTGCTGGGTCAGGAAGGACTGGCAGCTGAAAGAAACTGAGCAGCCATCTCCTAGGTCAGCCACATGCAGAGGAGGACACCTTGTCACCTGCACAGACCACCGGTCTCCTCCTCAGAATATATCTGAGCAGGGCTGGGGAGATAGCTCAGTGGCCTAAGCATCTGCCTGGCAAGTGCAAGGACCCGGGTAGTGCAACTCTGGTACTGCATCATGCTGTGCCAGCCCCACAACCCTGGGCAAGCTGTGCTGGCCATCAAAATAGGGCATGGTGGCACATATTTATAACCCCAGCACTGGGGAGGCTGAGACAGGAAGATCACTATGAGTCAGAGCTGCATAGTGAGACCCTGTGCCAAGTAAACAAATAAATAAGATTTTTTAAAAAGCACGTGTCTGAGCAGAAGGTGGGACTGGGAGGACTGGCAGCTGGAAGGGTAGGGTGGGTTCTGATCACTCAGCAACTTTTAGTGATGCTAATTTAAGTTGAAGTTTGTACAAGTTGCAAATTTGCTCTATAACTTTGATTAGTGGTTTCTATTCCTGATTTTTGCACAATAAAAATAGATTCAACTTATATATACAAGGGACGGCATGCAATGAAAGTTTAATTTTTAAAATGAATCCATTGGCCTGATATTTTTTAAATTGTCATCTGATTTACTTTACTTTTTTGTCTGTATTAACTACCTCTTCTGTTGTATTTAAATTTAACTTACCTTCACAGGTCTTCACCATAGTTTTTACTTATCTAGAATGTTCTTTCACCATATAAAATTCCCAGCTGCTACTATACAAATCTCATATTGTTTAAAAAACTTTCCTTCATTATAGCTGACTACTACTCCATTGCATGGAAATACCACATCTTTTTTGTCCATTCCTCAGTCAATGGCTGTTGGGTTGTTTTCAAGATTTAGCTATGACAAATTGCACTGCTATGAACATGGTGCTCATATACTGCTGTGCTGTGACATTTTCAATTCTTCTGGAAAGATACCCAAGAAGGGAATAGCTGGCTGGAATGGGATCTCCAATCCTAGCTTTTTGAGGAATCTCCATGCTGATTTTCAAAGTGGTTGTACCAGTCTGTGCTCCCACCCACAGCTCCTCCAGCATTTGTTATTGGTTGGGTTCTTGATGGTAGCCATTCTTTTTTTTTTTCTATTTCTTATTCTCTTTTAAAAATAAATGTTAAAAAACTTTCCTACAAATATCCCATCCCATCTCTCACTGCTTTAAACTTCAAAATCACAGCTGATTCTTTGCATTCCAGCCTCCACCCACTTCCCCTACCTTGTCTTAGTTCTGGCTTCAGAAATGCCAAGCCATGTACCCTCTTAGAAGTCATCTTGATGCTTCTATCTCTTGTTTTTAGACAAGCTTCTGCATGGGAAAGCTTGTCTGCCTGGTATATGTCTACTAACTCTAGAAAATTCTACATTGGTGTGACTCAATAGGAAGTCACCCCACACCCTCCTCAGGTCCCCCAACATTCATCAACTATATCTGCGCATTAACTTGGCAATGTCTGCCAAAGTGCTGTCATTATTGCCTTTATCAAATGATATCATTGGTCATGTATTCACACATGACCAGATATGAACTCCACAACAATGGGAACTGTGTGGTATGTTTTGTGCGCCCAGCCTCTAGTACAGTGCTCAACATGTACTAAGATGTTCAAAAATATTTGAAATCCCAAACTGATAGCATATATACACGACACACTATTTTGCTTGTGATTGTATATACTCTTATTCTCCTGTCCCTGTTTGTCTAGACTTCTCAACAGATTGAAGGTACCTCAGAGACAGAAGGGGCCTTGGTTTACTTTCAATGTCTACAGGGCTGAGCATTTCCTAGCTAATTATCTGTCAGGTGGGATGATGCAATACAGAAGAGGAAGGAAATAGATTTGCCTCAGCAGTGACTGGATCCTAGAATTCGCAGTCATGAGCCTAGCAGTGACCCTTCAAATTGCAGGAAAAGGGCTGGGGAGATAGCTCAGTGGTCTATGCACTGCCTGGCAAGCACAAGGATCCAGGATCAATCCCTGGTACCATATGCCATGCCAGCCCTGGTACCACATGAGGAGCCAGCCCCAAAACCCCAGGCTACACCCTTGCTGGCCACCAAAACTGGGTGTGGTGATATATACCTGTAATCCCAGCGCTGGGGAAACTGAGACAGGAGGACCATTACTAGTCCAAGCTGCATAGTGAGACCCTGTACCAAATAAATAAATAAATAAATAAATAAATTCCTTAAATTGCAGGTAAAATACACAGGACTGGTCACACATATATCCTTCCAAGAGGATCTCAAAATCTTGTTGGTAAGGCATTATTTTCCCTCACCAGGAACAGAGAGAAAGCCCATGTTCTAGAGTTTAACTCAGCTACTACATACCTCTCCCTGTCTCCCTCAGACACGACATTATGGAGCCCACTGTGGAAAGATATTTTGCCTTCAGCCATTAAACATCTTTTGCAAGTGCTAGTATTTCTGCAGTGGAAAAAGAAGGCAGAAGGGGAGAAAGAAAAACAAAGAAAAGTGAAAGAAAGGGGGGAGCCGGTTTGAAGGGATTTTATCTAATTTCATTTTAATTAGATCCTTTTTCTAACTGAGTTTCTAATTTTTCAATTAGCAATTAGCAGCTGCAACTCATTCTGAGTATCACGAGGTGCCAAAGACACTAATTACACCACAGGAGTAGGAGGCTGGAAATGAGAAATAAAATTATCCATGAATGTTATTAGAAGAAAGGAATGATTACTCTCTATAATAATATACTGATGTGAGCCTAATTAGATTGAAGGATTCAGAGGAAAAAATGAGATGTAAAAACAGATCACATTTAGATGCCTTGAGGTCATGGTTTTGCTATAAATATTGCTTGAGAACATCTCACTTGAAAACAGGTTTGCAAGCCGATAATGCTTGTGTCGGGTTGTTCAGCGATGACCCATGTCCCTAGCATACAATAACCCAAAACATCAATGACTTTTGAAATACCAATACTCTTCCTGCAAAGCATATGTCTGTGATTTCAAAAATAAACACTCACCCACATGCACAGACATCAACAATGCACTAAAAATAATTCCCAGTTCCTGGGAGTTACCGAAGCTAAGATGCCACGTTTGGCAGTGTGAATCAGAGAGGCAGTTTTTAGCCACAGAATTGAAAGTTGAGCAGCTGTGCTTTCCAAGGCACTGGTTCAATTAGTTTCCTCTCTCGCCTGGCAGTATTGGGGCTATGACTTATTTCAGGGAAGAGAGATGTGAGCTAGTGGTGCCTCAGTACTGAGAAGCTACTACTTTGAAAAGCACTCCAATCAAGAAGAGTACCGCTTCTGTTAGAATAGCGGCCACACAGACATCCGTTTTCTCAGAGAAGGGCTAATTTTCTGGCTCTGGTTGCAGGGAATCAAATTGTTGTATTGATTCAAAAGAGTGGTTTCTAATTAGCTGCAGAATAATCTCCTAGTTTCTGGAGGCAGTGTGCTAACCAGGGCTCCAGCCCCAACCTCCCAGTCCATGAAGTGATGGGTGAATCTTCCAGAAATTCTCTGAACCTCTGCTTGTTTCCTGAGGAAAGAGATGCTGGTTGCCTTTCCTGTCCTTTTGGAAAGATAGGAATTTTTTGAAAAGAAGCAGAAAATTTCAATAAATTTCCTGACAACCTTCCCTTACTTTTATTGTCTTTTCTTGGTCTCTCCACAGAGTTTCTCCATTCTAATGGCTTTGCCTCTTTCCTAATCATTTCAAAGTGCCTTAATCCATCTCCCGAACCCTGAGCCATTTCTAGCACGTAAGTGGAAGCTCTAGCTGTGAGTCCCATAGGAAACTTAAAATCAACATTAAGAGCATCGTAGTTATTGTGCATTCCACCTGTACTCCAAAGCGCCCTCAACCAGTGTCCTGAATTTCTGTCAGTGGCTTACCCATGCCCCCATGAGCCCAGACTCTGCTTACTAATGAAATCTTTGATTCCTCTTTCTCGTGTCTCATTCCCCTCTTGGCATTTCAATCAGTTCTGGTACTTTTGCCCCCAGAAATTCTCCTGCAAAGCTTCAGTTCTAATACTGAATCCCCCAGTGTTGACTTCCTTTGTTTCTTTCTTGTGCTTCCTAAACAGTACCCTCCCCAGCCCTTGTGACAAATATCTTCCATGTGCTGTCTCCAGCTTCATCTTTTCTACAAAGCTTCCTGGATCACAGCCTCACCACCATCAACTCCCACCCCCAAGAACTACTCAGTTCTTGTGCCTACTTTGCAAAAAACACAAATGCACAGCCTCCATGTTCCTGCTCCAGCCCACATGTTGGATGTAATATTTTTCTCTTCTGATTATGTGTTGTATGCTATAATTGAACTGTTTGGTTGCATGTCTTGCTGTACCCTCAAGTTGACATCTAATATCATCTAATATCAACTCAAAGGACTGTAATATTTTGAATCTTACTTTGGAAGAATATGAATTCATTTTCAAATCAAGTCCACATCCAGGTGATTTACTTCACCCTCACAACTGCTCCAAGAGAGGCAGGAAAGATAGGTGTTTTAAGCTTTGCACACAGAGGAAGAAAGTGAAATTCAGGCAGATTGGCAAAAGGTCTGGGAGTCTTGATAGACCACATAGACACAGACCTGCTGCTGTTCTTTTCTGCGAAGCTTCTGATGCTCAGAAGGAGCTTGACTTCACTCTCCAATCACTGAGATGGAGTCAAACAACTGCCCTGCTGATGGAACCTGGAAAACTTGATGAGCCCTCAGTGTTTGACTGGCACGTCTGTCTTTACATATCTCAGCGTATTGCCACTAGTTATATTTCTCTTTATAATCTGAGCTCTCTAGTTAAGTGATATAATTGATCACTCTCAAAAAATATCACTAATTCCAAGATGCTGCAGAAGTATTTTGTCATGCTGTTTCTTTTCCATTTCTCCAGTCATGGTATTAGAATTAAGATATCGTATGCATCATCAGAGGGGAAAAAAAAATACAAAGGGCCTAGAAATGTAATGCCTGTGTGCATCAGAGGTGAGCAGTTAGGAAAACAATTGAGAATTATATTTTCTTTTCAAGACAAGAAAGGCAGAACATGAGCTCAGATATAAGGTAACAAAAAGACACAGAAATCCTGATTAGCCTGAAGCTTGCAAAACATTCCTTAGCATCTGCAAAGACGAAGTGAGGTGCAGCCCTTACTCTGTAAACTAATCAGTCTTCCAGATGCCTGCGTCACTGACCAACTCTGTAATGTGACAGCTCTGCTAATGAGCAGAAAGCCAGGACCATGATGTGCTGGGAGAGAAAACTGTTCGCTTTGGAATGGCTCTCAGGCCGCTGTCTACTACTGTAGCTATTTTGTTTCATTTAGGAAGACAAAGTCAAGGAAGAGTTTATGGGACAGGGATGCAAAAAGGAGCAGCATGACCAGCCCTACCTCCACAGGCTGGCAGGGTGCACAGTGACTCGAAGGCTTGCATGTGCTGCTGCTCATGTAGACTGACCAATTCTTGTGGGTGCCAAGTCAGGCCCAGTGGAGAAGGGAGGAGCAAGCACAAACCCCTCAGGACCCCGCTGCCCTCCAACTTTCTTCCCTACATCTTACTTTGTCTTCAGAAGTCCTCCTCCAGATTCTAGTGTCTCGTTCTTAGACAATGCCTTGGCCTACAGAGGCTGTTAGGTGTCAGCGAGCCAGCTAGTCACAGGCAAGTGAGCAATGCAGAAAAAATGTAGCCAAACTGCAGGCAGAAACAGGCTGAACATCCATGAGTAGATTTACTGCCTGTCTGCTGCATGTCGCCCAATATGCTAGAAGTCTACTGTTAGTTCTTCCTCTATTCTGCTCAGCATAAATCAGGATGCTCCTTTTCACACACCCCAGACACCACCATAGCAGAGAAACTGAGGTTCAAAGTGACTAAGGACCTTGTTGAACAGCTGATGAATGACAGCACTGCAGTTCAACCAAAGTCTGTTTGGTGGCAAAGCAAGCAGCTTGCTCCAGGTTCCCCTGCTCCCTTGCCCTGCCTTGGCACCTGTGCATGCCCCCAGAGTCACAGAAGGATGGTGGTGGCAGAGTCATAGAGACCCGAATGACAGTCCTGGCTGTACCTGCTGCATAAGGAGGATGGATAATTTATATCTTGACTATTTTAAGAACTCAGATGAAATAGTTTTCAGTACATTACCAAGTGAGGGTGAAGGGCTCAGTAACAGGATACCCTGTCTCGAGTCACATAATACAAAGAACAGGAAAGTTTTCATTAAGAAAGAAAACCAGGGGCCGGGGAGATGGCTCAGTGGACTAAGCACTTCCCTGGCAAGCACAAGGGCCTGAGTTCAATCCCTGGTTCTGCCAAAAAAATAAAAATAAAAATAAAATAAAACAATAAAAAGAAAGAAAACCAGTCTTGAATTCCATTTATACCACTCAGCGGCTGTGTGACCTTACACCTGCCCAAACCTTTCTGAACTTCAGTTTCCTTGGGAATGTGGGGATTCTGAGGTCACCACTGTCATGGACAACCTTATAAGGGGCATGGGAATATATGTGAGATAGTGGATCCGTATTTCATGTGTTCGCAGATGTGTGCATGTGTATACACAGGCAGAGTGGCGGTGCGTGTACGTGGGCTTGCATGGCATGCCTCAGAGACAGCCTGGCTCTCTCTCTCACACTGAGACGCTGCCACTCAAGCCCTGCCTGTCTTCACCCAGGTGGGGAAATGGCTTGGAAACTGCAAGCCAGATCAAGAGCTGATCACCAGTTAATGCAAAGAAATTGCTAAATAGCACTACATGTTCCTCTGGTTTCTGGGTGGGGGGAGAAGGGGAAGGAGACTTTAATCTTTGGAATCGTGCGTAAGAGGCAGCAGGGAGAGGCTCTCTGACTTGGAGCACGCCCTGTGATCTTTCAGGATGAAAAGCCCTGTCAGAATGCAGGCAGGCTGATTTGCTAATCAAGAACGGAACAGAGCAAGTGCTGTGCCCAACAGGACAGGCACAGCCAGGCGCAGTCCACCCTCCTGCTACTGATCTCTATTTCTAGACCATGTCCTGAGATGTAGGGAGACTCTGGCCTTCCAGAAAGCCCAGTTCAGCTGCTGGTGGAGAATTCTCCCTGGGATCAGAGAAGTAAAGAGAAGCTGTGCTCTTAGTACCTTGTTTCTCCTCTTCTCTCCGCCTCTCCACATCTTTTCTTTTTCCCTTCTTCCACCTCCTTCTCCCACTTCTCCTTCCCTTTGTCCTCCTCTTCCCTTCCCTCCCTTTCCTTCCCTTGTCTCCTTTTCTTCCTCCTTTTCCTCCTGCTCCTCTCTGTCCTCCTCCTCCTCTTCTTCCTTCTCCTCTGCCTGTGCTCCAACTATCAGCTGCTTGAGGATCTCGGCCCTATGCCCTGAGTCTCTCCAGGGATGCACAGGGAAGTCTCAAAGATTGAGGAGGGCAGGGGGAGTCTGAGGCCTTCCTTTCCACACTTTCCAAGGCCTGAGCTAAGGCGCAACACTGAGCCTGTGACAGCACTGCAAGCCTGGGGCTCGCAACACGGCAGGCAGGCCAGGCCTCCAACAAATAAACAAACGTACTATTACCAGGGCCTTCCTCCTTTCCTAGCTCCCATCCTGTGCTGAATACCTTTTTGTCTCCAGCTGCTTCTCTGCCTCCTCCTATTCTCATTTGTGGTCTTATTTTCCCAAATTGGGGGAAGTTCCACCAAGCTGGGCTTCAGTCCAGCTGGTCCAGCAGGAGCTTCCTCATCCTGGGCCTTTGCTGCTCTTCCTGACGACTCTCCCAGGATCGGCCTTGCCTCTCTCCATCTGCTGCTGCAGGTCCTCCACATGCGGCCTGTGGGGCTAGAGCTGGCTAGGCAAGGCAGCGGGCAAGCCAGCAAAGCCTGCACAGCAGCAAGCTGGGAATCTGAACTGCTTCAATTTCTTTGCCAGTCTATGTCAAAGAGACAAAATACCTAGAGAGGTTTACAAACACTCAAAAGAAGAAAAAAGCCAGTACACTGCATGAGGGAGCTTTGTCACCAGCGTTTTGACTAGTAATACATCTGCTTTAAAAATGTAGAAGGAAATGAAGAATCTTACTAAATAAAGCACTAAAGATTGCTTTGGTGAAAACCCACTTCTCCCAGGTTCAGCCAGTAGCCTGACTCAGCTTCTTACCTGCCCAGGAAGAGCCACCAGCCTCTAATGTGGCAGTGTGAACAAATTCACCCAAGCTCAAAACTCATACCCTGAGGGGCAGAGACTGCCGTAGGCAGTGCCCACCAGCTTCCTGGTCTTATGCTGAGCCCTGCAAGTGTGTTTCAGCTAGAAAAATCACAGATCTATCAGTGTCTACACTGAAGCCTTCAGGGGAGGTTGTGGCAGGCAAGCCCCGTGCATCTCCTGGCCTGTGATCTCCAGAATGGTGGGGGATTCCCCACGGACACAAGAGTCTCTGCCCGACTACCAGGAAAAGACAATGTATCTACCTGAAACAGCCTGGCAGCCTCTTTCTGCAGCCAATGGACAGAGGTCAAAAGAGTGCTTTCAAAACTCTCCTGCTTTGTTTTCAGAGCCTCATCACTAGCTGCTCGGTTGTGGATTTCAGAGTCCTTATGAAATAATGGGGATGTACAGTGGCCAGTGCCTCCCATTTATCTCTGAACACAAATCCCTGGTCCTAATTTTCCAGAACAGAATTTACCACCTAGGTAGCCATTTCCCCAGTTCCTTTTGTGGCCTCTTGGACCACACTAACAAATCCAAGAAAGCCCCCAGGGGAGAATCAGAAGCTAAGCCTCCTCATCCATCCCTTGGGGAGCAGGGCCTGCCACCAGCTCTAGGGAATGCTTGCTGATGGTTTTTGGGAGTTGGAATCTGAACAATCACACTCTGCCCTGGTCCTGATCCTAAGGCCAGAAGTACATGGCAACCTAGAGGCAACTGCGTGACCCCAAAGAGAGTAATTATGTCCTAGCCAAAAACTAAACTATCACTGGAACAATTAGCACTCACCTCTTTGGAATGCACATCTTACCTCAGGACACTCTCGCTTTCCAACCTTGTCAATATATCAATAGGCTATAAATAAGTGGTTTTCCTGGGGGTGAGATGCAAGCTGTCTTGAAGCTAACTAAGCGTGACTAGAATGCTCCATCCCTCATTTCCCAGAAAGTCATCTGCATTTGGATGGAAATGACGCTGGACTCCCCAAGCTCCCCAGGCTCCCCGGCAGCATCAAGCACCATGGCACAAGGAGTGCACGTTTGCTCTTCAGAATCATCCCCTTGTCTTGACCTGCTACCCCTGAAACCCTTGGAATCTTCCGTTCGGAATGTCATTCTGTATGCCAACAATTGATTGATGGCTGGCAGCCCCTAGATAGCTTATGGTTGGAGGCTGGTCTCCCGTAAAGATTGAATAGAGGTTATGAATTTGAGCTCCTCTCCACCCCCATCCTCTGAAGAGGAAAGAGGAGCCGAAGGTTAAGTTGATCACCAAGATCAGTGATGAAATCCATCACATGTATATTATGAGACTTCATCAAATCCCCAAAGGACTGGTTTGGGGGAGTTTCTGGGTAGCTGGACAGGAGAATGGCCTGGAAGATAGTCTAGCTGAAAAGAGTACACACACTGCTTCCTACCCACCCACCTTGCTCTGTACCTCTCTTTCATGAGGCTGCTCATTCATGTTCTTTGTAATATACTTTACAATCACACAGGAGATATAAGTAATGTATTTCCAGGAGCTCTACCAGTCACTGTAGTAAAGCAATGAAAGCTGAAAACAGAGTTGTGGGAACCCAATCTATAGCCAGTTTGTTAGATGTAGGGGCAAGAAGCTATGACTGTGACCATTATCTGAACCCTTGTTGAGGAGAGAAACATAGAGCCCCTCTGCTCCTCTTTAATTCTTAGGTGTTTGGGTAGATCCAGACACCTAATTAATAGGAAGATGATTAAGGCAAAAGCATGCAAGTTACTAAATGTATATGTATGCAGAGATCTTTGCAACATAGTGAAATCCAAAGAAAGGGCCAAAGCACAATGCTTCTATGCTTTTTAGATAAGTAGAAAAGTATGTGAAGGAATGACAGGAGTGATGGATATCTAGACTAGGGTGATACATTCTAGGACCATAACTAAGAAATATATAGGGGAAGGGGTAAAAGGCAATGGAAAATAAGGGTCACGCCAACATTTGTGTATTCAGATCTCTGCAGCCCTCTTTTTGAGGCCAAGGATAGACTGCTGGGTCCCATGCATGTAAGGTAGGCACTGTACCATCGAGCTACACATCCTAGTCCTTTTCATTTTATTTTGAAACATGGCCTCACCAAATAACCCACGATTCTGTCCAACTCATGATTTTCCTATCTTATCCTCTAATAACTAGGATTATATGCATGCACCCCCATACTTGGTATGATTGAGACAGCTCTAAGAAAAATCTTTATGTCTCACAATGTGTGAACAAAGCAGAGCAAGTGGCCCTTCTGGTAGTTAGTTTTCCTTGAGGGATCTCAGCTTATAAGTCATCCCCAGAACAATTCAGCATACTTTGAGCGAGTAGGGCTTGAACTCCTTCACCAGTCATCTGTAAGGCCGATGCCATCTCTATAGTATCTGAAATGAATCCTATCAGAGGATGACCAACTGGAATTGATTGCAGAATTGGTTGGCTTATATATAGAAGAAACCACACACACATTTTGATGACCAGGAGTCAGGTATTCTGTAATAAACATAGAAAAGGAAAAAAACATGTTTTGTTTTTTCCCCATACATTTCATAGATCAAATAAAGGAACCAGAGAGAGAAGAAAAGAACCACAGAGGGAGATGTACCCTTCCAGGTCACAGTGCCTGTGACTCACCTCTAATCAGCACCCCTGATGACAAGCCAGTTATGAACTCATCATCTAACTCACCGGTGAGTGCCACACCCCCTCACTCACCTTCCAAACACACGAGGCACTTGAGAGACACTGTAGATGGAACCCACAACAGCAATGAAATATCAGGCTGCTCACCAAAGCTGCTAGGTGCAAAGCCCGCCCCCTGGTACAGCCACACTTCTGCACTTCAAAATCTCCCATCTGTTTCCAGCCCTTCTTCAACTGCCTCAGGCTAATGCAGCAGTATGCCCCGGAAGAGCCATGCTTACTATGTGTTTTGTCTCTGCAATAAACCTTGTCACTCCCTGGATTCTTCCTTAGTTAGGTACATGGGAGTGTGTACACAGATGTCAAAAGGCTAAAAATTATGAACAAAGCACATGCCACCACAGCCTGTGGGAACACAGGAAGGTACAGCCCAAGACAACACAGGGACAAATCCTGTATGGATCAACAAAGTACATCAGATTTGCCCCTGAGACCAAGGCCCTGCTCTGTTGCCAACTGGATGCATTATCTTAGGCAAGTCAATTTACTTCCTACGATGCCATCTCTTATAACAACTATTGGATTCCACTACTTCTGGGAGATCTGGAAGCCAATTAAGATACAGAAGAATAGGCCCTTGCCCAAGTAACTAAGTCAGGGTGAAGGACATGAGCCTGAAATTGCATATTCTAATCAAAATCTGCATGAATCTACAAAAAACAGCAACAAGAAAACAAAAAAACAAGGCTCAAACTGTAGGATTCTCCTACCTGTTACATCAAGCATACTAAAATTTCCTGATGTCACACAGACACATGGTGACATCTGCTTTCCGAAAGCCAGCACACACAGATAGCAGGGAATATTTCCCTTGTCACTTTTTTTTTTTCATAACCTTCTTGGAGATGGTTGTGGGGTGGGGAAGGGCAAAGAATTAGAACTAAAGGTTTCTTTGTCCAGTGTGGCTGCAAAAGTCACCTATGACCTGGATTGAATCTCAGTGCACCAGGCCACCCAATTAGTCTGAGCTGGCCCCATAAACTTTGGGCTGACAAGTCTCAGGTGAAAGGTTCTTGAGCATGAGAGAGGAAAAAAATCACCTTTGCTCCTGCAAGGAATTTCCCAGGATGTTATTCCTTCCCAAGAAACACAAATTAACTAGCCGTCTCTAATGACCTCCAGACCAACACAACCCATTTCCCCTTGAAATTAACCTTCTATTCTGAGTCCAAACAATGTCTAATTAGACCCAAACACTGGTGAGTTAACTGGAAGAGAAGACTGCAGAAAATTAAAACAAGGCAATAGCTTTACTGATTAAAAAAAAGAGAGAGAAAGAAAAAGAAAAAATAGCAAAAAGCCATCCTCCAATTATCCTCCTCCTAGCCTCCGCCCATGCTTCTTTATCCTGAATCTTCATCTGTCTTCCTTTCTACAAACCTTGTAAAGCAGACTGCTTCCCAGACAAATATTTTCCCCATCTCATTTGACACTGAGAAGGCAGGAAAAATATTGCCCATCACGATAAATATCAGTATAATATTCCAATTTTCCAGCATTTGACAGCAATCAAGGGAAGAGTAATGTGTTCCTTCTGTGACTAAATCATTTAGAGACCAAGGTATTCTGTCTCATTCTCATTAAGAAAAAAAAATATTCCAATAATCTCATTATCCCAGTGTGAATAACAGTAAAAAAGCACCAAGACTAATGACTTCTTCCGCACTTGCCTCCACGGATTCCAGGCGAGCTGCACTTTTATGGGACCTGCTTTGGTAATAGGGTCTCCTTCAGCAGCGCCCCAGCAGCTTCTGCCGCTCTGCATGTCCTGCATAACACGCCCCACTTTGTCTACAGCAAGGTTTACACACACCCCCGACTACAAAGAACCTCTTCATGTAGTTTTTTAAAAAATGAATAGAAAAAGAATGTGTCATGGCATGTTAAACTTTATGGAAATTCTTCTGCAGAATAACATAATTTCATGGTGCATTACTCTGAAATGACCTCGTACTTGAACAATTAATTTTTAAGGTGTAGCATTGACTTCCCCTTGCTGTATTTAACCTGTATCTGAAATTGTCAACATTGCCAAGGGTTGGACAATGAGTTGAAAGGAGAACAGGAGCCTAACAATTATTCTGTGTCTCCTGTGCTTTCTATTATCAGAAATAATCTTTCCCTTTGGTCAAAACGAAAGGAAAAAAGGAGCCATTACACTAATTAGGGACACTTCTCAACCAGTATAGCCTAACCAGAAAACAGCACAGTTCTGAAGACAAACTCTACTTACCGTTGCCATTAATTTCCTGTGTCACCTTGGACATTTTTTTTTTTTCCTCTCTGGACTAAGGTAGGGGAAAGGAAGATTTGGCTTATGGGCTTGAAAGGATTTCTGTAGCAGTAAGCAAATAGATTTATAATACATCCTCTGACCTTCTTGAAATAAAAGCAAGGAATCTCTCCTGGACTTTTTTCTTTCCTTTCTACATCTTATTTTTCTTTCTCCTCACTTGCTCTGTCCAACCTTCCCCCTCCTCATCCACACAGAGAAGTGAAGAATTGGTATGCAAGGACATCTCCTCAACACTCACATGAGACACTTTAAATTCATAGGAAACAGCCACAGGATGGTAGAATTGGGAGGAATCTTATAAAACATCCATGTGAATTCTTCTATTTGGGGAAAAATAAAAGATTCAAAGAGGAAAGATTTTTTCCCAAGGTCACAGAGTTTTTTATTGGTGGAAACACCAACTCTCAGTGCAGTGCTCTGCCGTCCATGCCACCTGGGAGCCACCATCGTTATTTTATGTTACATCATGCCCAGAGTTCATAAAAGCAGCACTACACTTACATATACAAGCATCAAAATAAAAAGAGTTTGGGACTAGACAGACTTAAAAATCACCAGGCACAGTCTGCTTGGTAGATGATCAATTGTCCAGGTTTACCTGAGACTAAGGACCTGCAGGAAACAAGAAACTTAAAACCAGAAGCATCCTGGACAAACTGTGATGAGGTGGCCACCCTAAATCATGACTAAGTGAGGCTTAAATTTATTCCCCAGCCCTTAGCATCCTAACATGAATCTCTTTAGTGCAAGAGCATTTATGATACTCTCATTTAGTAAATTGCATTGCTGGAACTGTCAAATATGGCTGTGGGATTTGATTCTATCCTTTGGGGTCACAGTGAACAATACAGATGATGAGTCTGTAGTCAACTGGCCAGACCATAGCCATTCTGAGATGTGCCCTCTTCCGGGATTAAAGAAGACAATGGAGTTAAAAGCTATATGAACACAGCAAAGCAGCCTAAAAATGTATTTTCTCTCTCCTAGGCTTTGTTTGATGAGAATGCTCTTTTCTCTCCCTCTGGCTGCTTTTAAGAGGCATTCATGTCCACTGAATTGGGTGTTTGCTATTGTTTTTCACTTATCTGAGATCAGTTTCCCAGATCTCATTTCTGGGGCCATATGCCTGCTAGGGCATGGCCTCGGGGTAAGCAGATAGCACAGAACAGATTTGTGAACCAAAAGAACTCCCCAGAATTCTGGCTTTTTGAGTAACCTTTCTGTACGTAGATGACATTCGCAGCCACATGTATCTGAGAGAGCTGCAGCCCCTCCTGATGAGAGTGATTTTATGTAGCGCTTGGATTGGAGAGGAGCCTGCTGCAACTTTGCCATTTATTCCCTCAGAAACCATCTTGACTGGCTATTAGTTCTGTTCAAGGGATTGATAATTACCATCTTCCCGTAGGACAACAGCCATTCAGGTTACTTTTCAGGGCATGAAAGCAGTTAGCTGAGTCCACCAAAAAAAAAAACTGCAAGACGGCAAAATTTTGCTTGGGCCTCCGCCCTTCTGATCTTCGGGTTTTCCTGACGGGTGGCAGAGTCTTTCAGTTGTCCTTTGGCTACCCAAAGCCTCTCCTACTCTTGGATTGAATACTTGTTCTCCTAAATGGCACATATTCCAGATTACCACCCTCACTCCCAAAATAATTTAATTAACAAAGGAAAAAATCTCCATCTGTGATTCTAAGATAGTGTTTGAAAGAAAGCAGTTTAATTATCTGATTAAAGAAATTTCTACTCAGGTGATAATGTGCAGTTTAAGTTTCATAAGTGTGTTTAGTCCTGAAAGGAAGAGCTCATTAACCATAAAGCAGAACCCTAATTGATGTTACACAGGGATGGAGAAGAAGGGCCTTTGTGAAGCCCTCCCTACTTTGGCATCCGGTCTGCTTTCATCTTGCCTCCTGGAAGGCTTCTCCTGTCTGTCTTGAGCTGGAATACGCAAGCAGAGGAAATACAGCCCAGCGAGACACTGCATTAAAAAAAAAGCCATTGTCACGAAGCCAGCTACTTCGTGGAAGAACCTAAGCCTGGAGATGCGGTGTCTCCTTGCCACTATGTTCAGGCGGCATGCTTTTGCAGTGGTCATGCCACAGCGGTGATGCTGTATTTCTGTCAGTGGGACATGTCGGAGAGTCCAGAGTGTCTGTTTGTCCTACTACAGATAATGTTAAATTGTATCTTTTGATTAAAATGAGGCTTACCAGGTATCTCCACCGCAGTTAATTAGTACATATTTCATACATATCAATTAATAAGTAATATGTAGGAAGATGCTTTGACAGCATATAAATAATTTGTTCTTATCCAAATTTTAATTTACTAAGCTTTAGCATCTATTGATTCTTGTCTGAATCATTTAATGTTATGGTGGCTGAGAAAGGCTGATTTTTCTAAGGCCTATAATTTCTCCAACAGTTATTAGTTGGCATTACAATCTTAGGTAGAGCTTTTCTTTATTTCATTTAACCCTTTGTTTATATTGCCATAAAAGTAGGGACTCCTAGTTTAGTGACTAGATGATAACCCGTTTCAGTGGTGCTTCAGCTCACAAACTTAATTTGTTCTTCAATTTTGGAAATGATGGGCATGTTTGTGTTTGTGTAGGAAAGATGGCTGCGGTCGTGTTTGTCATTTCTGAAACAAAATTTGCAAACAAAAACAAAAATTTGCCAAAAGCTTTTGTTTGCAAATGGAATTGTTTGTACACAAGAGCGTTCATAAGCCAAGGTACCAGTGTATTTGTTTTGATGTTTAAATTCTCTCAGTTGGCCAGTGGTAGTTCAAGAAGGCACCCATCCTATCCAGCTCAGTATGCCCCTTGTATTCCAACACCAGAAGCTATTGCCGACTTGTTTCCTCCATTTCAGGAGCCAACTCAGCAACTTGTTATTTCTGTAAAAACTCCCGGGTTTCTGGTTTGTTTCTTGAGGGTGATGGTACCTACAAAGCAGGACAGAACCATGTCTTTTCGGGTGCGCAGGGAGCATCACTGCCTCTGTCCTTCCAGTGGGACAGCTAGCGGGTGTCTGTTATGCACACGTACATACACACATGCGACTCTATTTCTATGTCTGGGTCCATGTACATACTTTAAAGATTGATAAATCCATACATATATACATAGACAGACAGATAGCCACACCTTTCCATAAGCCCTCAAATGCTAATCCAGTCTATGTGGCTGCCCCCTTTCCATATTTTCTCTCTTCTTTAATAATGAGAAACTGGATTCCACTGTACTTAAAATATTTACCAAATTTCTCAATCCCCTTCATTTAAGTAGTCGCAGGTTCTTTACTGGGCACAGCCACATCAGTTTTTACTATACCAGCTTCCTCCTTTCCCTTCCCCAATCCTTACACCATCCTCGTTGTGTTCTTTTCCTCAATCTCGTAAGATACATCAGACAGCTGGTAAATTCTTGTATTGCAATGACTTATTTGTGTTAAAAGTCAATATTTCATCATGGAATTTTACTTTATTTTATTTATTTATTTATTTATTTATTTATTTATAGGGAATTTTAAATATAAAGACTTTCTAAAACTTACTCTGTTTTACTCTTTATAGTGTTCTTCATTTCTTTCCCAAAATTGAAAAATGCCAGTCTGATACCAGATAAATATTCTCTACATTTTTGTACTTTGGGTTAACTAAAGAAAAATCACCTTTGTTCCTGTCTAAGAAAAGCAAGGATAATTTTACTACTAAATACAAAATTCGGATCTCTACTGGAAGTTCTGGATCCTCCATCAGAATTTTAAAGGCACTGCCAGCAACCATTCTTATCACTATTCCACAGTACACGGTGTGTAATTTTTATTAGAATACTTTTAATTTTATTTTTATATATGACATTCATGAGTTTGGCTATTATCCATTTATATCATTTTGTTTGCATTTTTTCTACTTGAGATTTGCTGAACTTTGAAGATTTGTAAGTCTAAATGAAAAATTCTAGACCATTAACTCTTAATATTTCCCCACCCTATTCTCATTTTGCTCTCCACTTTCTGAGACTCCAATTACATACTGATATGTAATTATACACTGATATTTTATATGCAAGCTCTTGTTATTGTCCAATTCTTCTTGATTCTTAGTTTGGATAAATTTATTGCTCTATATTCCAATTTACTGATATTCTCTACTACTCTTCACAGATTTTGGTTAAGCTGATTGAACAAATTACTTACTTCCATGCTGTGTCTCTCATTCCTGCTATTTCCATGTGGTTTCTTTTGATAATTCTGACTTGTCTGCTGACATATATAATACCTTGATTATTATGGTTCACTTAAAGCCTTTGCTGATTCTAATACCTGGATCATTTGTGGATCCCCCATTGGCTTTCTGAAATTATACTTCACATTTTCTAGCTGTTTCTTATAATTTATAACTTTTATTATATCCAAGACACCATATATATATAGATGGTAAAAACTAAAATGTATCCCAATGGCAAGCTGCTAAGAATTTGGGGATGGAATAAATCCATCTGCACTTGATCTGAATCTGAGATTTGGGGCAACTTTCTTTTTATTGAGTTTACCAATGATCTAAATTATTTTGAAGGTCATTTCCTTCTCAAACCCAGAATCTGCACATTTATAATTATCTGTAGATCCCTAGGTACTATCTTTCCAAATTTTAGAAAAATCTTTTGATAGCCTCAGCTTCACTGGCAATATTTGGGGAAGACTGTCTTTGCTCTTGAACTCTTATGTTGATTTGTGTCTTGGAAGAACTGCCCAATCTGCAATTCTCTTCATTCTTCATTAGACCATCATTCTGTGTTGGGAAAGGGCCACTGCATTGTAAGTACAATGCCATCATGTCTCCCATGCATTGTGGGACCTGCCTTGCTCTAAATATACATATATATACATGCCTAGGGGGAAATTTTCTTCCATTCTTCTGTTCTTTCCCAACTTTTAGGACATTACTTTGATATACTGCATGAAAACCCATGGGAAAGTATTGGATCCCCGGGCCTGCAGTGGGGACCCCGCTCCCAGGGCGCACTGAGATGGCAATTGAGACTGGGCGTGGTGGAGCGCGCCTATAATCCCAGTTCTTGGGAGGCTATAGACAGGCAGATCATGACGAGTCTGATCTAGTGAGACCCTAAACACCCTTCACTAAACTAATATATATATATATATATATATATATATATATATATTTGATAAGGGTATACAGAATCTACAATTGGACTCGTCAAAATTTTAACCCATTATGATAGTCCACATAACATTCATTAAGAGTCAGACTATAGTTTGATGTAGGGAAACACACTTGTAATTCCAGAACTCTGGGAGACTGAGGCCTGAGTGAGGTTGAGGCTGAGTACTACACAGTGAAGTCTAACTTGGATAACTTAGCGACTTGATAAGAACCTGTGTCAAAAAGTAAAAAAGGGCCAGCCACACAGCTCAGTGCAAAGCGTCTAGGTTCAGTCTCCAGTGCCACCCCCAACCCTCCAAAACAAATCAGCCTCTCATTATAGTGGGTTGATTCCTTTCTCCAATAAGTCTAGCAGTTAAAGCAGTTGTGAGATTCTTTCCTTAGAAAGGGCTCGTTTCATTCCTGATTTAGTTCATTTAGCATCCATCAAAACCTTGAATCTCTGAGTAGCTGGAGAAGCTATGATTTTATAGATTATGCAGTTAGTCTTCATTGTTAGAATGGGCTATTTTGTCGCTTGTATCAGCTCTATTGTTGATACTTTCTTTTTCCCTTGGCTATGTACGCTAATCTCATTGACTTCTTTTTTGGCTTTTTAGTCTCTCTTTGTCTCAATCCTCTTTGTATCAAGGCTCACAACTTTACAATTTGTGTGAAAAAAAAGTTTGTTGTTTCACGGTCTATTTCTACTTTTTTTTTTTCATTTAAACTTGTATTTCCTATATTTCAGGGTAAAAATTTGGAGAGTCGCTCTTCAGAAATAAATATAACCAAAAAATGTTATGAGTCATAAAATATCAATCTGGAAATTAGAAATTCTTGTCTCAATATATTAATTGATGCTTTAATCTTCATTCAAAGTGATAACCCTGGAAAGGTTTAATCTTCCCTTACTCCTCTACCAATACCCTGAATATAACATGATGGAATCTGGGTTTTCTTGTAACTCTCTGGTCATATACTGCTTGTATCTGTGGATTCAAGTTACTGAAATGAATAAAGTGAATACCAATAAAAAGAAAACCTAGGCTATGAAAGAAAGAGGTGAAGTGCAGCTACTTTTTTACTGCTACTGCCTCCTAGTGGCTATTTTTAAGCCTCCCATGATTCAACTGTGACAGGAGAAGAATGAAACAATGGTCTCCTGACTGATACTACCCCAAAACAGTTCTGCTATCTCAGAGCCTGGCTGAAATTCAAAGCTGTCTCCTCTCACAAATGGACTAATGGGCTTTTTGGAGGGTCCACTCCCAGAGCACCCATCTAGGATGCTTTCTGGCATGAAGGTCTGCTGTAGCTTGAATCTGGAGCTCTCCCCAAAGGCCAGCTACTTGGTCCTCAGGTTGGCACCATTGGGAAGAGACGGAAACTCTGACAGGCGGGGCCTGCAGGAGGTCTTCAGGCCGCTGGGGGTGTGGCCTCTGTGGGCATCTGGGACCCTCATCTTTCTCTTTTGTTCCTGGCCGTAAGGAGAGCAGTGTGGCCCCAACACACACTCTCACCAGGATGTGATGTCACAGGCCCGAAACAATGGCCAAAACAAAGTGTCGGATTATAGACAGGGATCTCTACAAAACTGAAAGCCCAACTAAACTTTCTCTTTTTAAGAGCTGATTATTTTAGGTATTTTTTACAGAAATTGATCGCTGAGGTTTCTTGGTCAAGATAAGTTTTTAAATGACATCCTATTAATAATCTTACCATGAATTCCTGAGCCTTTCTCTAGAGTCATGTGCCTGGAACACCGCATAGAAACAGAAGCCGCTCTCTCACAGCTTCGCGGGATGCCTCTGAGAGCTCTCTCACACCGCGTGTCCTCAGGCAGCCGGACACCAGTCAGTAGGTCTCCCCCTCTAGGTACACACACGTACACACTCTGCACACCAAGCTCTGAGGGAATCTCCTTGGAAGCTGCTTCTGCAAGGATTGAATGAGAATTATTATGAATCACAGAACCAATTTTTAAAAACTTGACCCTCCTCCTAAACTTTTCTAAAACTCCCTGCAGAGTCTTTTATATTTCTCTTTGTTGACACAAGAGCAAAACTGTCTCATGCACCTACTTTTATATTTCTGCCAAATTACCTAGTAAATTATTTGTAATTTTTATATAAATCATATCTGGTATTTCTGTGAAAAAGAATTTAACATGCTATTTCATCTTCCTTTTCCTATCCATTAAATATTGCAATTCCACAAGTTCCAGTCTGGAGTCAATTAATTTATTTCACTCTTCACTCACTTTCTCTAAATACTTTTCACATTCTCATGGCAACAATTAAGTACACGCAAATTCCTTTCAAAACCTTATGTCCAGTTCCATTGCTTCAGCTGAGTCTCCAACTTCTTCTACTACTTCACCAAATAATACCACTGTAAGGACCCTGGACACTTTTGAGTTTAAAAAACCCCAGACAATTTTAGTGTGTTCTTTGTTCATGTTTGTTCTCTCTCTCTCTCTCTCTCTCTCTCTCTCTCTCTCTCTCTCTCTCTCTCTCTCTCACACACACACACACACACACACACACACACACACACACACACACATTTTTGCCTCTTTAGCTCTGGTCTTATTTCTTCCTACAATGTCTTAACAGCCCCTTCAGGTTTTACTTCTTCCTGCGCCTGAAGATGCTTACTCATCTTCTAGATTAGATAGTAACATATGTTTTGCTCCATGAAAAAATCGGTGTGTTTTTCTCTTCTGGCCCTTCAGCACTCCCTGTCTTCTATTTGTGCATTACCTTCTGCAGACTCACATGAGTACTGGTCTGTGTCTTCATCACCTGGGAAGTCCTCCACAGCAAGGACCATACGCTGGTTCTCTGTGTTACCTAGTGTCTTCTCAACAGGTTAGTCCTGACAGGAGAGTCTCACTCTGTTTTATGTTCCTTTGGATTTATATACATTAAGTCATTTGAATTATATGGTATAACGCTAGGATAAAATTATTACTATCCCCAAGTACCAGATAGGACAGTTGCAGTTCAGACATGTTAAGTCATTAGAAATAAAGTCTCACAGATGGGAAAGAAGTGAAGCTGTTACTTCAAATAACCAATTTTACTTGCTGTCTTGTCCTGCTCCTAGTGTGCTTCACTCCTGGAGTTCGGCTTCATTCTTGCCTTCTGTTGCCTGGCCATCAAGTACCCCTAAAGATGTTCATTCCCAGTCTCCTACCATACAATGTTTATTTTTCTACACATTACAGATGAGAAATATATGAGGATTTTGCCCTTCTCTTCTTTTTCCCAGTTCCTTCCAAAAGTCTAGACCTAAAACACAGCAACAAATATCTTTCACTGACGTAGCACAAGCTTTCCCACTTTGCTTCCTCTTGATAGCCACATACACTGTTTGCAACACCAATACAATGGCAGCTCTATGCTTTCTGGCCCCTTTTATTTACACAAGTGAGTCCTCTACAGCTTGGCCAACTGCTACAAAGAGTATTACAGAGCCATGTGTCTCCCCAAGCACCAGGTACCATGAGGGAGATGTTGCAGGCTTTCTCCCAGGCCTGACCTCTGACTCGCAGCTCCTGCCAGGCTTTGACATATTAAAACTTTTGTTCCCGACTAGGGAGTTCTCCAGCTTCACCTGCTAATACAGTTGGTACAAGCCTTTGTAGAACCCAATGCAGAGCTTACATGCAGGCAATTTCCTCCACGAAGTGATTTCAGGAAATTAGACTCAGGGCAGGAAGGACTAAGTTGGGAAGGGCTGACTGATAAGGGATGTCATCAAGCTGGTCACTCCTATAGACTGGTGGACATCAATTTATCTGGGACTCTTCGAGAAGCTGATACAGAATGTGCTTTGGATGTCTTCACCTCAGGAAAGGAAGGAGGAAACACTTACCTCAAACTCACAAAGACTGTTCTAAAGGTGTAACTTCCACCTGCTTCTATTCTAAGCCAGGCATGTGAGAGCTAAATTAATTTCTGCAGCATCTTCACAGTGGTGTTGTGCCATTCTGAAGCAGAAAGCAAGCCAGGTATGGCTGGTTGCACCTGTGTGAAGCCGGCTGTGAAGCTGTGCTTGGCGTTTGATGGGACAAAAGTGTGCTGAGCGGATGTGGCACAGTGCACAAGGAGAGCCCAGGAAGCCACAGCGATCCTGTTCTCCATTGCCAGGACACATGAGAGCCGTCTTCAGGAAGTAAAGCATAGCGGGGCATCAGGAGGTATGAGGGCCATGTGAAAGCCCCCAGAAGCCAGCATCATCCCAGCCTATGCAGTAGACAGGCAGAGCCTGAGGACCAGAAGGGCCGTCACAGAACTGCCAGCAAAACCAACAGAAGATGGTTGGGAAGTTAGGCCTGAATACCAGCATCTCCCTCACCGCAGGCCTCCCCATGTCCTTTCTTCTCTTCTGCCGCTGACCTCTCTCAGTGCTCCATATATTAAGCTCCTCCCCAGCTCAGTCATCCTAAACAGGCAGCTCCACCTCAAGCTGGGCCTGTCTGTGTAAACACTCACTTCCCACATCGGGCCCTGGAGGCTTCCTAGCCCCTCAACTGCCCACCATGGGGGGTCCTCCCCGACTCTAACCCCAGGGTATGGAATGGCCTATTTTCATGGCTCTCCCACATCCTCTTTTATTTCTCAGAATTTTAGTATTTTATTATTAGTGATGCATAATAACTATAATCATCTTGGGCAGCTGGCACATACACACATCATCTCTTGACTATTTTTACTTCCCCTTCCCTTCCCAGCCCTCCTTTCCCCCATATTCCCAGATTTCCTTCCCATCTTCAGACTCTGCCTTCCTAATTTATCATCTGTCTTTATTTTGATCTCTAAATTATATATAAGAGAAACCATGTGATATTTAACCTCTGTGTCTGATTTATTTCATTTGCTATTATGGATTGATCAGGAGACCTCAGCCTCTTTTAAAGCCTTACTCTGTGTTCTGTGATCCTCTGATAAGCCAAATAATAATCTTTCCAAAGATGTCTAAGCCTGAAAGCCTGGGACCTGTGAATCTATCATATCACACAGAAAAGAGATTGTAGAGTTAATTAATGTTTCAGATCTTAAAATGAGGTTTATTCTGAATTGTCCAGGCAGGTTCAATCTAATCACAGATCCCTTAGAGGACAAGCAATTTCTTTGGCAGGAATCAATGAAAGAGATGCCACAAAAGAAAAGCAAGGAAAATAGGGCAGAAGTGGAGGTCAGAGAGATATGAAGAACAAGGGACTCCACCTTCTGTGGCTGGCTTTGATGCTGAAAGAGGGCAACAGCAAGAGAAGGCAGCAAGACTGAGATCTGGGAAAACCTCAACAGATGGACCATCAACAAGAAATAGGGATGCCAGTCCAAGGACCGCATAGGGCTAAGGGAGCTGCTTAAGTGCAAACACACCAGGCGAGCCCAGAAATAGCTTGTCTAGAGGGGCCACGGACAGCACAGATGTCTTGGCTGCAGTTTCAGGAGGGCCATTTCAGCTACTGGAGCTGCAGAAACCGTAAGATAACATATATGTGTTACTTTAAGCAACTGAACTTGTGGTAATTGGGCAAACCAGGGATATAAAACTAAAAAAGATTCCAGAGTATTTCAAAAATAACTAGTTGTTCTCTCCAATCAGCTGGTTGATTTGAAGCGTTCATGGACTACCTTACCCTTCTCCAATAAGCTTGTATTTTGTCACAAGACAGCAATGTGGGAAGAAATGGAAGAGTCTGAGACATGGATACTCCCAAAGGAGGCCTGCTGTCCACTGTTAAACTAAAACCATGGCATTCATATGATGAACACAAAGGTGAAGAGCAAAGCTTGCTAAGGGATCTGAGGTCCATCAGGTTAGCATGGCTCTACTCTATTGCCCACTGTTGCTTGGATCCCTGTGAAGCCCACTATAAAGAAGGAGGCTCCATCAAGGACATGTCCCTTCTTCCTTAGCCCCCCCACCATTTTCCTGCCCCAAAGATCAGGACCTGGAGTATACATGTCCCTCCCCTCCGTACTCCCTTAATTCACTGTGCTTTGCTTCATTTCTTCTAGTCCTTCTATAAATGTCTTACACATTGCAGGGTCTACTCTGACATCTCCCCTAACAGAGAAGAGGAAAAGAAAGCCAAGATACAATAAGAAACACAGTACCAATCCCTTCACTTCTTTCATCATAGGGTGGAAGTTGTAAGGAGAATTATTCTGTGCTGTTCCTTTGTATCATTCTCTCGCTGATCCTTATCAAAGTCCCTCTCTGAGATCAGAAAGGAAAATTAAGAAAAGAAAGGAATAGTAGATGTGGCCATCACATGCAAAGGAAGAACAATGACAGCTGGGCTCTAGTTATTCATCTCTTATGGAAACAACATAATTATGCTCCACAAATAACTATAGTATCTGCTTAAATTGATCATTTCTCTACTACTATAGAACCTGTGGATTGTCTAGACCGAACCTCTGCCAAACACCAGTGTAATCCCTCTCCTCAAACACTTCCCTCTGTAGCCACTGTTACAGTGGGTGACCATGGCAGCACAGAAAATGAAAGATTACTCAGAGATGAGACTAAATCACTGAGATTCCAGGAGTGAGACTAAATCACTGAGATTCCAGGAGTGAGACTAAATCACTGAGATTCCAGGAGGACTACCTCAACAGACAATACCCTGCATTAGGAAAACTCTCAGGAGGAGCCCCAAGCCTGAGAACTTTCAGGCTTTTCTTTGGAATATCCGTGTAAGAGAAAAAAATCAGAAGAAAAGCAGTTTGGGCAAGGAGCTTCCTCAGGGCTGGGCAGTTTGCTTGGAGAAAGGGAAGGACAGTGGCCAAATGCAACATGCTCCCTGATCTAAACTTCTTGCTTTAACCATTTGTCCTCACAGAGCTTGCGTGCTTTTGCCCCACAGCTTAATGGTTCATTCCTCAGCCAAGTGCCTCACACCCCACTGTCCCTACGCTTAGGTAACTCTCATCATTCTTACTGACACTTCACCTCTATTCATATATTCTAGTTAAGGAGTTTTTAATATTTCATGCATAGCCCTTTAAGTTATATGCCTCATCCACGTCTCCTTTATTTCTCTTCTAATAAGGCATTCTGGTCTTAAATCTGGAAGCCAACCACATGTGGGCTTCATCTATACACCAGATCTACATTTCCTGGTTATGCTCTAGCCTGGCACTGTATTTTCCACAACCATTGAGAGTCATAGATCAAATCCCGCTCCTGATTTCAACCTAAACTTCCCCATGTCATCACCCTACACATTCAGGAAGAATGTGAAGATATGATTCCATTCTCGAAAGAGAGAGAGGTGTACTTCATAAAAGGTAAAATACATAGGAAACAACCCACATATGCTCAGATTAAAAGGCAAAACTTTGGAGGAGAAATGAGACATTTACTTTATATACAACTATCTCTTACTAAATATATATTAATAACAAAAAATAGTCATTTTACAGTACAGAACCCTAGTAGACATTAGTACAACCAAGTAAACAAGGGAATATCACCAGTGTGGTTTGTGTCTAGATGATACCCCTCTCCCCACAAACAAAAAAAAAGCGCCTCATGCAGTCTTAGACTTTTTCAGAGGTAGCTGAACCTAGAATTTCAGATTGACGCATGGTTCAATGCTAGGATTAATTGTGCTGAGATTAAGGGTGGATTGCTGGATAAATCCCTTGATCGGATTGGGACCACCCTAATCCTGTTAGACTGGATACAATGTAAGGGACAGAAAGAAGCTTGTCTCACTGTCCCGTTGCTTTTCTTGCCTCCCACCACCATGAACTGTTCCCCTGTGCCTTGTGCCCCCTGCCTTGGAACCAGGCAGCTATGGACTGAAGCCTCCGTACACTGTGAGCTAAATAAACCTTTCCTCCTTTAACTGGTGGGTGTTGAGTATTTTATCTTGGCAACAAGAAAAATAACTAAACCACTTGTAAGACATATCAACATTATGACTTCCTGAGACAATATATCATTTCTCTGATAATTTTTCTACAAACTGCAAAATCTCAACATAATCATAAAAAAAAACAATGGAGAGGCATTCTATAAAATAGCTTAACCAGAACTCTCGAAAAGTGGCATGATGATGAATAACAAGAGAAAAATAAAGAAGTGTCACAGGAAATCTAATAGCAAAATGCAATGTTATTCTGGCTTAGATCCTAAACAGAAACAAAATTGGTAGAAAAACTGATGAAATCTAAATAATCCATAGCTTAGTTCATATGTCTGTGTACCTACTAACATCTTAGTGTTGATCACATAGTGGGCTAAATGAAATGATAATATTAGGAAAATCTCAGTTATAGGAACTCTACACTATTTTTTTTAACTAACTGTAATCGTAAAACTTTTAAACAAGTTATCTATGTGATTTACAAAAAGTTAATTAACTTTTTTGAATTTCAGTTTCTACCTCCATTGAAAGAAAAAAAAAAAAAACTTTTCAAAGATCCAAATAGGTTTCAAGACAGAAAGAGAGAAGGAACATTTTAAAGGGGGAAAACAGACAAGAAAATGTTAACTGAAATGTGAAAAATCTGTTTCACACCCTCCTATATGCTGATATCATGTTTCTTCCTCCCCAAAGCCAATATTGAAATGGCGTTCAGGGATGAGACCTTTGGGAAATAACTGTTTTGAGAAGGTCAGGAGGTTGCGTCCTCTTGGGGAAATCATGCCCTATGAGACAGCAGAGAACTAATGTTCCTGCTCTATCTGGCACCACTACAGCTTGTGTCTAGATGCTCCCCCAAAGGCTGCCTGCGGTTATAGGTGGGGCTCTTCAGAGGTGGCTGGACCTAGAGTGTGTGATGTGGGAATTAAGGGTAACTGCTGCCTGCCCTTTTCTATCTACCTGGATAGACTATAAAGGTATAGAAAGAGGGCTACTATCATCTCCTGCCACTATTCACTAGGATGAAGGATGGAGTTAAGTGAACAAATTAACAGCCCAAAGTCCCACACCTCTAGGACCCTGTCCCTAAGGAGGTTGGACCACAGGAGGTGGGGATCAAGTGCCACTCCCACTCTACCCTCCACCCAGGCCCAGAACATATCACAAAGAGCAGAATGAGACTAAGACAGTTTAGACTTTGCTCTGAAGAGGTCTGAGTTCCATTAGACTTTTTAGGTTGGTGGAGATGGAGAAGTTGAACTGACATATCTTTGAATAAATGCCCACAGGAGTAATCAGGTACAATTTGCAAACATATTGGACACATCTGCTTCTGATAACAGCAGGCTAGGTTACTGGACTAATGTTCTGACTGAAAACATAAAATTCTGAATGAAACATTGTCAGAATGTTTTCTTGAAGTATGGAAGAAATGAAATGATATGGAGTCATTAGCAGGCTTAAAATAGCGGGAAAATAAACCAGACGTGATGGTACCCACCTGTGGTCCCAGCACTCTGAGACACTGAGGCAAAAGGAATGAATATTCCAGCCCACTTTGACACTTAATGCCTTAGTGAGACCCTGTCTCAATATAAAAGGAGGGATAAGGGAAGGCTGAAGATGTAACTCAGTCTATAGGGCCTGGATTTGATGCCAACAAAGAAGAGTTAAGTTGCCAGAGGAGTCAGTTAGCATTCCATGCTGCTTTTGCCCTGAGCATGTCAAGAAGAAATGGCTACAAACTGACTTAAGTGGTGATGGATCCTGTAGGACACAGGACAAAGTCAAGTCCTAATAGAATCCTACAGAATAGCTCCCTTTTATAAACACATACATTCATAAAAAACTACAAACACATACGTAATTTGTATTTGTATTCCTACATGTATGTAGGAAAACATGTACATATACACATAAACATATAATACATACCACAAACACATGTGCATGAATAAACACATGCATGCACACATACACCCAACAAACACATACTAAATATATATATTGTGCTCAATTGTGTAAAGGACCCTACAGATATTCCTCACTGAACAACCTACCTATTTAACTAATATATATATATATATATATATATATATATATATATATATATGCCAGAAAAGAGGCAGCCCCACCATCAGGGTATAGACTGCTTAGAAATAAATCTCCTACATCCTGATGGGGACAATGGTGGAGTAATAGAACATGCCCAGATAGGGAGAGAAAAAAAAAAAAAAAAAACTGCTGTAAAACCCATTGGTATTCTAGTAGAAATTACTCAAATTTGCATGATCAGAGTGGTGTCAAAGTGTTCATCCTGATTGTACTCCCCAGGGTTCTGAAAGGACAACAACTCTGAAGAAAAGCTGCTTTCATCCTACTGGCCTGTGAAGACCTCTCCAGTAGATGCCCCAGGCCAAAGAGGACACAGGAAAGTTTTCCAACTTTGTAAGGAAATGAGATGACAGAAATGACAACCAACATGAACAACAAAGGGCAGAAAATGATTTCTGAAAACTGAAGCTGTTCAAAATGGAGATGCAAGACCACTGTGCTTAGTAATACATAAAGGAATTAAAATAGCTTCTGTTCAAAATAGCATTTGAAAAACATGGTTTCAAATCCAGCCTTCAGGACACCTGGAAACCAGTATTTCCACCCTCACAAGGAAAAGGGTACACAACAGAAAATCAACTGTCCTTAGGTCCCATCAGGGAATGTAAGACGTGGGAAAAACAAATGAGCTGAATGGGAGAATCACACAGGTCAATGCAAAGAGTCATATCTTACTAGAGCAAAAGTCTAGGGCAAAACTTCCCCAGAACTCTGTGCCAGGGTGGGAAAATCTAAACTATGGTTAATTGCTCAGGGGAGGCTCAGGGTGAACAAGGGTGAGAGTTTAAAACTCTAGAGTATCCCAGATTTGAGGTACACCTTTGGTGAGTTTTACATTTAGGAGCTGTCCTAGGCTCTCACCTGGAAGCCAGAAGAAAGATGCCTTGTGTTGGTCTAGACAGAAGTAGCAATTTTGAAATAGCCCCAGAGTGTGCTGCTTTTTCCAAAAGCCTGCCCTCAAGAGACATGACAGATACCCCTCACTGAATGACCTACCTGTTGAACAACTGTTCAAACTTAGGACCAAGATGCACAGCATCATCTCCTTCACCTCTTCCCTTACCAGGGCCTCCTATATCTCCAGGCCATGCAAAATTTCATAACTAGAAAGTTTACCCTTCAAAAGTAAGAAGAAGAAGTATTTTCCAAAACTAACAAAAAATTTAGAGAATTCATCGCTAGCAAACTTACTGGAAAGAAATGTTGAAAGAAATTCTTTAGAAGGAAAAAATGGGGTCAAAAATTCATACTGAGACAAAGAATGGAAGAGCAGTAGAAAGAAATAAAGGAAGGCAAAATAAAATATTTTATTCTTCTATTTTAGGTTCTGGGGCCAGTATAACATGCAACAGTGGGGATTAAACTCAGGACCTCATGCTTGCCAGGCACGTGCTTAGGCTTCCAAGCTATCTCCCCAGCCCACTAATAGACAGTAAGAATTCTGGGAAAATATCCAAGAGGGAAATAGCTGGATTG
The DNA here is from genome assembly GCF_000260255.1 of Octodon degus. Classification (NCBI taxonomy): domain Eukaryota; kingdom Metazoa; phylum Chordata; class Mammalia; order Rodentia; family Octodontidae; genus Octodon; species Octodon degus. The sequence goes on from NW_004524707.1 coordinate 4,300,388, forward strand.
AATGGGATCTCTGATCCTAGCTTTTTAAGGCATCTCCACACTGATTGCCACAGTGGTTGCACCAGTCTACAGTGGAGGAGGGTTCCTTTTTCTCCACAGCCCCTCCATCGTTTGTTATTGGCTGACTTCTTGGTGCTAGCCATTCTTTCTGGGGTGAGATGGAATCCCAGTGTTGTTTTCATTTGCATTTCTCTTCATGTGCACCCGTGTTTATAGCTGCACAATTTGTTACAACTAAATCCTGGAGACAACACAGATGCCCATCAACTGAAGAATGAATAAGGAAGATGTAATTTTACACAATGGCAAGTTGCTCAGCTAAAAAGCAGGATAAATTTTAGTCTTTTGTCAGTAAATGGATGCAACTAGAGAACATATTTTTAAGTGAAATAAATCTGACCCACATGTGCAAACATTCTATTGTCTCCTTAGTGTAAAAACCTGAAAGAGAAAAATGGAATCTGAAGGGTACAATAGACACTGGTAAAAGGGAATGAACTTATTCAAAAGGAAAAATTTACTGAGTTGAGGAGAAGGACAGGAGAGGCAGTAGAGTAAAGAAACTTATCTATGTATGCAAGCAGGATGGTTTGGACAACTGTACTGTGCATTTCTGCAGCTCTATGGAAAGAAGCAGTTAATGCTTTAATTTGTTTCATCTCCTTTTTTCAGTTGTTTCCTTAATTTCTTTCTTCTTCCAATTTTGAATGTATATATCTGTTAATATGAAAAACTGGTTGTAAGACAACACTATGCATTACAACAAATACTGTGAAATTCATGTTACTTTGTCCAGTGAAAATCTGTATCACTTGTAAGTTTTTTCTGTTTTAATTCTAATTTGTACTCTCTTTTAAAAATAAAAAATAAAATAACAGCAACAGCAACAGCAGATTCAATAACTACAGCATAGTAGTAAATGAGATGAGTACTGATGTTACAAGGCTTGGATAGAAGACAACACATGTGTCTCCTTGTGAGAAAGCACACTGTTGTTTGAGAGAAGGTTTGGGTTAGGAAACAAGGAGGAAAAAACCTGCATGCTCAACGATCAGGATGGGTTTATTTAGAACAAACCTGAGAGGGACCACTGCCATGAGGCCCAGAGTGCCAACTCTCACACAAATGATGAGAGTTTTTTATGGGGTTGTGAGCATAAAAGGGGAGGTACAAGGGGAAAAGTTCAGAATGGGCCGGTGAGGAGAAAAATTCAGTGAAAAGGAGTTGTGCCTTTTTGCTTGAGATGCAGTCTAAGAAATGCAGGTGGTGGTGCAGAAGAATGGGACAAAGATCACGGGGTACACAGGGTTACTGGACCCCATTAGCTCATGAATATACATTCTTAGCATATGTGATAGAAGGGATAGAAGATGTAATAAGGGGATCAAAGAGGCCTACAGTGACCTCTGATCAGTCTAGGATGGCAGCAGTTCGATTCCTTAAGTTTAGATGAATTATAAATATATACAGCAAATGAAGTGTAAAAAAAAGAAGTAATAATTAAGAATCATCTAAAATTGAAGGAAGGAAGATACCAGTCTATATAATTAAGATGCCCTGCAAAATGCTTTTTTTTTTCCTGAGGCAGGATCTTACTATGTAGTTCAGGCTGACTTCAAATTCTCTTATGTAATCCAGGTTGGCCTCAAACTCATAGCAATCCTCCTGCCTCAGCCCCCCCAAGTGATGAAATTACAGGCATGTGCCACCACACCTTGCCAAAATATATATTTTAAAAGCAACATAATGCATACTGTTGTGAAGCTGCAGAGTGAAGGCAAAAAAAATATTAAAACCACTGAGATAAATATTTGAGGAATGCATAGCACAGAGAAGCATTAAATGTACATGATAAACTACAGCAACAGAACTAGCGAGATCCAGAATGTTGGAAATCTTACTGAAAATACAGCAAATGACAAGCAGAGCAGCAGAGGAGCTTACAGGTCAGACGGTACAGGAAACCTGATGGCACAAGTTGATAATCATCAAAGATGGGTACATGGAGTGTACTACTAGGTGCACAGTGGTACATGTTTGGTTATATTCCTCTTCCACTCTCATATATAATTGAAATTTTCCATGATAGAACATTTTAAAGAAGAATGACAACTTTTAAAAAAATTGTAGTCCTAAGCAACAGACCATGTTCTCTACCTTCAGTGAAGTGGCAGGAAGACTTCAGAGATGAATTCTTACAGCAGCAGTAGAAGATACAAGCCACTGCAATGGATTCATCAGTGTACCAGCCTAAATAGCTGTCATCCTAGAAATATACAAAAGACCCACGAAGAATGAGAGCAAAAGAAACACTGTCTCTGGAAAATGTAGGTGGCAGACTTCTCTAAAGAAAAGTGATCCTAGTAGTACATACAGAAGATGATAAAGAAAAAAAAAGGTGCTGAATGTAAATGAAAGTAAAGAGGAAAATGTGGATCTATAGGCGTTAACCTGATCCATGGAACACGGCATCAGGGCTGCCTAACAAAGCTATTGAAAGTGACAAAAAGTAGAATTAAAATACTGATAGCAACAACAATAAAAACCTATATAAATCCAGGAAGAGTTTAAATGGCATTAAAATTTTCTAAGATTCTTAAACTGCCTGGAAGGTAGGTAAAGATACTGATTTTAACCTTAGCTAACATTGTCTGATAAATAAAAACTACAAACCATATTTTTAGCGTCTCAACACAGTGATAAAAACTCTGAATCCAAAATTTATCAAAACAGAGGGGGACATAAATGTTGAACAAATAGAGCACGCAAAACACACAAAAAGAAATGTTGATTTTAAACTCAGATATTCCTGGAATTACACAGAGCACAAACGAGCAGTGTATTTTGGATAAATAGTTTTAAAAATAAGGTTGCCAATTATTTAAAAGAACTATGACTAAAGCTTAAAACTTCAAAAACTTCTAAAAATTATTGAAAACTTTAAAAAAGAAAATTGTGTAGCTATGTTAAATATCAGTGAGAACAGAATTAAATGAAAAGCGTGACTAGAGACAAGAAGGAACAGAGTGATAAAAATTGGACTTGAGCAGGAAATAGAATGATTTTATATTTTCATGTACTTAATAACATGGATTTAAAGTATATACAGTAAAATTTATAAGTATTTAATAGAATAAAAAATTACTAAAACCTATGTTAACGACAAAAATAAGCTTATTCTTATATAGAGAGAATTCAACAGATATAGCAAATACATCATTTTCAAAGTACATAGAGCACATAGAGCACTTGAAAAATATGTACTAGAATTTTAAAAACTATAAACTAGGGCATAAAGTAAATATCAAAAAATTCTAAAAAAAAACCAGCCAAAATAAACTTTATAGGATATGTTCCCTGACTGCAATGCAATTAGACTAAAAATCAATAATAATATATAGTTAGAAAAAGTCCTGTTATGGGAAATGAAGAAATACACTTCCAAGAAAGTAAAAAATAAAACATAGAAGAACATTTTTAATATTTTAAGTGAAAAATAACAAAATAATGCATAATATTTTGGCTTGAGATGAAACTAATGAAATTACAGACATTTAGGAATATAATTGTTTATATTCAAAAAGTTTTAAAAATTAAAAATCAATTACTGAGAAGGCATCCTTCAGAGCTTTGAAAGAAAATGCCAAAATAAAAACTGAACATTGTGGAGTATAAAAATTAATATAAGTAAAAGCTAAAATTTAATTTCAAAATATAACAAAAAAACTAAAGAATCCTTTATGTGCTGTTTTGCGATGTTGTCTAAGACATATCATTCAGAAATAATTAGAAATTGTGCTTATAGCCCATATCATTTGTATAGCAAGATTATATGCATGGAGAGGCAGAAAGAGAGAGACACAGAGAGGTGGAGACAGAGAAGAGCAGCAGGGAAAATAACGGTGAATCTCATTTCACTGTGTATGACACTGTCTCTTTGGAAATATGCAAACCATAGGTTGTGTTCAGTAAGGAATCGTGGAGACACAGCTGATTAGAGGACAGGTGAAGGAGAGGATTTTCACTGCTAAGCCTTTGTAATTCTTTGAGTCTTAAAATGAAGATCACATTTTTTTTTACAAACTAAGTAAATAAACATTCTAAGTAAGCAATGAGAAAATGAATCAGATGAGAGTGCCAAAATTAGAAGTACTACAAAGAAGGGATATGCCCAAAGGCATAAATGAAATATAAGGCAGACATATTTATCCCCTCATGTATTCACCTGAAGGAAATATAGTGTAGTGCTGGTGGTGATGTAGACAGAGATGATAAAGTCAAGGTGATGGGTGGGGGCGAGATGATGGTGGTGGCGGTGACCAAGCTGGAGTTGGTGGCATGAGATGGCAGCAGGCGTGTTGGCAGAAGTAGCGGTGAAGTTGGAAGTGATGGGATGGGGTGGGGAGCTTGGCCATGACTGTAACAGTAAAGCTCTTGAACTGCTCCAGTCATCTGTGGGCTCCCCCTGCTAAGTCCTTGGCAACAAAGAACCCTAACCCATCAACCTGGGACTACAAGAACATTCACCACACTGTGCCAGCTAAGTTCATCACGGTTCTTCCCTTCTTTCCTTTGCACTCTTCTTTGAAAATCTTTATGCTCATGCTACTGTGCTTAAAAAACATGTAAGATCCACCCTATTAACAAATTTTAAGTGTAAGTAATTTACTGTCAACTTCAAACCCAGTGGTATATAGCCCATCTGTAGAACTAACTCATGCTGTGTCACCAACAGTATGAACAACAGATCTCCGGAGTCTCCTGTTTCCCCTCGTGCTTCTGAACCACCATCCTTTCTGCTTCTGAGTCTCAACTGCAGCGTAAAATAAAATATGATATAAGTAACCAGAAGTATAATTGCTGCATCACATGACAGCTTGTTATTTACCTTCTGGAGGCAGCCGCACAGTGTCCATAGTGACTGCCACGCTTCACAGAACCTTTACGATGCCCAAGAATTTGAACTTCTCATCTCCCCACCTACTCTAGTTGCTCTGTGTTTCTTCATTAATCACATCCCAACATATGTGAGATGATACCTTCTTGGGGTTTTGATGAGCACTTCCTTGATTAGTAATATTGAATATCTTATCCTATCAGCTGCTTCCATGTTTTCTTGGAGGAATGTTTGCTCCAATCATTTAGCCATTTTTGCTGAGCTATAGGATTTCCTCCTGCAGGATCTGGATGACTCTTTTTCAAATGCATAGTTAGCAAATATTCTTCCTCCTCCCAAGATGCTTTTTGACACTGTTGATTGCTATCAAGATGATTTTGTGTTCTACTTAGATGCACAAAATTTAGTTTTTTCATTAGCACCCAGCTGGGGCTGTATTGATCATTAAAGGGCCAAAGATGAACTCATCACCTGAAAATTGTCCATGTAACATAAAGGATTCAAGATACATGCTATTAGAAACTGCTTATTATTGTCCTGTCAACTAGAGTATCCAAGAGCAATTACCAAAAGTGTAATTGGCCCTTTCATGCCTCGGGAAACATCTGCTACTTGTCTGCAAAAGACTGAATACCCTGTGGTTGAAGGAAATCTGAGAATAGGTCCTTGGGTCTGAGATAACAGACAAGTGCCAGGTGGTTCTGCAGTTGAGACATGAAGACCACACTGCCCAGAAGGGAAATTGCAGTGATCTGAGGAGAAAAGCTGAAGGCCATGCACAGGCTGAGAGACTGTGCTGTTCTCCTCCACCGGGCTCCAAGTCAGCACCAGGTGACTGAATGAATCTGCATCCCCAGAGAAGAGAGGCCTCCTGAAGAAAACTGTCCCCGTACTGCCAGCCAGCAGTGTCAATTTCCCTCTCATCAAACCCCCTTGATGGTTCAAGCAGAGGGGGCTGATTGCTCCAAAGTTTAAAAATGGCAAATACAAAGCAGAGTCCTTACAAAAACACTTTCTCTACATTTAATCAATTGCCTTTTGTCCTACACTTCCCTCAACCCCCCTTTAGGCAACAGCACAGGTCTTTATAGTTATATCACTGGGCTCTACAGTACACTCAGAATTTTCTCAAAATCATTTTGCATTTTTTTACTTTATTTGAAAAGGAGGGCAGAGATAGCACTCCGAGGGATGGTGCCAAGGGAAGAGTTACAACCATAAGCACTGAACAGTCAACTGGAAGAAAAACTGGGTAGGAAGAAAGAAAAGAGGAAGGAGAAGAATGAGAGAAGTGAGACTGAACTGGACACAGAAAGATAGCATAGGCTTGGGATTCTGTCCTCATGCCTGTAACCAAGCCTAGTAATTATATAGTAAGTGATATTTATGGCCTCTGGAGGATGTTTATTTTAATTTTGACATTAGTATATAGTCATACACATTATATATTATCCTTATTGTTATTCCAACTTATTCCTGGTTCCTTCTTAAATATCACAAGGCTCTATGAAAGTGACTTCTGTCTTCTTAGCTCCTTTTGGTCCCCTTTCCACTTCCTCTGCATTATAATACACAGGCTAACAATGCTATAATTTTCCCCAATTCAAATGTACCATCTCCCCTCTCCAAAAAATAGGCTATTGTGATTATTGAGTAGGCCTGGGTACTTTGTGCTTCATCTTTTCTGCAGCTAGACAGTTCCTTTTTATTCTTATGATAACTGGAACATTTGAACAATCATTGTCCTACAGAGGAGCTGATCTTGGAGCAATTGTGCTTTGTACCACTTCGTCCCCTTTGGGAGCAAGATCGTTTTTAAAATAATGACTTCTCCAGCAGTTTATTACCAGCCTGGAGTCATTTTCACACCTCAGAAGTGAAGGCTTAATGAGCAGAGAAATTAAGGAGTAAAACTCTGCAAGCGCCTTCTGAAACAGCGGCATCTTGGCAGCTGGGCAGAAGATGCACTTCCAAAGGAGAGTGGCGACACATTCATCTCGGGCTCCAAATGACCTCCGAGTAATGAACCTCAGTATCTTCATTCCCGCTCCACAGTGCTGCCCCCTTCCTTTCCTTTCTGGAGGAAGCAGCTTGCTGGAAGATCACATGATCAATAAAGTGTTGTGTAGGCCTGATGCTTTCATCCAGCTGTGGTGACCCACAGTAATTCTCAGAGAAATCTTCCTTTCTGTGTGGCAGTTACACATCCACAGACCCTTACCACAGCACCAACTTGTTCTCTAAATGCGCAAATCTCGAGGCATCTTCCAGAGACATGCTCAAATACTACTTGTTCTTGTAACTCTTTCCTAATTGTGTCAGTTGCTCCCTTCAGTGTTTCTAGAACCCTTAGTTCTTCTATTATTTGAACAGAATGTAGTGATTACTGTGGTGTAAAGGTTTCTTTACATGTCTATCTTTCCTACGAAGCATCAAGACCTGTAAGGACAGCGAACAAGCAAGGTTCATGTTTCCATCCTGATGCCCGTTACCAAAGTAAAAGCTTAGTAAATACTAGGTAAGTAAACAAGTGACTGAATGATTACAATGATTCTTTCTACATGAATGGTAGTGTCAGCAGTCATCTCCTTCCATTCAGGTAGAGAAATGCAAGCCAAGAGGTGGAGAACAAATCCCCTCCTCTGCACAGTGCTGGGATATGCACAGTGCTGGGACACAGGTAAAGATTCAAGTTCACATCCACACTCTTTTTGATAAACTTTTTGATTCTCTGGGAAGTGCTCATGCAAATCTATCTATTTTCCCACTTGAGCTGGAAGGATCAAAGAGCTCACGTTTTGGAGTGTCTTCCTCTCATACTACCTGGACTCTGAGGACCTGTTTCTGGCTAAGAAATATGCTGGGAGGCGACAATTCTTTTCCCAGGGGTAAGCAAGTCGCATGAGTGAGGCAGTAGGAATTAGTCTCTACTGGTTGCTTCCAATCAGCATCTATGTACCTAACTACATATTTTGCTTGGTTAGATTTATGGACCTCATTAATATTTGGAATGTTTGGGTTTTCAATTAATATTACTAGTTGGAGTGCTGAATTTTTGTTTCTAAAGTTTTCATTCTTTCATCTTCATAACAGAGGAAAACATAGAGGCAACAAGTAAGAAGTAGGAAGCGCAGTGGGTGAGGAGGGGAAGCACAGAAGCATGGGAGGTGCCAGGGAGAGCGCGGGGTGGCTGCAATCACTCCAGGATGCCCAGGGCTGAACGCCACTCACAGGCATGGGATGCCTCTTCACCAGTCCCAGTGCCATGTGGTACTTGTTGAGTGAGATTTACTGTCATCCAACTGAGGAGAGTCACATTTTCTCTGCAGTAGATAGGAGAGATGAAGAGGTTTGTTTTAAAAGCAAGGGAATTAAGCTGGTATTCACTACTTTATGAAGGCATAGTGGACAAATCACCTAGCTGGACTATATTGGGTAGAATTGTTAGTTAAAAGTGACAACCATGCCTGTAATTTACACTGCACTTGCAAATCTAAGCTGGAAGGCTCAGAGCTCTCAATTGTTCATTGTTAAGCTTCTTTTGTACTTGTGGCTCATTTTGCATTGGGAATCATTTAGCCATTGACTTTAACTGCTAATACAGTTCCATCAAATACCAAGTATAAATCAAAATTACTGGATCATTCAAAATCTGTCCTCAGAGTTGTTTATATGTATTTTTTCCACCATTACTTCAATATCATTACAAGAGAAGCTGCTAAATGATGATATATTGGACATGCCTTGTTGCCATCTCACTAGAGCCTCTTGCAAATAAGATGTAACCCATGACAAATTATTTTTCTAGTTATACAAAATATAAATAATGATAATAAAAAGGCAATCAAACTGATGAAGGATGGAGATGAGAGAGGAGACATGTTTCATTCTTCTTGTTGCTCTGGTCAGAAGATAAAAGACAAAATTTTAAACTAACTCTACTCCATGGGGGCCTAAATTCCTTTCTGTCCAATGCAGCCTGCCAGAGAATAATGGAGTCTCTCACTGGTCACATGTCCTCCTCCTTTGAGCCCAGGCCAACTTGCTTTCTCCTCTACAGAAAGAATCTGCATGCATTGCTTATAAAATTGTGACACACAAAGAAGTATGCGGTGTCTACAACTCACCATAGACGATGAAGTAGCCCAGGGGAGGGGGCTCATCTTGACAATTCCAGAGTCTCCAATAGCCCTACTACATCTATTAGCCTCAGTTGCAAAACTCACTTTGATTTTAAATCTGAGCAAATCTGCCATGTTGTCTGAAATTTTAATGGCTTTTTAAATTGTCTCCTAAGGATAGATAGATAAATAAATTAGCATTCGATTTATTCATGGTAGAGTATGAAATGTTATGGCAGAACAAAATTGATGATTTCCCAGTGTTGTCTCACTGCCTTGCCTCACTTTTACTTCTAAAACTCACAATATACATGACTAGAGAATTTAAAAAAGCAACTACAAGTGTTAACAACATCTTGTTAATTGAAAAACCTTACTGGTAACTCCTACTTAATTCATTGTTTTCTCTCCTTGTGCCATTTTGCACATGTGTATGAAAGACAATAAAAAAGCAACAAATCAAAAAGACCTCATTTTATGTCATCACAGTTATTAATCTTATGCTAACACATAAAAAATGAATATGGGCATTTATCAAATCTTACTGCCCTGCTTCATATTATAGTACCAACATAATGCTGAGGGAGGAAACACTAAGTAAACTGCTAATATTAGCATCAAAAGGAGCATTAGAATTATATTAATAAGATATTTTTCAGATTCCAGAACTCAGGAATATTTTTAAAAGAGGTTTTGGCTCCCTCCCTCTTCCTCTTCCTCTCCCTCTCCCTCGCCCTGTCCCTTGCCCCCACCCTAAAAAAAAAAAAATAATAATATTGAAAGAGGCTTTGGAAACCATTATGATTATTGTAAATTTGGCGTTTCACTGTTATGTCCGCTGAGGCATCAAACACCAGCAAGTCTCACAAGATATTGGTTCTCCGGGGCCCCATATTAATCAGCAAAGCAGTTTAAAAATCTAAAGAGAGGGAGAAGAGCCTTTGCAATTAGGAGTCTTCTGCCCATTTATAGAATCAAATTTCCAGGAACACAGCTTAGTATAAGCCACGTTTCATGAACATTTCAACATAACATAACGAACACAAGTATTTCAATGAAGCAGATAGCAGAGCAATTTGTACTAGCAGATGGTTCACTCTGGGATCACAGCAATTATCTTCTTATGCTACACACAGGGATAGCGAACGATTCAACAGTGGACTATTCAAAACAACTTAGCAATACAAATGAATTTCTGAGATATTAAAACAAACAGAGTTTGCATCCACCCCTCTCCACAAGCCAGTCCTAGAAGATGTTCAGAAGAAAAAAAGATGATTTCTGAGCTGTGCAGGCATGTTCACTGTGCTCCATGATCTCAGGA
>NW_004524707.1:4312419-4313680 GCF_000260255.1 Octodon degus
GCTGCGCCTGGGCTGGGACTGGTCCCGCCAGCGCAGGGTAGCAGGAAGCTCTCCACACACTCACCGGACCTGGGCTAGGACTGGGTCTCGGCAATGAGATTTCGAGGTGAGGCCTGTGGGTCTTGGAGAGTTGGGGAGAACTGGATAGTGAGCACAGACCCCTCATGAATAGGATAAGTACCCTTGTAAAATGCACCCTGAAAATAACTCACTGTCTTCCTGCCATGAGCTGACACAGGGCAAAGTCAGCGGTCTGCAGTGTGGAGGGCAGCCCTCAGCAGGAGAGTCCACACAGGAAACGGGATAGGGGAAAATGGAACTCACAGCCTGCTAGATGTCAGACATGCCAAATTCATCTTCCCTGTGATCAAAGAATAAACCCTACGTAACAATGGAGGTTAAGAGTGAGAAAAAAATTCATTGAGAAATAGCTCCTAAGAGACAGGAAGAGACCTGAAGAGCCCACTTCTCTGTGAATATTTTATACAACAAAATCACAAGGGTGGTACAAAATCACTAAGTATATGTGGGTCAAGCTATGATCAAGCAATGAGATTACAAGTATATGGCCATGTTACTAACTAATATTGATCCAATAGGAAGCAGGTCACATTACACGAGTGCATGGGAAGAACAAAGACATTTTTAAGAAGACATAGATCTGGAGGTCCTGGTCACCCACCTGGGTGATTGATAGCTTTCTAGGCTTTATTGGACCAGGTGATAGTAACTATAGCATAATATTTAATTTATTGCTTAATCCTTGGGAGGCATACAGGCCCTGTCATTCTGTCCTTAAGGCCTCACTTTCTACAGATGTGCCTCGAGCCACACATGTACTATGTTCTCATCTTCTTCACTGGCCTCCTAGCCCTATCTGACTTCCTAGAACAGTCCTACCTAATTCAGCTGTCTATAATACCAGCCTCTGGAACTGTTAGAAGAGTCTGTGGTGTGTCAGCCACCTGTCATGGCACTTTGCTGTGGTGGCTCAAATTGGCAAAGAATCACAAGTAGGAGACGTGATTGAAATATATGCTGAATGCTTACATTTACTATGGTGCAAGACCCTAGTGCCCCTCAAAACACCACTAGTGCCCCTCAAAACACTCGTCTTGCTCTGAATACACTCACCTCATCATTCTTGCCACTTTCTAAAGCAGCTCTGGAAGACTTTTGTGTTTTTAAAAGGTGCGATAAAAACAATCCAGAGGGTGTGAAACTGAGGTCACGCCACAGAAAGGCAGGCTTGTACGACAAG
>NW_004524707.1:4313780-4322233 GCF_000260255.1 Octodon degus
CATGTCCTCCTCCTTTGAGCCCAGGCCAACTTGCTTTCTCCTCTACAGAAAGAATCTGCATGCATTGCTTATAAAATTGTGACACACAAAGAAGTATGCGGTGTCTACAACTCACCATAGACGATGAAGTAGCCCAGGGGAGGGGGCTCATCTTGACAATTCCAGAGTCTCCAATAGCCCTACTACATCTATTAGCCTCAGTTGCAAAACTCACTTTGATTTTAAATCTGAGCAAATCTGCCATGTTGTCTGAAATTTTAATGGCTTTTTAAATTGTCTCCTAAGGATAGATAGATAAATAAATTAGCATTCGATTTATTCATGGTAGAGTATGAAATGTTATGGCAGAACAAAATTGATGATTTCCCAGTGTTGTCTCACTGCCTTGCCTCACTTTTACTTCTAAAACTCACAATATACATGACTAGAGAATTTAAAAAAGCAACTACAAGTGTTAACAACATCTTGTTAATTGAAAAACCTTACTGGTAACTCCTACTTAATTCATTGTTTTCTCTCCTTGTGCCATTTTGCACATGTGTATGAAAGACAATAAAAAAGCAACAAATCAAAAAGACCTCATTTTATGTCATCACAGTTATTAATCTTATGCTAACACATAAAAAATGAATATGGGCATTTATCAAATCTTACTGCCCTGCTTCATATTATAGTACCAACATAATGCTGAGGGAGGAAACACTAAGTAAACTGCTAATATTAGCATCAAAAGGAGCATTAGAATTATATTAATAAGATATTTTTCAGATTCCAGAACTCAGGAATATTTTTAAAAGAGGTTTTGGCTCCCTCCCTCTTCCTCTTCCTCTCCCTCTCCCTCGCCCTGTCCCTTGCCCCCACCCTAAAAAAAAAAAAATAATAATATTGAAAGAGGCTTTGGAAACCATTATGATTATTGTAAATTTGGCGTTTCACTGTTATGTCCGCTGAGGCATCAAACACCAGCAAGTCTCACAAGATATTGGTTCTCCGGGGCCCCATATTAATCAGCAAAGCAGTTTAAAAATCTAAAGAGAGGGAGAAGAGCCTTTGCAATTAGGAGTCTTCTGCCCATTTATAGAATCAAATTTCCAGGAACACAGCTTAGTATAAGCCACGTTTCATGAACATTTCAACATAACATAACGAACACAAGTATTTCAATGAAGCAGATAGCAGAGCAATTTGTACTAGCAGATGGTTCACTCTGGGATCACAGCAATTATCTTCTTATGCTACACACAGGGATAGCGAACGATTCAACAGTGGACTATTCAAAACAACTTAGCAATACAAATGAATTTCTGAGATATTAAAACAAACAGGGTTTGCATCCACCCCTCTCCACAAGCCAGTCCTAGAAGATGTTCAGAAGAAAAAAAGATGATTTCTGAGCTGTGCAGGCATGTTCACTGTGCTCCATGATCTCAGGAAACTGTCAATTGATGATGAGAAGGGCCGGCCACCTCTGCCACAGTGTGCCTCCCTGGAGCACTTGGGCCTCTCCTCTTGGACATTGCCTAAGATTTTGACTCACCCCTTCCTTTGCCTCCCATCTACATCACTGGAGGTCTCTGTTGAGATTAAAGGGAGATGGCTCAGTGGAATAAGCATTTCCCTGGCAAGTGCAAGGGCCTGAGTTCAATCCCCGGTTCCACAAAAAAAAAAAAAAAAGAAAAAAGAAAAGAAAAGAAATGATCAATTATCAAATCAAAGCATGAACTTCATATGGTAAGAAGATGTAGACTTGTATATCATTTTATGATACACAGTTACAGAATATGGAGCCAATCTACCCAAACCTTCAGTAATGATGAATATGTGTTTATGGGAGAAAAAGTGATGGAAAGCAAAAAGCACAGATACACAGGTCAAAATATTAGTTTAAGTCACTTAAGTTTTGAATTCTTCCACCAGTTCACTCAGTTGTGGTGCAAACACTCCAAAATTTTGAATATCTACCTGAGTCAGAAGTAAACATTAATGACCTTCCTCATGTCAGCCATTTCTTGGCACCCTTGCCAATGTTTTTGCTGAATCCTTATCCTGACTGGCCAGCACTTACAACTCTGGGGTTTGAAGTTTTAAATTCACTACTTAGTTATCAATGTCAAATTATAATTCCCTACAATGAATGGTGGAGAGTTAGGCACTTACAGTTCAATATCACTTTATTTTCCATAAGCATAACTTGTAGGTTCTAGGACTTCCCCTAATTGGTTAGCCACCAAGAGTCTTCCTTAAGTCTTATCCAACAGGCTAATTTTTATGGTTGAGTTGTAAAAGCTATGATCTAAGATTTCATAATAGGAAATAATAAATTACTGATACAGTTCAACCAACTGATTTTAATAAATACAAGTTTTTCCCCCTGCAAATGCTACATTTTCTTTCCATGACCTGAAGTCAACTAAGACACATATTTCCGGGGAGGGAGGGAGGAAGGCAGGGAGAGAGAGAGACAGACAGAGACAGAGACAGACAGACAGACACACACACACACACACACACACACACACAGAGACAGACAGGAGGAAGAGGAGGAGGAAGAGGAAGAGGAGAAGCATGAAATCACCACAATGAATAATAGTTATAAATGAGTACATGAACATATATATCTGGGATATAGCACTAAGTTAGAACTTTGCTTCTAAACATGCTCTCCCAATATTTGCCACTGCCTTTATTAACAGCTCTTCTGCACCTGAAGTCAAAGGAGACTTTTAGAACCACAGACAGAGACCAGCAGCTCACTCATCAGTACATATGGCAGCTTGGAGAGCTCTGAATGACAGTCACACACATTCATCTTCATTGGGGGGAACATCTGTTTTGTTCCTGCTATTGTGATTTCATAGCTCAATGAAGATCAGTATTGTCCAGGATGCTTAAAGCCTCAGGCAGACCAAGGACAAATGTGCCTGTCCAATCACAAAATACTTCTAAAACCCATGATGTCACCAGATTGCTAATGATTATGCTGTCTTTAATTCAATATTTCTGTGTTTTGGAGCAGAGGGTAGGATCAATCCACATGAGCTTTGCACCTTGTTCCCTCAAGGAGACGGATGGAGTGCCGGTCGGTATCCTTAGGTCTATGTGATCAGTGGGTCAGCTGTGCTCCCACAAGGCACCATTTGAGGGCTGCAGAGAGACTACTCAGGACATCCAGGCTGTAAACTAAGAGTGGAAATAAAGGGGCAGGCAAGCAGGCAAATTAGAAGATAAAATACCGACTATGAGCTAAGAAAGAACTATGCTTGGATGTACACTTCCAGAGGATCTTTAAATTGAGAAATGGAAGGAAAGATATGCAACTATGAATAGAGAGAGAAAATTATTACTCTTATGTCAAATAGGAAAGCTTAATAGATATCAGGCTGAGTCAAGGCAATGCAGCAAAGTGTATACTTTTTGCTTTAAGACATCTCTTTATGTCTATAAAATTTAGGCTGGAATCATCTTCTGATTTTGAGAAATGGATCACCACTTTATGCTTGTGAAGTAGAAGTAGGTGAAGCATTATGACTTTTAAGATATGTATTCAGAAATCACTACTGCTTGTCATAAAGTTTAGAATTGTTTTTTCCAAAGTCAAAGAGCATTCATTCAAATATTCTTGGTTCCAGGGAGTAAAGCAGTTCATTTTCTTTCCCCACTCCTGAACTTCTACCACATCAACTGTGTCTTCCCGGTACTCAATATATATTTGTTAAATAAATGAACATTTCTGTCTCAGAACAGAGGAAGTCCTATAGGTTTCTCCTTTCTGTTACTTGAGTGTAATCTATAGGAGATGACAGACTGCATAATGTGAACCTGAAAAATGTGTAAGTAATGTATTTTTAATAGAATTAAAAATTTAGCCTTAATCCCCTGAAATGATCAGATACCCCAAAGAATCCCCAGTCCACAGCCCTTCCGTTTCTTTCAGATAGCTCACATCTAGCATGATCCAGGCCTGTCACTCACTTGTCTAAACAGAAGCAGCCAACATTTATTATTCAGCACTCAGCTAAATGCTTTAATTTTATTCCCAAGTTTTATTTTTTGCACTCAGAACTATTATTATCCCCATCTGACAAGTGAAAAAACTGATCCTGGCAAGGTCACGTGACTTGTATGAAGCAAATAGGGGCTGAAAGCCAGCTGTCTCCTGGGGCCAAACAACGGAGCCTGAAATCCAACTCTAAATTAACAAAGTCAAACTCATAGTGAAAATGTGAGAACTTTAAATTATCAGGGCTCTAAAGCAAATGTCTTTAGATTTACCTGCTTTCTAAATTCACATGTGCTCAGAACATTTTTAAACATAGAAAAGATTTTTCTTCAGGCAATTATCAGCTTACTCTGATCACTTTGTTACATCAAAAGAGGGCAACTGCCCTGCACAATTTCTCATTTAGATGGCATTTATTTGTTTTTTGCATCGTTCTTGGTTTTATTTATTCCCACTTATGTATCTCATACATCTTCAATATTGCTCGCTGTCACCTAATGTCTAGAGCTCTGATTTCCAACTCAGGAAAAAGACGTAAAATCTTTAAGGTCTTCTGAAATAAGAGCATTAGTTGCGAAGTTACTTTGTCACAGGACTGTGGCGCACAGAGGTACATTCAGCATCCTGGGAGGCCCGCATGCATCCCTTCCTTCTCCCTTTGGGGCCCTCTCCCCTAAAATGTCTACATTGTGTGCCACTCACTTGAAGACTTCACTTCCACCCTGGAGATACTGTCCTGGTAGTCTGAGTCATTGGTCCTCTTCTCCATAAAGTATAGAAGATAGATTGCTTTACAGCTTTATGTCAACCCTTATAAATCCAACAAATGGTTTCATCCATATTACCTCTCTTGGAATCTTTCACACGGCTGTGGTTAGTTTTTGTTACAGATAAGAAAGGGAAATATTTGCCAATCTTGATATTGATGAAACTGAACCAGCTACTCTATTAATTCTACATCTATACAAATTTATTCTTATTGTTCAACAAGAAATGGGGTGGCCTTCCCTAAGTGAAAAACAATGTGGCCAAAGCCATAAAGAGCTAGATGTTGTCAGGTCATTTGGCCTCTAAGTTATGCTGAGCCAGATAATGTTAGGGGCTCCAGAGGGGGAGAAATGAGCTCTTATCACCTAGGACAGAACACGGAGTAGGGGGCTATCTTCTCCAGACAATTAGATGAGGACATTGGACAAACTTCCTGAACTTGTCCAATTCCTGTATTGAAAAACAGGCAAACAGCTTCATCAGAATGAACTTCCTCTGAATAATCATGTTTCTAAAATTAGGAGACACAATATGTTTCAACAGAAGAAAGAAATCACGAGAACCAGACCCTGAACAAGAACTATTTTTTCCACTTTCCCCAAATCTCACTTATTTTATATTTTGTTTCAGCATATGCCTTGTAAAACTAATTCCTGCCACCACATTCCCGGGCAGGACTCTGCAGATGATTCTTTTCAGTCTGCAAGATAGTTAGGTTATTTTAATTCTAAAAATTTTGCCTTTTTTATTTTTAACTGAAGGCAACTGAGGGAAACGCAAAAAGGCAATGAAAGAATGTTCTTTGTTACCCTGCCCTGATTGGTCTTCAATTATACTGAGATAATTCGCAAATTGAATCATGCTAGAAAGTACAGTCTTGTCATGAGTTTAATAGGAATTTCACTACTAATATGTTTACCTTCTTGGCATCCCTTTGTGATTCCTGAAAATTTCAAAGCCCTCCAATAACTGAAAATTCCAAACCCCTCAAATAACATTTTTATGTTGCTTATGATTAAAAATAAGATAAACTAAGCTTTTCTGGGGTTCACCTGGCACAACACAAATGTGGCCTTTGTGCTCTACTGAAGGGCCAGATTGCCCACACTCTTGACAATGGCCCAGTCCACGCCTACTTGCCACTTGGAGTCTTGCTAGCAACTGTAGGGCAGGCTCAGCTGTGTACTAGCAGCTGTTCAGCAAAGAACTGCCTGAGCTGAGATGCGTTCCAGTGGATGCTGTTCCCAGGAGCTCCAGGGACAATCGGCATGTCTGGGAATGGAGGCCAGGTCCAAAAGGGAAAGAATATCCATAGACAAGAGAAGCAGGGAAACTACTTCCATCCTTCCTCTGCTTCTGCCTCTTGCACAGGCAAAAGTAAACCTGTCAACCTGTTTTCCCAGCCTGCCCTCCTGAGGGCTTCACCTTTATAATGAGTGAGACTGGAGGAGGGGATGCTATTCTGCTCCAAAAGAATTATCTTTATAATAGGTATCTAGACTGCCCTTCTGCCAGTGATCCCAGAACTGGGAAACAGCAAGTAGATGGGGTAAGGAAGAGGAGGTGGGAGAAATTTACATACGGAGATAAGCTTGGACACTCAGTAAGGGAACAGGCCTTCACTTCAAAAAGACATGAACTCGGCCCAGGTCTCCTGCCTGTTAAATATGTACAGTGTGTGCTTATTTGATGATGAAAATCAGAGGATGGCTATTTGAATGGAAATGAATTTTAATAAGCGTTTGAGGCAGAAGCAGCAGCTACCCTCCATTCTCGCCTCTATCACCAGGCACCTTCTTGACCATCTTCACCACCCAGGGAAGAGTGCCAGCATGCTAATGACCTGGCGAGGAATGCTCTCTCTCCTTCTCTGTCTTTGTGGTGCTCATTAACCCTGTGGGCTCCTCAGCTAGTGGAGCACGGCTAGGCCCGGGAAATTTCCATATCCCTGCAGAAAAGCAGGATGCGGTGATGGCACTCAGGGATCCTGCGGCAGATGGGGAAAGCTCCCTCGGGAATGAAAGCTAAATGCTATTGGTATTTCACATTTATAGTAAACTCAAAATTTGCAAAGTTCGCACTTACCTGGCACCTTCATAAAATTAGGTAAAATATGGCCATTTATATTTCGCTTTTTACCTTGATAGGAACAAAACATTGCTCTTGTAACATAAATCCTAATCCCCTCAGTATGAAATAAAAACTACAACAAATACCATGGAATTACTATCTTGCTTTATTACTTAAGCACTTCAGAGAAATCATAAACATTCTGGTGACCTTAAGTGATCATGAAATCCATTCTCTTAATCCAAACAAAGCCACTTAAAACTATCTTGATCAGGACCAAAAAACAGTTTCAAAATGATTTCAAGCAAGTTTGGCTCGACAATGGTGGGGTACACTTGTAAACCACAGATTTTCCATAACTGTCTTTTCCCAGCCTCTACCATGATTCGTGTGGCTGTTATTTTTCTCTATACATACACTGTAAGTTGGAAGGTCACTGACCTTCAGGAGTCCACGCTCATTAAGCCTGACCCTACAGACACTACCATCCTACTCAAACCTTTTGGCCAAAACCCTATAAGAGAATCTTTTCCCATGGCCATCCCTAATAAATTACTAGAGTCCATAAGGAGCTTCTGTTTTATTTTATGCTAAAGCAAATGAACTCATTTTCATTGTTATAATGAAAACAACAATGCTAATAAAAGACCACTTCTTATCTTTAATATCAAGAAATAACTTGTCACCAACAAAGCCCATGATCTCTCTGTAACATCCATGTGACTGTCTTAGTCATTTTCTTGTTGCTTGGACAAAATACTCAGCAGCCACACCTTAGAGGAGGAGAGGTGTAGTTGGCTTCCTGGTTTTCAGCTCTTTCAGCCCACAGTCTGCGGGCGCCAAGGCAAAAGTGGCTGGCGGAGGAAAGCTGCTAGCGTCGCAGTGGTCAGGCAGCAGGTGAGAAGGAAGAGCCAGGGAGGCAGACAGGCGAGCCAGGGAGGCAGACAGGCGAGCCAAGGAGGCAGACAGGCCGCCCAGGTCACGCCCCCGCACCTTCCAGTTCAGACCAGGGCTGCCTCCTGACAGCACCTCCAGCTATGGACAAATCGGTGGACGTGTTCACTGATGAAAATTGTCTCATTGATTTTTCTCACTGCTAAGCCAAAATACTCCACACCTGATATAAAAGGGTTTATTTAGCTCAGTCTGTGGGGACTTCAGGTTCATAGTCAGCTGGCTCCTAGGCAGGGTAGCACGCAGGAGAAGCAGCTCATGGCAGGCAGAAGGCAGCAAGTAGCAAAGCAGGAAGTAGCCAGCAACTTTTTGTCCTTTATATTCCATCGAGGCCGTACCACCTTAGAGCAGGCCACACTCACAGCCAGAGAGAGCCTTTCCATAGCAGCCTAGCAGCCTCATAACCTTTTTGAATACTCACAACATGAAAGGGACTCAGAACCTAAAGAACCAGAAATTCCAAGTTCCTGTGACTTCCAGTCATCTTGTCTCGTAATGAGTTTCACACAAACTCTCAATCTGCCAGCCCAAAAGCCGTCCGATACCACTTAATTAGAGTTGAGGAAATGGGTGCAGGGGGACCGGGGAGAATAAGCACTTCCCTTGTCAAGTGCAAGAACCTGAGTTCAGTCCCGGGTTCCACCAAAAAAAAAAAAAAAAA
>NW_004524707.1:4330408-4335387 GCF_000260255.1 Octodon degus
TCTGGAGACAGAGTCTCACTATGTAGCCAGGCTGGCCACTAATTCGTGTTGGTCCTCCTGCCTCAGCCTCCCAAATGCTGGGATTACTGATGTGCACCACCATACCCAGCTATGATAGGTTTTTAATTTATACACCCATCTTATTTTTCAGTCACACCTCAAATAGTTGTGTCATTGCTATCCTAATCACATTACCCATTGTTAACTTAAATCCATTAAAAAGAGAGAAGAAACTTAAAATCATATCAATGTTTCCTTTTCTAGGTAAAAGAGCTACCGAAGTTTTCTACTCCATTAAACTCTTCTATGGACTCAGAAATAAAATGGGAAATGCTCACCATTTTACTATTTTCCTCTTAGAAAAGGAAAGTAGAATGAGTGAAAAGTCAAGTCCTCTCCTAGAGATCCCAGGATTTTACAAGAGAAACCTTTTCCGAGCAGTGGCTGCCTATCTAGGTGTGTAAATGGGGGGCGGGGGTCCTCAGTGTCACTACACGCATCATCTGCTTAGGTGAGCACACACTCTGGTCTTTCTTTAGGCAATTTTCAAGTTGTCCCTTTGGATTTCATACGCTAGAGATGCACACACAACAAAGATGAGGAATGTGTAAGGCCCGGAGAAGGGACACGACATTGATTTCCTGCGAAGCGTGACGCGAAACGTTCTTCCTGGATGGTCCTTCGCCTTCCATTCGTTTCTCATTATCCCCCCCAGCCCAGGCCAACTCGCCGCTGCATTTGCCCCAGGAAGCATCACCACACTGCTCGGTCTGCCCTCAGAGAGGATTAGCCAGTCAGTCTGGATTTGCTTCCCAATGCTGTTCCTTCCCAGCCAACTCCTTCACCCCCTGAAGCATTTCTGGTGCAGTTCTTGGAGCTGCCTCCCATGTGCTAGGATGGACGGAGCTGCCCCGGGTGCAATGCAGGGCCCGTCTGTGCCAGGGAGAGCATTGTGTTGTTTTCCATCAGGCTGGCTCTCTCCAAAGGAATTGGACAGGAAACCTTGTCTTATGCCATTGCAGCCACTGCCCCATAACAAGGATCTCAGAGGTGTTTTTCACTAAAAGAACACCAAGCTTGAGTTAGAAAAGTAAAATTGAGTTTTCTATCTCAAGGCTAGACACAGTGACTCAGGTCTTTCTCACTTCCCTGCACGGCAATCCCAGTGTAATGGTTAATTTAGGTGCCAACTTGACTGTGCAGTATGGTTTGTATCTAGATGTCCCCCACAAAGCCTCATGTGGGCTTTGGGAGGTGGTTGGATTTATCATGTATGTATGTGGATTAAAGCCATGATACTGGGATTGAGGGTATGGATAATGGAAATCCCATCCTGGGTGTGAGTGACACCAATCCGTAAGCTAGGTTACAAAGGAAAGGCAGGCCGGCTGCTTGCTAAAGGCTGCTTTGTGTCTGCTACACCATGGACTTGCTACTGCGATGCACCCTGCCCTGCTGCCCTGCCTCTGAGCCAGCTGACTACAAACGGAAATAGCTGCAAACAGTGAGCTGAAATAAACTGCTCCTCCTTTAACCTTGGGTATCCAGTATTTTGTCTCAGCAATTAGAAAAGCGACCCAGACACTGATTAATATATCCATCCCTGTCACTGGTCCTGCAAACTCCCATAAGAACCTCCGCCTCTTGGCCATGTCTGCCTTCTAGGACCATTTTTGTCTTTGTTTTCTCCCCCATTGAAACAGGGATTTCCCCTATTTGGTGTCAGTTGTTCTTAGTTATGATATGGAAACACACTTGGTTACTTTGGTTACTCTTCTCTCGGAGCTGGAACAAAATACCTGACACCCAAAAATAAGGAAAGAAAGGTTTATTTAGCTCACAACTTGTGGAGATTTCAGTCTGTAAGCAGCTGACTCCATACAGGATGGCCTGGCAGTGAGCAGCGGTTCAAGGCTGCAGAAGACAGTAAGAACAGCAAGGGGGGGGGTGCCGCCTGTTTCCTCCCTGACATGATATGCCCGCCAGCCGCCCACATCACCCTCCTGCCTTCCTCTTGCACATGCTCAGTATGTTACAAAGTGAGGGCCCTGGAGTCGTGCTCAATTAAACATCTGAACTTCCCAAGATGAGTCAATAGAGCTACCATTGCAACACGTGACACCAGTGTGTAGCATCGTCCCACCTGATGTGGCAGGAGAATCTACGTCTAAAACCATGTGATAGAAGTAATGAAGTATTTTTTAGAAAAAGCATTTTAAAATTTTTCTCCTCACTACACATAAGGAAACACCTAACACCATGTTTAGTATGGTGTCCAAAACTATTTGCTGATGTCATTTTATTAACATGAGACTGATCCTTCTACTCTGACTTCCTTCATCTGAGGTTGAATTATACTTAGCATTACCAAGATTCCTTTGAAACAACAGCAACAACAAAAATGCTCTGGAGCAACCATTGAATAAAATTTTACATCACTGTTTCTCCAACTTGCCTGCTCAGAAATAACCTGGAAACATTTTCACAACATAGATTTTGGTTTAGTAGATCTGAGAAGAAGGTTGAGCTCTCCTCTGTAGTGATGTATGTGGCGTTTGTTTAGGGTGGCTATACCCGAGGGGCTGAGGCTCAGTACTTGTTATGGTTTGTGTCTATTTGTCGCCCCAAATCCTCATGCAGTCATGAGATGGACTGCTAGAGTTTGTGATTAACTCATAATCCACTGGGATTATGGGTGTGAGTGAGTGCTGCTGGGCTATGGGTGTGAGTACCACACCCAGCCTGGAGAGACAGCCTGAATGCAACTTAAGGGAGAGACTTGGTCTCTCTAACCATTGCTGCCCCTGTTCCTCCCTTTTGCTCTTGCTTTTTGCTGCCTTCCAGTGCCATGAACTGCTGCCCTCTACCATGTGCCAGGTTGCCTTGGAGCCAGCTGCATGTGGACTGAAACCTCCAGTAACTGTGACCTAAATGAACCTTTCCTTCCTTCCTTTTGGGTGTTGGGTATTTGTCCCAGTAATAAAAGAAGAGTATCTGAGACAGTACTTCATCCAGAAAAGAAGTTTATTTATTTCACATTTCTGGAGGTCTAAGAATGACATCCTCATCAGCTTCTGCTAATGACCTCATAACACATGACATCACAGCTTCACAAAGCAGGAGAATGTACTAGAAAGAGAGAGTCTCAGGTCATAAAGGAGGCACGTGGCAGGAGGACCCAGACTTACTGTTTCCTAAAATCAGCTGTCATGAGAGCTGGCCCAACTCTTAAAACCTAGCCAGCTCCATGAGGGCAGCATTAATCGCTTCAAGGGAGCATACGTGATGTAATGGCATCTTCCCTTTGACCTTTAGGCGCTCTTACCCTGGGAGCCAAGCTTCTAGGGAGAGAGACAGGAGGCCAGGGTGTGGCTAAAGCTAGCTGGGAAAGTAAAAGTAAACTTAATTATGAAACCCTACCACACGTGACAGAATGGTTCCCAAAGCCAAACTTGGACTTCTGGCAAGAATCTGAGCAGGTTTTCTGTGGGAAGACCTAGACATAATGGAAAATATAAGCAAGAACAGCCACCAAAAGGCTCTCTCTATTGAATTCCTCCAGGATAATCAAACCTCATGCTGTGGGATATGCTTCTTAATTATTTTCCTTGCTCCTCCGTGGCTCAAACTGTCTCTGCAAAACCTGTGTTTTTCCTATCTTTAATAAATATAAAACCATGTTGCCACTTGTGTTTGTCTTAACTAACTTTATGCTCAGGACAAAAATAACCTAGAGATCATCTCCAGGAGACTCCAGCATCCCAAGTCCCCCTAATGCTACAACAAGAACCTTGAGGAGACAAATCATATTCTAACCATCACACCTATTCTTTTCGCCCATACTACGCACAGACAAGAAAGGATTTGTGCAGTGAGTGTGGCATGTGGAAGGAGAGAAGAAGATGAGATCATTTCTGCATAATCCTGGGTGAAAATGAAGACAAAAGATGGGACTGACTTAAATATAAATTGTGACAAGTTATTCAAATCCTCTGAGCTTGTTCTGTTGAGCCCTTCTTTTATTATTCATTCTTCATTCAACCTATATTTCTAACTCATTTATTCAACAAATATTTATCAGTCTCCTCTTATGTTTTATGGACAGCATAAGTCATTAGGGAAGAGTGTGGTCAAGGTTGGCATCATTTTTATAAACACGGAGCTGAGAGAATTCATAAAAAGCCATGTAATGGAATAATAACAATCATTCTGCATCTAAGGGTGTGGTGTGTGTACACAACAGCCATCAGATTCAGCATCCCTTTAAAAAACCTCATATCTGAATTCAATTGTTGTTTTTCACTTAAAATGAATCTGAATCATCGGAAGGTAGAATTTGATCATGAGTAGACTGGGTTGCACGTTTTCCTCTCTGGAGTCTCAACCCACAAGCTCTCACTACTCAGAGGTGTAGAAGATGCTCTCTCTACAGGCAGAGGCTATTTTCTCATTCATTCATGTATATGTGAATTAATCATTCAAACTCTTTCATTGTATGCCTACTACGTGCCAGGCTGCATTCAGCAATGAGTCCAGAGAGCAAAGCATACAATTACAGCATTCGAAGCAACCATAGGGGGATGTTTTACTTTTAATACAGTATAGGAATAAAGGCTATTTTCATGCTTAAGCACAGGGTAAAACTGAGCATTAGTCACTCTGAGCAAAGTTTCTAGCCCAGGCAGCATTGAAGTCCATGGTTTGAGAAGACCTTGGATTATCTGAGTACTTCTCCAAGATGACTAGATGGACTTAACTTTGTTTTTTTTTCTTTTTTTTTCAAAGTTTTATTGATAAACAGATAGCAAAGAGACAGTTTCAAATCCAATTGGAAGTACAGTTTGAACAAATAATACACTGCATATATTCTTCTTAGTGGTTAATTGCTGTACAAGAAGTGGACTTATGAAGCTATTTACAAACACCATTAGAACAAATCATTCTATTCATTAAGAGAATGCAACTATATATCTATCCTA
>NW_004524707.1:4335487-4337270 GCF_000260255.1 Octodon degus
GCCCGAGGTCCCCTGGTGAGCCACAGCGTTAGGCACATCCTCAGAGGTCCACTCTGGGTGCGTGCTCTGGAGCACGGATGACTTTGGTCAGCCTGCGTACCTACAGACGGAAACATTGCTCCAGCGGGAGGAACCCGGAAGGAAAGCCTTTCCATACTCACGCGCAAAACGCTGCCAAACCAATCAAAGGACTAAATTAGTACTCACACATCATGAGTATAGTGCCCCCACGGTCTGATAGACTTCCAATAGCTCTACATGTAAATACAAGAGGCTTGGAAGGGGAAAATTCTTAGAGCTAAACTATAAAAACTATAGCATTAGATACAGTGTTCCTATTGTTCTCAAACAAATCACTGAAGAGAAAAGGGATCAAGGATGATCTAGCAAGTGTTTCCCTCATCAGACCCTATAGTAAGTATGGGTTTCTCTTTTGCTATGAAATAAAAACAAAATTTCATAACAAAATAACACCCTAACAAGATTATACACTGTGTATTACACTCTTAAAGTAGTCACTCAGAGTACAAGACATAGACCAAAAAGATTCTAACAAAGAAGAAACAAACATGTAATAGCACAGAGATACCTTTGAGTTGCAGTCTTAAAAACGCCTTGCAGGGGGGATCCAGGAGATACCTCAGTAGAATAAGCGCTTGCCTGGCAAGCCCAGGGCCTGAGTCAATCCCTGGTTCTGCAAAAGAAAAAAAAAAAAAAAAAAGTCTTGCAGGAAGGTCTATGGACATGTATGATAAACATATATTTGATGTTTAAGGTTTATCTTGTGTGGATCAAAATTTAATCAGAGGTTTCACCATGCAATTCTCAATATCCTATATGTTCTCCTTGAATCTCTATTTACTATATAATGAGGCCAGAGGTAGCAAGCACATTGGAATCATTCCCAAAAAGTGCATTACCCCACCCAGGATCATGCAAATTAACCTCTGTTCCTTTTTGGCCAGCAGGGTACTGCTTTTTACTTTTTAATTTAAGAAATTTAATTAAGTTGTTCTCTTCTACCTACCTTTTCTCTTGAACCACTCCTGCCAGCCAGGCCCTTTGGGGCCTGAGAGTGGGTTGAGTGGAATACCAAGGAGCAGGCACGGGGCTCCTAAAGGTCTCAGCCATTTCTTCCCCATTATCACCCATTCAGCTGCTTGCTTGGCTCTGACAACCTAACAAGGTGCTAATGGGGAAGACATTCTACCCCGGCTCACAGCAGGTGGTTTCAAATGGGTTGAGGAGGGTGATTTGCATTCAAAATTTCCCCTTTTTCTCACTTGCTTTTTGTTTGGCCCCTTGATTTCTTCTCCCCAGACACCCTTAGAGGTTGACTTAGAGTGGAACAAAATCACATCAGTTCAGAATTTGAATTGCCTGAGTTTGGATTTAAATGTGTCCCATTATTTCATCAAGTTGTGGGAGTGGGGGTGGGGATGAAAGGAAAGAAAAGAGAGCAAAGAGGTTTTAAACTGAAAGGGAGAAATGATGACAGATGGATGCAAATGTTCCTTTTAAGCCGAGAGGAGCAGCTGATGTTGGGGCATGAAATTAAATTAGTGCATCTGTGGCTGGATGCGTGTCACTCAGCCTCATATTTCCTACTCTAGTGGCATTTGGTTACCTCCTGATTAACTGGTTTCCTTTCAAACACCATGAATACTTCCCTGTGCCTTGGGCAGAGGCCCTCTTCACACAGTGACTTCACACAGTGGCTAAGGAAAATCAGAGCCTACAGGCAGTCCTGGAAGGAGGAGCTGACCTCCTCTGACAGGCAAGT
>NW_004524707.1:4340699-4347469 GCF_000260255.1 Octodon degus
CTTTGGAATACAAGGTTAGCTTAGTGTACAAAACTTAGAACAGTACACTATGCTAGTAGGATACAAAAGAAAGACCCAGGAGATCATTGTAATAGGTAAAAAAATCATGTGACAAGATTCAATACCATTTCATGATATAAAAGCCAGTAAACTGAAAGTAGAAGAGACATTTCTCAAAGTGATAGAAAGAAAAACTCACATGCAGTGTGTGCTTAATGGTGAAAGGTTAAATACTTTCCTTCCAACATCAGGAAGAAGACAAGGGTGCTCACAATCACTACTTCTACTTGAATTTATACTGAACATTATGGGCAAGTCTGTTCTAAATAAAAAGGAATACAAGTTATCTAGATAAAAAGGAAGAAACAAAGCAATCTTTTTCATAGAAAATCTTCATACGCACAGAAATGGATGGAGATGAATCTCAGCACAAGGGCTTTGGGTTCAATGTCCACAATAGTATAAAAAATTATTTAAATAAAGTGGACTTCACCAAAATTTAAAACTTTATTTCAAAGAACACTGGGAAGAAATGGAAGGACAACCCACATAATGACATAAATACAGTATTTGTAAATCATACACTAATAAAGTATTTGTATCTACAACATACAAAGGACAACTCAACCAAAAATAAATAACTCCATTTAAAAATGGACAATGGCCTTCCAGACTCTTCCCTCTAACTTTTGAACTTGGCAAACATTATGATGAGAGAAGCCAAACAATATAATATTCCATTCCTGTGAAAGACAGAGGATCCCTGTCAATTGCCAGGGATTGGCAGTGTGGCGGGGTGGGGGGGGTGCTGATGGACACAGTTTCTTTCTGAAGCAATGAACATGCTCTCAAGTTAGGCAGCAGTGAGAGTTGGAGAGCACTGTGAATACGCTAAAGGCCATGGATTTCACACTTCTAAAGGATGGATTTTACGTTATGCAAATCATATCTTTAAAAAGAAATGTAGCTTAGTGTTGGTCCCAGGAAGGAAGGTTTCCCCTAAGCAAGTTCAAAGCTGAGAAAGGACTGACTGGAACCAGCAAGTGGGTGACCCCAAGTGCCCTTGTCTCCTCAGCTCCCCTCATGTGGCTTCTCCTGAGCAGCACCAGCCAGTGAGGGTAAAGGGCCAGAGGCCAGATGGAGCCGACACTCGGGCTCTGCTTTCCTCTCACCTACCCTCCACACAGGCAGTAAAATTCAGGGTCAATTTCAACATAAAAATCTCCTGTTTAAAAATATACCTTTTCTTTTGTTTCTCATTAAATTGCTATTTCTGAGTCATTTAAAAAGGGTCAGCTTAGATGTTGGCTTTTACACTTGTGACAGCTGCTATAATTACCGAGAGGTCGAATAGTGAGATCGCTCTCACACGCGTAGTGCTGAAGTTCCTGGCAAGCCATTCACACAGAACCAGAGTACAGAATCCAGGGACATTAGAGGTCCCAAGCCATCTCATTTACATCTGGCCTGGTTCCTCTCCCCTGGGCCATGACAAGTCCCCAGCTCGATGGATGAGCTCAGGATTGGGTTGCTAACAAGTTATTAAACACATTTGCTATACTTAAGGTGGACATTGTCCCCATCCCTGCTTAGTCCTGGCACAACTTGGACAGGCTCTTCCATAGGTAACTGCTGTGGAAGGGGTCAGAGCAAGGGGAAACATGAGCAAAGTGTGCCAGGGACACCCTGGAAGGGAGGCCACTAAACTTAGGGTGAGGTCCAGAAAGCTTCCTGCACAGGAGTAAATATGGATAAAAATGAAAAGCTTTGACATTTGAAGTCACTCGCTTTTAAGGACTATAAGAGAACACATTTAAAAACAAAGTTTAGAAGTACTCTAATTGCTTGTGTCCCAGTTATCAAGATGTCAAGTTCACCTCTTTTATAGTCATTTAATCACATGTATCCTTTTTGTAATCACTGCAGCACTCTGGAGAGCATTAGGCCCTCATTTCTTCAGATGGCAATCCCAAGCCCATCCTGTCTCATCAACATCAATGTCACGTGCTTGTTCAGCGGCAGAGATGGACTTAATAGCTTCTCAACCATGACATCCATGATTTGGCTACCTGAGCTGTGGCTCCAGACCTGATAATTGTCCGTGTTGCCTCAAGTGTCGTGAGCACCAGCAGGTACAGTGTCCACTACTTAATTCTTCTCCCCATCTGTTACACTGTTAGAGATGTTTTTAAGTTCGTTTTGACACAGCCCTGCATTTTGCATGCCTTTCTTAGCTTTTCATTTCCCAGAGAAGCCTCCAGAAGCAAGTGTAGTGTACTGGGAAAATACAAGGGTTTGGACCCAGTATTGGAGCTGTAATCTCAAAACACTGGAGGCGTGAGGCAGGGAGGTTGCAAGTTTGAGCCCAGTCTGGGCAACATCGCTGTTACAGAGAGAGAGGAGATGGAGGAGGAGAAGGAAGAAAAGGAAGAAGAGAATGAGAAGGAGAAGAGGAGCAAGAAGAGGAGAGGGAGGAGGAGGAAAAGGAGGGGGGAGGGAAAAAGAAGTACTTTAGTTTTGCTGTGCCTTTCTTTATTCAACAATGCAATGGAAAAAAGGACTCCATCAAAGAGTTTTACAAAATTCACAGAGCTAATGATGTATAATAGCTAACAAAGTCCTAGCCATAGGTTAAGTATAAAGTTTGTATCACTCCTTCCATCCTCTTTGGAGGAAAAAGAAAGCAATTCAAAAATCCAAACCCATGATGACTGTAGGTCCCTCAGGAGGATTCTAATTAGCAACTGATTTTCCTATGCCTTGTGGTTAAGATCAAAATGTCCCCCAAGAAGTTCATGGGTTCCAAGGTAGGGTTTGGGAAAGTAACCAGATTATGGGGCTGCTAAGGTATAAAGTGGGCTGCTCCATCACTGAGTACATAGCTGAAAGCTTCCTTGGGGCCTAGGCCCTGGAAGGAGGAAGGGGCGGCACAGGGGCTGAACCTGGAAGGGTGGCTCCCCATTTTGCTCTTGCTCTGGCTTTCTTCTGACACTCTTCTTCCTGGCTGGCACAGATTGGGCTGCATTCTTCCCCAGGACCCTCCATCACACTTTTTCTGCCTGCAGCCAGCCAGCTGAACAGGAGCCAAAATAAATTTCTCTTCACCTTTCCAGGGTCTTGTCCCACTGACACGACATGACTTTCTATCCTGCATTGGAGTGTTGTCTCTGCAGATCCACACAAGTCTCATGAAGTAGTTTTCTGAACCAAATCATAACTGGTGAAAGAAAACTTATGCTACTTTAAAATTGGATATCCAGGCATCAAGAAATTTCAATTCTATCACTATTTAATTATCACTTATTATGTGCTAGTCATTGGGAGATGAAGAAAGGCATTCAGGATATAGTCCTTGCCCTTGATGAGCTCAGGATTTATTAGACAGGATTAGAAAAAGAAAAAAGGATTATAATCCAAGGTGTAGTAGGAGAAAACCCATAAGAGAAGAGCTCTGAGAGTTCCATGCAGAGAGGAGGCACTTTCACTTTGATAAAGACCTCCTGAAAAAAAGAGAATCCACGTGATTTTGAAAAGGGGAGGGATTCAATAAGCAAAGGAAGCACAGCAAGAGGAGAGGCAAAGAAAGTGCTCCAAGTAGGAGGAAGAACACCAGCCCAGCGTAGAGAGGGAGCAGTGGGAACTTGACTCTGAAAGATCAAGAAGTCACCCTCAACCCCACTGAGGCACGTGTTCCAGTTGTGAACACAGCAAGAGAGGCAAGTCATGAGCACATCGGGAAAGTTTAAATGCTGGGACTGGAAGAAGTCAGAGGTTAAATTGCTTTAAAAGCAAAGAACTGATGGGGTATTTTGATAGGGCTCAGGTCATGAGAGTTTGATCAAAGCCGATGAATACAATAAGAAATAATAGTACTCACTTCTCAAGGGATGATAAAGATCAAATGAGTCCCACTCAGTAAACCTTCAAACAAACTTTGGTAGATAAAAAATAAATTCTAATTCTCATCCCCTTCCTATTGCACTCAAGAATTTTATTTTTCCCAGATCTGGGTGTCTGTAACTGGCAAAGATCAGCCGAGAGCCTGCTGTTCTCTTCTGGCTGTAAATCCATGAATTTTTTTTTTCTTCTAAGAATCCAGCAGAAGAAAGGATCCATCTGTGAGCTGGGCCTAGCAAGTCCCCAAGGACAAGCTTTGAGGCCTGCTGACTGTCCACCTGAACCCGACAAACATTGGGCTGCACAGTTCACACCCAGAACAGCCTGGCGCTCTCTACCTCAGCTCTCCTCCCCTCGGTCTCATCTTTTGTAGCAGCTCTCTTTAGAGTCCCTTCTCCGCTGGCCAGCCAGCATCACTTGGCATTCAGGACGCATGCCTTCCCCTCATTGGCTCTGCCACACAGAGCCTGGAAGATGATCTGGGAGTTTGCAGCCTTTTATTTTTTTCCACTTCTCCCCTTCCTCTGCTGCTGGGTTGCTTTTCTTCCTGACAAGAACCTTCAGCAGCTTCATCAGAGCCATTGTTAAGAGAAGAGGAGCCTTCTCACAATGGCCACCTGATGAGGGCCCTTTCTGCAGACAAATCTGTGCTCATGGAAAGGTCTCAGTACTGCTCTTGCACATTAGTTATGCTGAATACGCCTGCTCAGCCCCTCACTCCCCTCCAACTGACTGTCAGGGGAGGGAAGGAAGGAAGAAGGAAAGATTCTGGTTCTTACCATTCTCTTTCCTAAAACAATGGCTATGAAAATGTCCTCATCCTCCACTCCTGGATTAGAGCAGACACAGGGTCTGTGCATCTAACCTGCATGCCTTCCTGCTAAGTCATTCATAAACCTGCCAGCACACACTGAGTTTCCGGTACCATGACAGGCACGGTGGGGATGAATTTCCCTTGGCGGCTCAGGCATGCTTTCCCCAAGCAAGGTCTCTCACCCAAGAGCACCTAAAGCATGCTGGGGTCCTCTAAACACTTTGTCAGAGAAATTACTCAACTTGAGCTACTCTGAAGAAATGTTTACCTCTGTATTTGCTCACCCAAATCCTTCCAAAATTTTAAGACTAAAAGCTGATGATGAACTTTTTCTCTCCATGCATTTTAGGCTGCTTCTTGGAAAATAAAGGACAGGAAATTAAGTATTTCAAATCCAAGGGAGAGATAATCATACAGCTAGGCACCTGTAAGGATTAAAAGATATATATTGACCAGAAAAAGGGAAAGTTGGAGGTCTCCATTTTTGCAGGGGTTAGGAGACACAGGGAATCAGAGAGAAAGAGAGGAAGAAACAGAGGCAGGGGAGGGAGGGAGGGAGGATGGGAGAGGTTTGGTTTTATAATGAACTATATCTTGGAGTAAGACCAAGGATTGCTGATTTCTTGCTGTGTTCCACACAGCTCTCAATGTTCCCAAGGTGAGGATCATGAGAGGATGGTGAACAACGCACAAAAGACAGAATACTGAAAACTAAGGCTGTAGGAGCCCTCACTTTCAATGGAAAGGAAGGAAGGAAGAAGGAGGAAGAGCAGGAGAAGTAGTGTTTCAATGGATAAAGTGTAATTATTTATTCAAGTGGGAGGTTGAATATCATATGAAAGCTTTTTACCTAACAGCTTATCCACATGACCTGTCTCAGAGGCTGTGTTCTTGAGACTAAACTAGCTTATTCATGTAACTTGCTTCAGGGGCAGTGTTCTCAAGACCAGAATTGCTCTGAGCTCACATGTGATCAATCTCAGGCTTCAGCCAATCCCATCATCCCCCTCTCTGTTTTATAGTTGTGAGCAATGTAGCTAATTGAGGTTGGAGAGGATCTATTTGGGAGCTACATTGTAAGTGACCTTCTCTTTCTAGAATTCTTTCCATTCTAGATGGACTTTTTCAACTTAAGTGAAAGATTCCCAGTCCAAAGATTTTAGGTCTCTGCATGCATATAACAGTTTAATCCTATACAGCAATTATCCCAAAACTGTGATCAGTTCCTAGTGTAGTTGGAAATTGTTTGATACCTCTTATGACTGTACTTTTCTGCTAGATGTTCAAGGTGAGACCTATGTGAATCAATTTTTTTTGTTATTTGTTAAGGTTAATTAAGTTTCCTGGGGATTTACCTTGGAATTATATATAGCATCTCTAGCTCTTCAGTCAGACCTCAGGACAAGTTATAGTCATTGAACAATATTGCTTTCTGAACAATATTGTTTTCTGTGAAAGCTTGGGAGACCTTGTCTCCTACTGACTCTCCTTAGGCACATTGCACAACATAGATCGTATGCTCTGTGATCCTACAGTCTCCCTGATCAGGGCTTAGTATAACTAACCAGATTTACAGGATGTCACTGAAAAGATTGCTTCATATCCTGGATCCTCATTGCTCTCTGAGGTCTAGGACCAAAATATTGGCTGTCCTCTCAGCAAGTATATCTTTCTAGATTTTTTGGTCTCCATATACTTCAACTATTGAACATCCAGAAAAGAAGATTAGTGACATTTTGCAATGAAAGCAATGAGCTTAATATTACTATTTTATCTGAGTATCACGCAACTTAGAACATAAAATAGAACTATTGTTTTCTAGTAACCATAGATGTTCAAATAGTTGAATGTCCATAGAATGTCAACAGGCAGCAGTTATATCATTTTACACAGAAAATTTAAAATCAAATTCATGCCTAGTACAGCGTGACAATATTTTTTGGACATATTTAAATTTCCACTTTGACATAATATAGCTCTTTAATCAGTCATCTCCATCTAATACATAAGGAGCTTTTATCTAAACTTGACCTTGGGAGCTTATGGGATAGCTCAGTTG
>NW_004524707.1:4347569-4348582 GCF_000260255.1 Octodon degus
TGCACCTGGGCTGGGAGCAGTAGTATGTCCTGCCGGTGCAGGGTAGCTGGAAGCTCTCCCACACACTCACCGGGTCTGGGCTAGGACTGGTTCTGGGGGTACCTGGGATGCGGCAGAAATTCCTACTCAGTGGGCAGGGTGGGGGATGCTGCAGAGTGTTGGGGGGCATCCCAAGGAAGTGGAAGAGGGTCTCACCCATGCTGCACCTGGGCTGGGACCAGTAGTAGTCAGGACCTCCTTTTATTGAGAAGTTTTGTGCGTCAAAAGAAATTACCAACAAAGTGAAAAGACAACCCAAAAATTTGGAAAAAAATCTTGACTAATAAACACTAAGACAAAGGTCTGCTCTCTAGATTTTATAAAGAACTAAAAAACATTAGGGCCCCAAAATTTAAAGACCCAATCCAGAAATTGGCATCTGAGAAGAACATACACTTCTCATAGGATGAAATTAAAGAAGTGAATACATGTATGAAAAATGCTCCACATCACTAACCATCTGTGAATTGCAAACTAAAACAACACTGCATAACTTCTCAACCCACAAATAATGGCTATCATAAAAAAATCAACCAACAACAAATGCTGGAGAGGCTGTTGGGAAAAGGAACCCTCTGGTACTACTGGTGGGAGTGTAGACTGGAGCAACCATTATGGAAATCAGTGTGGAGATGCCTTAAAAAACTAGTACCAGAAATCCCATTCAAACCAGCTACCCCCTACTGGAAATTTTCCTGGAGGAACTGAAAATATCATATAACAGTGATATATGTGTACCGATATTTATAGCAGCAAATTTATGATAGCTAATCTTAGAAACAATCAAGATGCCTGTCACCTGAGTAACGGATGAAAAAGATGTGACATTTTTATACAATGGAGTATTATTCAGCTATTAAGAATAATAAACTTGAAACCTTTATATTGAAGTGGATGCCACTTGAACATATACTCATAAGTGAAATAAACCAGACACACATGTGTAAATATCATATGGTTTCCCTAGTATAAGA
>NW_004524707.1:4350671-4351837 GCF_000260255.1 Octodon degus
GGATATCATGTCTGCATCTTGTACAGCAATTAACCACTAGGAAGAATGTATGCAATGTGTTAATTATTGAAACTGTCCTACCAATTTGATTTAAAACTGTCTCATTGCTATTTCTCAATAAAATTATGGGAAAAATAATAATTATTTGGAGCACAAAAGAAAGGTAAATGTTTGAATCAGAAAGAAAAAATCCATCACCATAACCATGTATCTTTCATTATTGTAGACCTGTACATTTGAAGGTCTGAATGCATTTAATACACCTGAGAATAATAATTATCATAGCTATATAAACACTTTTATATTTTAAATTTAGTTCTATACCAAGGTAACTGTATATTATGAAACCTTATTATCACATTGTTAGAAAATTAATTATTTTAATGATGACCAATGTAAACACATCAGAATAATATATTTATAATAACATTTGTTGAGATGAATCCTGCAAGACTACAGAGACAATTGGAGCTTCTGATTAATGAACAAAGGCTGGAATAATTTTTTCCTTGGAAGATGCTCATTTATTCACCAAAGGGAGCTCAAAGTGTCCCTATTTACTTACCTTAACAGATTTCTGATGAGTGTGTCTGCTTGCTATCTCTTTTCTAATCACTGAACCTAGTTTATGACTGTCTCTTCATAATGAGGGGTTTCCTTCACTTGTATTATTGGCCATATTTCAGGGTGTGGGTGTCACTGAGTAAGTGGTGTCTTTCTTTTATCATGTTAAAAGCTGACATCCAAATCCCAATGGAAGAACTAAAGACAGGTGTTTTCTCTAAAAGAATGGACCATTTCCATGAACATTCCTATAGACTCACCTGAAGTTCATCGATGCACACTGTTCAGTGAACTCAATAAATACAAGTTCAATAGGAGCAGACATCAGGGCCACTGTGAATTTCCTAGCTTCAGTAGGGAAGAAAGGGGGCCTGATCTAGCATCATAGAACCCATAGTTCTTAACAATGAGAGTACATGCTGAAGGTGAAGATGGATGAGCGGTGCCTTGGCAGCCTGAGAATTCTGAGAAGTGCCAGTCTTTTCTGGCTTAGGGAAGATCAAGGGTTCTACTGGCTGTTTCAGGATTCTACAGAGAAGTGAGTGCCTAAGAGTGAGCATGGCCCTTATGAGATATGACTAGGTGCTCCCAGGCTGGGAATG
>NW_004524707.1:4351937-4363493 GCF_000260255.1 Octodon degus
GTTTCCCTAGTATAAGAACTCAAAAGAAGAAATACAAATAGAAATGTATAATACAAGTAAAAGGGAAGCACGATCTCGAGGACTAACTAATCAAGAGAGAGAAAGGAGAAGAGTTAGGAAACAATGTCAAGAAACTAATAGCAAAATAAACCATACCCACATGTGTAAATATTGTATAGTCTCCCTAGTATAAGAACTCTAAAGAAGGGGGCTTGGGAGATGACTCAGTAGAATAAGCATTTGCCTAGCAAGGGCCAGGGTCTGAGTTCAATCCATGGTTCTGAAAAAAAAAAAAAGGAAAGAACTTAAAAGAAGAAATGAAATAGGAAGGCATAATACCATTAAAAGGAAAGTGAGAACTTTAGGGTTAGACAATGAAGAGAAAGTAAGAAAAAAGCTAGGAAACATGACAGGGGCAAAGCCACACATTTATATGCACAACATGTGTAAGGCAATGACCCTGAGAATCTTCAGCAAGTTTTTGAAAATAGTAGATAATTGGTAAGATTCTCACCCTGACTAATTATGTATGTTGATACCTGAGAACTAAGCAACTGCACTGAAGATAGCAATGTGTAATACTAGGGTCACGCTTGGAATGCCTGTCATTCTGGTCTTCTAAATGCATACTGCTTGTCATGACATACCAATTATGGCCAGACTGTATCTCAAGTAAATATTCTTTTTTAAAAAGGTAATAAGGGGCTGGGGAGATAGCTCAGTAGAATAACTGCTTGCCTGGCAAGCGCAAGGGCCTGAGTTCAATCCTCAGTTCTGAAAAAATAAAATAAAATAAGTTAATAAATGAAAACAAGAAACAAGAAAAAAATGTCACAGAACTGTCCTGCTACAATACTGTATATGGTTAGATTTCTAAATTTTTGTGTAAAAAAAAAACTGTTTATTCCTATTTTTAAATTTTTTTTAGTTTTTAAGGTTTTTTTATTCATGTTCTGTAGGGACTTAAAGTTTAACATATCAATACTTGATGGAAAACACCTTTCCCATGTTATGCCTAAGATGTTTGATATTCAGACAGATAGTGAGGTTAAGCTCAACTACCTATGTTGTAAGGTAATAATAAGCTTCTCTTCTAGAGGGTTAATAACCTAAGTTAGCAGACCAAAAATTAGAGAAAAAGAAGGGCTGCAAGGACAGCCAACATTTTGGACCTAGCCTTTCAAGGTCAGTAAAGACTCAGGACATAAGAGAACCTCTACTGTAATATCATATAACTCAGTTGTGTCCAAAATTTTTTGATCAAGGAGATTATGGGACCACAGAGAAAAGTGATCAACAATGTAGAGTGTGTCTAAGGAGAGTCACATGGAGAGAAAACATTCTCTCAGGCTTTCACAGAGAGCAAATTGGTCAAGCAATGGCCATAACTCATCCACATGGCTGACACTGATAAAGGATCTACAAACTGTCGTACAGGGTTTCAGGATAAATCCTGAGGGGATTTGACTAATTTATCAGATACAAAAGTTACATTTCTTGTTATATAGGTCTTGCCTTATCTTGGCCTTAATCATTCAGCAGAAAGTATCAAAACAAAGTGTAAAAAGTAAAGTCATATTAATATGTTGATCTGTAAAGGCTCAAGTCAACAATTTCTGACATTGCCAGTCTCACTGAAAACCCACTACTATTATGGACTACTAGACTTTATTGGAATATTTTGCTGAATTCACCCACCTACAATATTTAAATGATTATGAAATTCCCTTCTCTGACAAAACTAACCAAAAAAGGGGGATACAAATGAATGACCATTTTGCATCTGATAAAACTAATGAAAAAAGTGGGCTACAATGTTCAACCATTTTGCATCTTGATACTCAAAATAGTTAAGATAGATATACAACTGCATTCTCTTAACTCATTGAATAGAGATATTTGTTCTAATAGTGTCTGTGAACAGGATATCATGTCTGCATCTTCTACAATGAATAACCACTAAGACAACAATAAGCAGTGTATTAATTATAGAAACTGTGTTAGTAATCGGTTTTAAAACTGTCTCATAGCTATTTGTTTCTCAATAGAATTATTTTTTTTAAAAAAAGAATGAGAAAGAAAAAAATAAAAAATAAAATGAAATATAGATTTTCTACAAGTCATGCAGTGATAATAAAAAATGAATGTTTGTTTTATTCTACTTCAAATTAGTGGTAGTTAAAGTTGATCAATAAGATAACAGAGTAGCAGAGCCCAGATGTGGAGATTCTATCACCCTAGAAGCATGTGATTACAATAGATAGGTGTCTCCATGGAGAAGCTGGTGGTGACATATACCACTAGTGACCCAACTGATGCTTAGCATATGGGTATGAAAATGACTTCACCATACCTAGATCTCTAGCTCAATGTTTTAAAAATAACAGTGCTAGAATTGCTCACCTGTATAGCTTGTAGCTCCAATTACACTACATTGTGAAAGTATTTAATGCCAGTACACTTACAATTGTTATGTATTTTCTATCACATTAACCAATAAAATCAGTAATCACTAGACCAAAAGCAAGACAGTACATTTGCTCACATAATAGCAAGACAAATAGGTAGCAAAGTGAACCTGAAGCGAAGGAAGTTGGCCTGTGAGTTGAGTCAAATTCCACAGAGCACCAACTGCTATGCAGATGGTGTATGACCCCTTACATATACAGAGACTAGAAACTGATGGTCAGGAAAAAAATGTGTTTCCATAGATCCATAAACTAGAAGATAGATTCTGCCTGTTGATGTTAGCAGTCTGCCCAACTAACCCCTCACTGTGTGGCAGTTTCCTGAACCATATTCAACAGTATATCTTTGTGGTAAAATGGACTTCCAGATCAAGTTTATGAGCCTTCAGTGCTTCTTTTATGAAGGCTGTTAATCCATCTTTACAATGAGATCAGGAGCTCACCAAGAACAGCAAATCTGCCAAAGACCTCCTGTCTTCTCTCCAGTCCTACCATTGTTAGGTCACTGGTACCCTTTGGGGTAACCACTAGCCTGTGTCCTCCAGGCCCCTAAAGGCAGCTGTGGTCTGGTGCAGTTGTTGGAGGGAAAGAGAAACAGGCCTAACTCTATTTTGTTCCAGACATTCCCACAGGTGTCACAGAAGAGTCCAGATATTGGTGCCAGGTATGTCAGTTAGACACTCAGGGACACAGGATGATTAAAAGAGATTTTCATTTCTTTCCTGTATTTTCCAGCAAAGTTCATGAGCACATTTTCAACAGACAACCAGAAACCCTTCTGGACACACAGTTCTGCAGGGTACAAAGGCCAAGCAGCTCCCAATAACACCTGGGGCAGGAGGTCTTTGTGACTGCCAGCCCCACTCTTGCTAAGCCTATGATGGAACTTTATTTCCTGCAAGATTCATGGCCAATAACTGAGATCTTTTTTCCCCCAGGGAATGAACTTAGGACCTGGTACTTGCCAACTTGCAAGGCAGGTGCTTATACAACTGAGCTAGCTTCCCAGCAGTCACTGAGTCCTGACCTATGCTATGAATGAAGAAACTATCAATAACATCTTTTAGTTCCCTAAATCTCTCATACTGGATCCTATCTTCTTCTTTTCCTCATATGCAGACTGGATGATGACTTCAAGAGCCTGGATGACTGTGGAACTATACTATGGAATACTATCATTGTAAAAATATACACAGTAGATAGCAATACAAGAAACAAGCTTCAATTGCATTACCACAGACTTTGGATTTTTTTTTTAATGGTAGTAAGCACTGCTTTGTCTTACTACAACCAAGTTTTGGGATTCTGAGACTTCTTCCACATATAGTAGAAGATTGATCAAGACAAGTATTGGGTGTTATGGGCAGTGACAGCAGTACAGCAGAGAAGCAGAAATATAGTGGGGGAGGTTTTTTTAATTCTGGATACATGGAGAGGATTGAGGGCATGGAGATGGGAGATCCTCTGACCTGAGACAGGGAGGGTGAAACTTTATGGACTTGCTAGAGGCAGAGTTTGAGGGGCAGTTTCAGTGATACACAGGAGCTGAATGGAGGCTCCCATGTGTGTGCAGGGAAGGTAAAAGGAAATTGTATTTAGGGCTGGAGTGGAGAAGAAGGAGGAAGTGATCATTGAAAAGATAAGCTATTGTTTTGGGGAGTCACCCGTGTTGAATCAGGGCCATGATAATTTAACAGTTTGTACTCAGGCCAGAACCCATCATTCCTGTCTTTTACTTATTATGAAGGGGTGATGAATCTCTTAGACTGCTTCCTGCTGAATGGGGGCATCATTTTTTGGGGCAAGGAAGTTGACAGGACGATGGTTCATGCCCATATAGAACCTATTGTCAGGTGTTTCAGCCAGGGTGAGATTTATCATAAGTGAAGGCTCACATTGGAGATTGAAGAAATCTTATGTGGCACCTCAAAGTTATCTGGGCAAATGGCCCAGAGTCTGGCGGTGAATAAAAGGACTAGCAGAAGGCAGGGGAGTCAGAAACCAGATGAAAAAGTAATATGAGTTACACTAGGATTTTTGAACCCTTAGTTAGGCAGAGATGTGTAGGTGACAGGAGTTGAAAAGACTACTCAGGTGACAAGTGTTCCAGATCAGGAAGAGCAGAGTTACTGGGTATAGTGGAGTTTTCTGGGCACCACTTGGCTCTAGTGATTGGAACCAGGAGGGCAGGCCTGTGACTTTTACCATTGTTGCTGTCTAGGGGATGTCCAGGTAGAATCTAATCCTGTAGACTTAGAAGATTTAAGATATACTAAATCTTCAGGAATTGTAGATGGTGCAATTGACTGGTATTTGTTGGTTATGGGAGACAGGCATTTTCATGATGTCACAGCAGATCCCAGAGAAAGATAGAACAGGAATATAGTCAGTGATGGGAGAAAGGTTACCAGGAACAGGGAATTTGTAAAGCAGAAAAGATTGCCCATACATGAGTTTGAATGGACTTAGGAATGTGACTGCCCTAGGAGATGCCCTGAGTTTAGTTAGAGCTAAGTGAAGGAGCTGAGGCTAAGGCAGGTGCAGCTCCAGAATAAGTATGGGGAGGTAAGCCTTTACCATTTGCCTCTATCCTCCATTGGTGTTTAGGGGCAATGGGATGTTGAGGAGCACAAGAGAAGCCTGAGGGATCCCTTAGGCAAACTAGTGCAGGGAAAGAATGGATGGCATGAGTAGGATTGGAAGTGTCCCAGAGTATGTGGCCAACAAAAGAGAGAAGAGGGAGGGAGGAGCTGGATACCATTGAATTGGGGTATGTAGGATGAGCATTGTGGGGAGAGAAATGAAAGAGAAATGGAGCTTTTGGAGGAGATCTCTTTCCATGAGAGATGTGGGACAGGGTGGGATCTCAAGTAAATTATGAGGGAAAAGCAGTGTCTAGAGTTGGCAGGGAATAGGCCCTGTCTGAAAGGGTCCAGTATGTCACCCATCAACTTCCAAAATGGATACTGGAGAACTAATACAGTGACCTGAAAACTCAGGAAGAACATATGTAGTCCTTGTGTCCACAAGAGAAGAGTGTCCTACCTGAAATATCTAGGCTTTGACAAAGATACCTCAATGGGGGCCATGAACCCCAACCATCATTGTTCTTCCACTTCAGCAGCAAGACTGAGCAGGTCAATCATCAATGGATCTGTCTGTAGTGAATTCTCCTGTGAGGGTAGGGAATTGGATATCTTACTCACTCTCTGGCAGAAGGGGTAGTCACATTTTCAGTTCTCTCAAGCTTGTAGATGGAACCAGGTCCCAGTGGTAGCTGCAGGTTGGAGCAGGTTTGTGTCCTGTGTTAACCCTTGCCTCACTTGAAGTATGGTCCAGGGAGAACTCGGGTGGCACCACTTTGTTTAGGCTTTGCATCACCTTGCCTAAGTCCTGATTTGATGGGAGCCCCAAGTGTAGCAGCCAAAATCTGGCAGTTGTGTATAGTTAATTTTTGTCTCTAGTATTGAAGACAGAGAAAGCCAGATTAAGTAAATCTTCCTGTAGGGTTTGGGGGCTGAGATCTTTCTTTTTAGCTTGGCACAATGCCAGGAGCAGATAGAAATAAAAGAAATTAATAACAATATTTTTCAGGAGAATCTTGGTCTGTGTTATTATACTTAGTTAGAAGTGACGCACTTAATTATTACAATTTTATTGAGTGTTAAGCACCTTGAAATATAGCATTACCAGAGAACTGTCATTTCTTACCAACCATGAATATTCTAGTAGTTAAATCCCTTTAGAATGTTAACAAGCAACAGTTATACTTTTACAGAGAACATTTGACATCAATAGTCATATATAGTAGTGTACCATAATAGTCATGATGAAATCTCCATTTTAGCTAGCATATATATATCACATAAGTTTTTTATTAGAAGATTATCATTTTACTGATGACCTCATGTTGGCTTGACATGAGCCTCTTATTACAAGTATCTGGAGCATAAGAGGTATATGTTCAAATCTGAAATAAAATTTACACATTTTAGAATATTGTAGAATACCGTACACTTGGAAGGCATGAATACATTTACTATATCAAAAGCTTCTTTATGAGAAAAGCTTATTTTAATTTTAATTTTTGAAAAAATTCTATCTTCTAATCAATGACCAAATTATTGGGGGTGTCTTCTAAGAGACTATGGAAGTTACTGGGGGGACTCCTTATTAATTACCAAAGGTTGGACATGACTCTACCCACCAATTGGAGTTCCATCCAATAATCTCTGTATTTTTGTGTTTTTTTTCGGAACCAGGGATTGAACTCAGGCCCTCGTGTTTGCCAGGCAAGCGCTTATTCTACTGAGTCATCTCCCTAACCCCAATCTCTCTGTATTTTAATGAATTTTGTTTAATTAGCTTAAAATTTTCCATGACCTATGAGGAAATCCATTTTGATAACACTTAGACCAGCTGGTAACTCAGGAGAAAGCATGTTTCTAAGTCTATATTCCAAAGCTAAAATAAAATGAGGAACAGCTGTTCACAGAATGACATACAAATGCATAAACAATTACACAGAACACACAAATGAACACTTTTACAAAGTCAGAGTGCACTCAAATATATTTTTCACCAAATTAGATTATATAACCTTTTTAAGTTTGTAATTATAAAAAGACTAGTAAGAACTTTTTGTGAGTCAATTAGTAGAAATCTCTTATAAGAATTTGAAAAACATAAAACCTCTTATTTATAGTTGACATATATCTCAGAGTGGCCACAAGATGATGGTGGCCCATCATGTGATCAGGTAGAAGGTTGTTCTCTGACATCACAAGAAGAGCTACTGTAAGATGGTGGCAGATGGCCACATGGCCCCAGAATATGGTGGTGACCAGTCATTGACTGGTGCCACAAGTCAATCCTCTGATGTCACAGGAGGAATTTCTACATGGTGAGGGTGGATGACCACATGGTGTGCAAGATGGTGATGGCTCATCAAGTGACAGGTGCTGCAAATTAGAGATCTAAGGTCGCATGAGGAATGACCTTATGGTGGGAGAGCCACATGAAGTACAAGATGGCAGTGGTTGTCCACACAATGAATGACTGGCGTAGGCCAATGGCACAGTTGGGGGAAGTCACACCAGAATGGGTATGGAATGCACAAAGAAAAAAAGTGGGAGGACAAGCCACAAGCACCTAAGATTCCCATATGGGGGAAGAAAGAAAAGGTAGAATCTACAGGGAGGCAGAGGTGGGAGGGTGAGGAGGAGAGATGTTATGGGGAATGGAGTAGATAAAGACCTGGTGGGAGGAGACTGACAGGACAGAGTTTCCAGCAGAGGAGGTGGAGAGGGTAGTACTGTAGATAAAGGAGAGGGATAGTGGAGGGAGAAAAGTGGGAGGGACTTGTTTTCAGAGTGAACAAAAGCTTTTGAGGAATGTCTGGCCATTGAAACAACAGAAATTTTAAGGGTATAAAAGTTCCCTCTTCAGACCATTGGCTTCCACTGTTGAATTTATCTTTTGGCCAAGCCATCTGGCAGTAAAAAAAATTAGTAGTTTGAGTGTGAGATATCCTTGAAATCTGAGGGTGCTGAAGTTCTTTAGGAGACAATGCAATGACACGTGCTTTGGAGGATGGTAAGGACTATTTTCCACAGTGACCAAGTTAGAGTGAGCCAAAGATTAAGGCAAAACTCGATGATGTCACCCCTGTTAAAGACCCATCACTTTTTAAACATGAGTGAGTATGAGAAGGAAAGCCACACTCACTTTAGCAATCACCACTAGCAAAAGTTGAGGGCTGGGGTCCAGATGGACACAGAAGTGTGTTCCAATGTGAGCTCATGATTTCTGAGACAAGAAGAGAAATGAGGCATAATCCCCCTGAGATTGGGCTTCCCTGTGAGAATTGAGATTGGCCAGTGTTGGATGTGAGCTAGCAATGGCAGGCAGCAGAAGCAGAAGCAGAAGCAGAAGGTGGCTCAGTGAGAGAGCTCAAAACCAGGGCAGGGGATGTCCTGGGAGCTGCACAACTCACCAAAGAACTAAGGTAGGAACTTCTGATGGGTCCCAAATGTAGGGTTATGTGCATGTGTTCTAGGACTCTGATCAACATGTCACGTCTACTTCCCCAGACATTTTGCCATAACTTAATTTCCTGTCTCATCATTCAGATTTACTGATATATTCTTTCAAGATAGCAAAACAATAAAAAATCTATGATGCACATAATAATAACAGGAGTAGATGATGAGGA
Source organism: Octodon degus (assembly GCF_000260255.1). Lineage (NCBI taxonomy): Eukaryota > Metazoa > Chordata > Mammalia > Rodentia > Octodontidae > Octodon > Octodon degus. The sequence continues at coordinate 4,360,620 of NW_004524707.1, forward strand.
AAATTCACGAATGTTTTCATTTTAGGAACTACCTCTCTAACGATCTAAGAAGCTTATAATATAGATACCACAATCAAGGGTTGGAGACCACTTCTTTTCTATTCACCTGAATTTGGGTAAGCTGCAGAACCAACCCCTACTTTGTCCTAAGGGAGGCAGAAATAAGAATATTTCTAGGAAATATTCCTAGAAAATTCCTGAAATTCCAAACCATAGAAAAGAGAACACAGAGGCAAAATCTCAGTGTGTACTGTCTTTGTGTCACCTATTCCTCAGGCTGAGGTCAGATCTAAGCTATATTCTGAAAAATTTGCTGAAGTTCTCATAAGAAGTCCATGTGCTGGGCTCTGGGATCTGTTCTGGGGATGTGTCTTGGGATTTTGTAAATACAAGGCCACACCTATTTCCCCAGCCAAGGTCACACCTATTTCTCTCATCCCCAGTGATGAGAGTGTGTAAGTCACTGTTTTCTATAGCTTCTTCCAGATGGAATATCCTACCTATTGGGGTCATGTGCTCTCTAACTAGCTTGGAGTGCTGTGACTCACTGGCTGGTTTGAATAAAAAAAAAAATCTTCAGGTGGGGGAGATGGCTCAGTGGAATAAGCGCTTCCCTGGCAAGCACAAGGGCCTGAGTTCAATCCCTGGTTCCACCAAAAACAAACACACAAGCAAATCTTCAGAAGACAATAAAGAAATAGTGACTATTGTGCTTTCTGTTCAAGGGGAAAAAGAAGCAACTTTCCTGTTATGTTGGAGGGTGTAGAACTTAAATATGAGGAGCTGATTAGATTGGTACACTTCTTGTGGAATACAAAAAGAGAGATTATATAAATTATCAACAACCTGAGAGCCATAGCCTTAGGAAGATTACACTACATAATAGATCTAATTAAAAATTGAAGCCTTAATACAGGTGCCCATTTAAACCGTGATAAACCAGGAAAATTTTAGTGACTCTACTTATTTGCACCCCAAGCAATACTGGAGTCTTGCTTTTTGAAGAGGAGTCTCCGGTCTTCCAGAGGTTCTCAGGAACATATTTTATCTTAGTCCTGTGAAAATTGAAGTGACCATTTCCCATGTAGGATTTTTATAGTATGTCACTGCATCTCTTAAGGCAGGATCGGAATGGTTCCTCAGGAACTAGGGGTGATGCTGGTGTCTTGAGGGTCTATAGGGCTGCCCTTCTTGCCTACATATCAGTCTTTTAATTTAAAGTGACTTTGGATATGTCTCCTTGATGATCCGTACAGTGGATGACTGCAACCTGGTCGGGACATGGGACTACCTCTATGAGTTGTAGAATTTTCTGCTTATGTTTTACAGATCATTGCTTATTAGCAAGCTCCTTTTCTCAAGATTGCTGTGTGAGTACATAGCACCAGAAAAGCATATTTGGAGTCTGTATAGCTACATATTTTTTGCCTTTTCCTAATATCAATTATCACACAAGAGCTAATAGATCTGCCTGTTGAGAAGAGGTCCTGGGGGAAGTTGGCTTCATTGAGCTGCTGTGTACTGACAACTGGTAAGTTCCACCAGTGAGAGTGGAGTCCCTTCCCACTGAGATTCTCTTAGCTTCTCTGAACCATTTGATGGCTCTGCTTAAGCAGGGTGGAGCCACTTGAGAAACAATATCACTTGCATCTACTCTAATAGTAAGGACTTTGGTACTTTGTTTAAGGCAGTAGAGACAGGAACTTTTGTTTTATGGGGAGAAAACTAAAAATTCTAAGTCAGGAGATGGCTTTTTTTTTTTTTACTCATAATCACTTGGGTTAAATTTTGCTGGCTGTTCTTTTGTTCTGCACAAGTTATCAGGCAAATGTTTCTCAGTTACCTGCATTTTGTTAGGAGAAACAAGAAAGGGATCTAGCCTAATTCAAGGATATGCAAGAAATTGACTTTCTGGGACCTTAAGGTCACGTGGAATCAAACATGGCAGAACCTCCATGGTTCTAAAGTGATGACCAATAGTGTGACAATATATGGTGGTAACCCTGACTAAGCCAGTACCCTGAGAAAGAAATAGCTATCTAGGAAAAAATGCAAATGAGACTTTGAGAGCAAAGAGGAGTTAACTGGGTTAGGCTGCTACTCAAGTGGGCTACCAAGTTACAAACAGGTATTTTTCTTCAAAAAAGTGAGAAATCTGAGCAAAATGTCACAGAGAACAAAAACACAAGGATAAAGGGACATGATAACAGGCTCTCTGGCCATTTAACTTGTTCAAGCAATGAGCAACCCAAAAACAGGAGAAAGAAAGAAAGAAATGTGAAATGAGCCTGTAGGCCTTCTTAGGCTGGGAGAAAAACACAGAGGGTGTCCATTGTCCCCACATCCCATATACTAGGAAACACAGAAAAGAGTTCCCTTCATCATGAGATATCTTCCAGGTTCCCTAGCATGGGAGGGGGGAGGTACAGAGAGAGAGAGAGAGAGAGAGAGAGAGAGAGAGAGAGAGAGAGAGAGAGAGACAGAGAGAGACAGAGAGAGACAGAGAGAGACAGAGAGAGACAGACACAGAGACAGACACAGAGATACACAGAGAGACAGAGACATACAGAGAGACAGAGACACAGAGAGACAGACAGACAGAGAGACAGAGACAGAAAGACAGAAAGACAGAGAGACAGAGACAGAGACAGAGGCAGAGACAGAAAATGATGTTCTTATAGGGCCTTACTTGCTCTCTTGGCCACCTAAGTCAAACATGTTAGTAGGTACTGGTGACATAGAAGAATGAAGCTTCCTACCTGGGATGAATTCATGTTCTCTAAAACCAAAGAATAAATCTTAGGAACAGTGGAGAATAAGAACAGAATATTTATTGGAGGAAAGAAAGCTTCTGGGCTGGAGAGATGGCTCAGT
>NW_004524707.1:4363593-4367370 GCF_000260255.1 Octodon degus
AGAGACCAAAATATCAGACAGTCAAGCCTGGCTTTTGTATTATGCGTTGCTGTCCTCAATGCAGTTGCTTAGATCACAGCTATGAACACACAGAGTTAGCCAAGATGAAAATTCTACACATTAACTGCTGTCTTCAAAATACTGATGGAGACTTTCAGTTCAATCACCTCAGTCATCCTGTATGTATACTTGCATGTTTTCCCCTACCTTTTTTCTTATTTTAAGGATTAAATAAAGAAGAAGAAAGAAAAGATAAAACTTATCACAGTTTTAAAACCAAAGAAGTCAATCAACCATAAACCGAAGCCTTTGAAACTGAACCAAAATAAATCTTTCCACCTTCCAAGTTGATTTTCTGTTACATCACAAGATCAGAAAACCATTTGACTCATGATTAGTACTTAGGTCAGTGTTAATGGTTAAGCTTGATGGGTAAAAACTCCTTAACTCTGGTTTACTATTGTGTAATTGATGGCCTTATAAGTCAAAATTTATTTAAGGTAGAAGCAAGGGTCTCAGTCAAAATTGTATTTTAAAAGCCTGAGTCTCATAAACAATGAATTTCTGGGACCTTTATCAATATAAATCCACATAAGTCAGGTCATGTACCACTGAACAAGATTTTAGTGAATATCCTCCATTTTGGGCTACTTCTGTTTGGCTTAAAGGTATACTAATTTACAGTCCCAATAAAAGCATGTGGAATATGCATCAGAGAAACCCACATGAAAGACCTGTATCCCAACATAATATAGACAATAACTAGAAGTTGCACAGATTAAAATATAGATTGTCGAGCCCAAGCCAAGGCCTAAAGTATGTGTGGGAGAGTTTCCATGCTCGCTTCTACTCACTGGACCTCACAGAACTAAGCCTAGGATGGCCTCATGAGTGAGATGTTCTGCCTTACTCTTGGGTCCTAGACACCCCTCTGGAGCCAGCCCAAGCCCACCCCATGAGTGAGAACTTCCTGTGCACAATCAGGACTCCTCCAGACCCAGCCCAAGCCCAGGCACTGAAAGTGTGTGGTAGAGTATCCACGTTCCCCTATGCCCTCTGGACCCCTCCAGAACCAGCCCAGGTCTGGCATACAGGCTTGGGGTGAAACTCCACAGTTGAAGTCCCTGCAGAGAGACTAGGGGCAAGAAAAACCCAACTAATCCAGTAGCAGAATATCTTGCCAGAGGAGGAAAACAGTTTCATTTCCAAGGGCTGAAGCAGGAAGGAGCTAAGCACAACAGCCAGATCCAAGCCAGGCACAAGTGGATGAACTCAAACTTAGTAGATCTGCACTGGAATTTCAGTAGATGCTAAGGTTATAACTGCACCAAAGCACTACACAAAAGGAAAGATTACAGTGCCATACACAATGACAAAGAGAAGGTGCAAAATACTATCTCAGGCCCCGAGCCCACCCAGAACAATTGCAGAGGACACTAACACAGAAGAAATTGGGAATCACACAGCTGAAATGTCTGAATCAATAGCATCTGAAGTAAAGAAAAAAATCACAGAAAGGTATAGAGGTATAGAGGAACTCAGATAAGAAATAATGTCTGAAATTAAAAAAAAAAGAAATCTCTGAATTAATAGCATCTGAAGTAAAGAATCAAATGCAGAATCATATAGAGGAAATCAGATCAGAAATAATCTCTGTAGTAAAAGAATTGAATCTCAAAAAGACACCGATTTTAAAAAAATAGAGGAGATTAGAAAAACGAAATATTCCTTGAATGAGCAATACAAGAAAGAAATAGATCACAAGAAGCAGAGTCAAAGAGACAAAGAGGAACTTAAAATCTCAATCACAAGTTTGCAAAGCTGTTTGAGTGAAAGTGAAGAGAGTTTCAGATCTTGAAGACACCACTGCAGCTAGTGAAAAGGTAAGAAAATATCTCTTAAAAACAACTAAGATGCAGGAAAAAATAGTTCATCACCTGCAAAACAATACAAAGATGAACAATGTGAGACTAATAGGCATCAACGAGAAAGAAGGAGTCAATACAAATGATATGAAAAGGATATGGGCAAAAGTAATAGCAAAAAACTTCCCAAAAATGAGGACACAATTTTACATATTCAGGTAACCAAAGCATATAGAAAACCAAATAACTTCAACCCAATTAAAAACACATCAAGACACATAATACTCAAAATCCCAGAAATCCAGTACAAGAACAATATATGAAAGTCACTAGAGAAAAGAAACAGATCACATTTAAAGGACAACCCATCAGAATCACAGTAGATTTCTCTTCATAAACCATGAGGAAATAAGAGCATGGAGCAGAGTACAAGTCTCCATGAAAAAAATTCCAGCCCATATTACTATACCCTGCAAAACTCTCTTTCAAGTTGGATGGAGAAGGGAAATACTTCCATGACAAAGAATAACTAAAGAATTTCATGATGTCAAAGCCAACACTACACATATTACTAAAAGATGTTCTACATAAGGACCAAATTAATGAGAACTGAACGAATGGGAACAGAAGGAACTCACTAAATATGGCAAACAATTAAACAGGAGAAAAAGGAGTAAACGATGGCAAGTAAATAACATGTCAATTGTAAGTCAATAAATCTCAATTATAACCATCAATGAAAACGGATTCAGTCCACCAAATAAAAGAAATAGACTGGCACAGTGGATTAGGAAACAAAATCCAACAATATGCAGTGTACAAGAAACACACTTAAGTCATAAAGAAATTCATAGGCTGAAAATCAATGGAGGTAAAACAATATTACATGCCCCAGCACCTCAGAAAAAAAGCAGGGGTAGCAATCCTATTCTCAGACAGTCTCAACTGCAAACCAACAATGATCAAAAATAAAGAAGGTCACTATATACTGGTTCGGGGGAAGAGGTAGTGCTCATAAGTATGTATGCACCAAACACTGGAGCACCCAACAATATAAAGCAAATCTTAATGGACATGAAAAATCTAATATCCAATACCACAACAATAACAGGAGATCTTAACACCCCCTTATCTCCAAAAGATAGGTCAACCAGACAAAAAATTAACAAAGAAGTAGCAGAACTGAACCAGAGCTTGGAATAAATGGACATATACAGAGTGTTCCACCCAAACACAGCTGAATACACATTTTTCTCAGCTGCACATGGGTCATTTTCTAAAATAGACCATATACTAGTCCATAGGTCATGCTTAAGTATATGCAAGAAAACTGAAATTATCCCATGCATATTATTTGACCACAGTGCAATGAAACTGGAAATAAATGACAAAAGAAACCAGAAAAACCCCATAAATACATGGAAATTAAACAAAACCCTACTCAGCGCCCAATGGGTCACAGATGAAATTAAACAAGAAATTCAACAATATCTACAATTCAATGAAAATTCAAGCACAACTTATTAGAATTGATGGGATGCGATGAAAACAGTTCTCAGAGAGAAATTCATAGCTTATCAATTTCATTTAATCTTTCAAAGAACCAGCTTTTTGATTCATGAGTTCTTTGAACTGTTTTCTTCATCTCAATTGAACTAATTTCTGCTCTAGTCTTTATGAATTCTTCCCATTTTTGCTCTTTGGGTTTTGTTTGCTCTTCCTTTTCCAGTGTTGGAAGTGCAACATTAGGGTGTTTAATTGTTCTCTTTCTGTTTTCCTAATGTGTGAGTTCACAGCTATGAATTTCCCTCTGAGAACTGTTTTCATTGTATCCCATCAATTCTAATAAGTCGTGCTTGAATTTTCATTGAATTGTAGATATTGTTGAATTTCTTGTTTAATTTCATCTGTG
>NW_004524707.1:4370908-4375668 GCF_000260255.1 Octodon degus
AAAAGAAAGCTTCTCTCCAAGAGAGAGACAGAAGAGAAACCCGAGCTGGTTTCCCAGATGCTATTTCTAGAGATTTTTATATAGCAAAAGCGTGAGGTATGGTTGGTCTGAGGTAGAAAACATGGGCACTCACACATGAGGTGGGACAAAACTATAGTCAACCAATAAGACTACAAGCATAATTGCTCAGGAAAGATTGATTAAATCAGGATCAAATGGGGAAGGGATTCATGTAACAAGTGGACATGAATACAGAACAGGGGCTTTGCCTGTAGGAATCGGGTCAGTGACTCTGTCTCTTTCAAGGTGACTGATACCTATTTAGAATATCGATCCTGATGTCCATCCCTAGGGATACAATTGTTTACCTTTTTGTCTTGAGGTCTGGCCCACAGCGGGAGGGTCTGTCTCTTTAAAAGTCACTGTGGATGCGAGAACATGGTGGCAAAAGCTAAATGTGGGCTGCCTGTCAGTATCACTGGCTCCTGAGGCTGATGCCAGCTCTAAGCCATCCTATTGAAAATCTGCTCAAGCTCTCACAAGAAGCCCAGGTGTAGGGCCTAGTGCTTTGAGAACTGCTCTGTGCACATGTCCTGAGGTTTGTAATTAAGTCATACCTACTACCCAAGCTAACTTTAAGACTTGAATACATCCTAACCAGTGTATCAGTGGTACTTCCAGTAAGCTGACATTATCAGAAATGATTGTTGAGTGACTCTTATTTCATTAATATTCGCCACTGTAAAAGCAATTATATTTTTTTCTGAAGAAACTAAGGATACAATGAATCTTTCATGAATCAAGTTTATAAAAACAGAATTGAATAACTTAACATAATTATAAATGATTATAAGCCATATAGAAGTTACTGATATCGTTGTGTATCGTTTTAGAATTCTCTGAATTGTATTAGTTGATAAACATCATTCAGCTGTCAGAATATCATAATACCAACTCCATCAAGGAGATTCTGCCCATTTGTCCAACAGTGGTAATAAAGAAAAGCATACTGCCCATCTGGCAGGGGCATTCTGGTGGGCATGGCTACCTTAGGAAGCTATGGAATAGAGGACTCTGGAGAATTTTTTGAACTCCAAGAGTTTATGTCCTAGAAAAGGGAGCAAATGATTTCACTGCATACAATCTTTGAATTCTTTTAATTTTGACAGTACCATTTCGAGGACCTTTTGGTGACTTTGTGACTTATTTTGTGAAATTCACAATTCTCAATTGTAAATAAAGGAAATGAATGAAAGAAAGAAATATTTGTGTTTGATGAGCTCTTCCTTGCAGTTTCCCTGGTGCTTTTTCTGAAAATAAAATTACATTGACTTTACAATACTTTGGTTTTTACTAATTCAGGGATAAAGGAAGAGAAGAAATAATGTGAATTCTTTTATGCTAAAGAGCTATCAGCATTTCAAATGCAGTAAGGTCGTTCTGCAACTTCCCTGTATATCTAAAAGGGGAAAATGAGTTTAAAATAAAATAAATGGTTAAGGACTAGTGTTAATTGAAGATCAATCAGAAGTTAACCTACATTACATGTAAAATTATAGTGCTAATTGATGGAAAGCTAGGATTCAATTTAAAAGCAGATGGATCACATGAAAATAGTCACAATGCAAACAATAGATATAAGACATTAGACACCCTGCCATATTGTTTACTCCTTCAAAAGCCAAGGGCAAGCCCCTTCAGAGAGGAGCATGTGAAGAAGGTTTCCTTTTTGTCTTAGTGTTCTGGCTTCAGTGGGTGCTGTCCCTTGGGGTTCAGTTAGGAGATGCAAAGCTGTGGGAAGAGTGGACACTTACACATTACCAAACGTAGAGTCATGGGAGGCTCTGTGCTTAAATGCTGCTGCATGCAGAGTTTCAGTTCCCAGAAAAAGAGAAGTCAGCAGGCTGAGTGTGTTCATCACCTAGAAAGGCCCTGGACTTTCTGCTTCTATTGTACTTGGTGGCTTGTCTTAATTAGAATGTGGGAAATTTATCAGTTTTAACCAAGCAAGCCTAGATTCAGGATTAGGGTCTTATTCCTTTCACTACCACTTAAAAATTAATTTACAATTAATGAATTATATAACTTTTCAGCTGCATCAGCACTTTGGCACTGAGTTCAGTGACTCCAAAACAGCTGGTTGAGTTGGTCAAGGCAAACAAAAAATAATTCATAAAATTAAGTCACTATGTAAGTCCAAGAGTTGATCCAAATGCAGGAAAAAGAGCTTAAAGTTCATCTGAATGCATGTTAGCTAAGACAAGACCAATGTTTGTTTGTTTTAGCATCACTATCTCAACCTAAAATGCCTAAAATACCTAAAGCCCCAGTTCTAAGTGTGTCCTTCCAACGCTGAATGAATTTAGCAATCTGAGCACATTTGCCTGTGTTTCCACTTTCTACCCCAAGTCACACACACAAACAAAACAAAACCACTAGTTTCAGCTGTGGAGATTACACACTTTCCTTAGCAGATATATCCATTGTTTAGTGGAATCTATTATTCTGGAAACAAATTCTTTAGTTCTTAAGATGGTATCAAGCAAAACAATGAGTACATATGCGACCTAGAACTGCAAAACACGGGAAAAGAAGATGGATAAAAAGAAGGTTTCAGAAAGCAAAGGTCTTGCCAGATGGTGAAGGAGAATTATGCCATGATGACACCATCGTGTAGCCCTTCAGACTGCTCTTGCTGGAATCGCTCACTTTTCACTTGGGCCTGCAGGTGTCTGATGGGAAACTCAGAACAGGATGAAGGCTTTAGCATCTCAGCCTTCATGCCAGTCCAGCTCCTTACACCTTGGGTCAGGATCCTGCCCAGCTTGCCATGGAGACATGACAATCCTTCTCCTAGGCTACTAACACCAAGATCAGAGTAGTAAGATGCTTTAAAGATTGGCAGAGATATAACAATTCACAAATTGTTGACCACTGGCTTTCATGGTGCCCTATGCCAGAGTGCAGTTGTGCCTATGAGTCTCCAGTCATTGAAGAGCTGTAGTCTTGCTTGCTATTGCTGGAGCTAAGAAAATAATATCACACAGTAGGCACTTCAGTATGTTTAGTACTTTGAACAAAAGGAGATTGAAAGCCTCCAAAGCCACTATGCCTCGTGTTCAAGGACTATCATAATGACTAGAGCTTCTCTCCCCATATTTAGCCTCAAACCCAAAAACATCATTGCCTTTCTCCCTTGGAGACCCTCAGCCTAGAAGACTCTTGCTCCACTCCTGGGAGGCAAGAAAGATACAGAAAAGGTCAAAAGAGCCTAAAAGTATAGACCTTGCTGGGTTCTATTAACCAACCTTTTGATCACACCCTTTTGTCCAATCACAATTCTGCCCTGGTCCAATCACAATTCCATTCCTTGGTGAATTTAGCATAAACATTCTTTTTCCTCAGTTTGGGGTTTTTCATTTTAAAAATGTGCCAATATGTTCCCTTGGATTGAACACATCTGTTTAAAATGAAAATTCTTTAAAGGAAGTTTTCTTACATACATTAACTGTATTACATATTTTATGTTTGCCTAAGATAATTCCTCTTTGTTCAATGTACCCCAAGCAAGTCAAGCATGTCCAGTTCCTGGACCAGAGGTTGGACTCACCTGGGATGGCCCCCAACAGTTCATGTATTAAGAAGAGGGGCTTTGTTTTTCTTTATGATCCTTTTTTATTTTTAAATAATACAAAATAATGACAGAAAAAAAAACCAGCATTAGCAATGATACAAGATATCACTAAACAATGTAGGAGGAATTCACCAATGGTTGCTCTATTACATGATGCTACCTTCAAATAAGTTGTTCAGATTAACAAATATAAATGTGAAAGATTCATTTATTTTTTTATTTTATTGAGAAACAAATATCAATAAGACAGTTTCAAAGCTGATTAATAGGACATTTTCAATAATTAATACATTGTACATTGTTATCTTCTCAGTGGTCATCCACAGTACAAGAAGCAGACAGGATATCCTGTCCAAACTCTATTATTACAAATCTTAGAAGAGGAGCTTTGGGTAGATGACTGAGTCACAGGGGCTCTAACTTCAGTGATTAGATTGTAGTTTGTAGTCTCTTCCTCTGCTTCCCTGCTGCTGTGGGCTGAGCAGCTTTTTCTGCTACACACTTCTACCATGGTGGTTCTGTCTCACTGTGGGCTCCCGGCACTGCAGCCAGGCAGTCACAGACTGAAACTCTGACCATGTAAGACAGAGAGCATCTGTCCTCCCTCAAGTTGTTACTGTAGACTATTTTGTGGCAAGGATGGAAAGTCAATGAAGGGATTTTGACTTAAAACTTCATTCTGTGTCTCACCTGTCTGTGACTTTCAGGCTGATATGTCAACTTGTCAAATTAACAAATACCTGCAAGATGAGCAGAGCACTCTCCTGGGTGTGTCTTGGTGGTCAGGGAGGCATGGCCCTGTGTGCCACAGCAGGTCCCCCACCTGTTGTTCTCTGCCACCCCCTGCTTCCCAGCCACTGTGAAGTAAGAAGCTCTGCTCCTCCACGTCCTTCCGCATGTTGTTTCTGCATTGGAGCCAGCCGTTCACAGGCTGAAACTGTGCGCAAATTAAACCTCTGCTCCTCTCAGTTGTGGGCACGTGGTATGATGCCCCAGCAACAGGAGAGTCGGTCAGGGCACTGTTTTGTCTTACCGGAGTTTTGGCTGAAGCATTCTGATGAGCAAGGCTACCTACACCCTGAAGGGCAGTGGAGTACGGACCAGGCTGCCTCTGTGTGTGTGCTCC
>NW_004524707.1:4375798-4394055 GCF_000260255.1 Octodon degus
TTTTATTTTAACTAGGAACTTCAGATTTTCATTTGTCAGTAAGCCTAGAGATTGCATAGCCTATATGGTGCTGTCTAGGAGCAAAGACGCTAGAGATGCATCCTATTACTTCAAAGTCAAGCTCAGCCACTTGCTATCTGTTGGCTTTGGTGGGACAGCCTCAGTCTCTGTGTGGGAAGAATGATAAGGGCGGCGCGTGTTCACAGGACTGTGACAAAGATGCCTTAGTGAGTGCAGAGCACGCTCACTAGGGTCTGGTAGATGCAAGGGCATGCACACCTTAGGTACCGTGGCCCACTGCCCAGCACAGGGAGGATGTCAGGCACGAAGTAGTGCTCCATTCATCCTTCTCTCAAAATAATGATATTGGAAAGCCAAAAAAACCCACTCATATGATAAAAGCATCTTTCCCAACCCTGCTGCTAAGCATCCACACTGCTCCTGGGAGACAGTCAATGATCCCAGTGTCGCAGGTCCAGCTGCACAGCTCGCTGACCTTCGCCCAGCTTGCAGACAAGGCCCACGCAAGCCCCTCGAGCCATGTGCGCACTGGAGAGAGTGGGGTCTGGGAGTGCACAGAGCTCTGCCACAGCGCATCATCCACATCATTTCAGTTTCATGGATTCAAAAGTGGCAAAGTCAAAATCTGTTCTGGAAAATTTCTGGAATCTTTCTGAATATTTTATGCATTCATGTACACAAGCATACCTTGATGTTTTTACTTAATCTGTCTTTGAGCTAGCCCTCAAAACAAAACTAAATAACAATTAATCCAGATAACCTATGTATGTAGACATCACGTGACATAATACAGGTGCATCACAATCTGTTTAAGGGGGCCACGCACTGAAGGACGTTCTGGTTGTTTCCAATCATCCATTGGAAGACGTTGCTACGTGAATGCATCATTAGTGCGAATACAGCTACAGAGTGAAATTCTAGAAGTAGACCTGCAGTCTTATATTAATGTTTGCTCCAAGAGACAAAGTATGGCTTATTTTCAGGTGTATCTTATATTTTATGCGCCACAACCTACATTTAGTCATGTGCAGAAATCTACCTTTATTCAAATATAATCATATCACCGTCTTCTGGCATGTCACCATAACTCCCCAAACCCTGAATTCAGGCTGAATTTCTTACAGTTCCATTTCCTGTGGAACCGTTGGCCCCAATCTCTCGTGACCAGCAACAAAGCTCTCCTTAAATGGGCGCTTCTAGTCCACGTAGCCTGCTCATGGTGCACCGGCAACGCAGCTGGGAGGGATGTCGTCTGCGGAATTCTTTACCTGCCCAGACCTCCGGAAGGTTGGGATTCACAGAGTTTCCACTAAATCAAATGCTTTGTGTGGATGTCAGCCCAAAGCTCCATGTGGTCACAGGTGGGGCTTTTCGTGGGTGGCTGGATCTAGAGTGTGTGACGCTGAGCTCCAGGATGTGATATGACTAAATTAGCCCACTGATTGGTTTGGCATAGCTCTAGGAATGTGTAATGGGGACCCCCCCCCCGGAGCTTGTGCTATCTGCCCTAGAGTGGGCAGCCTAGATGGGACAGAAGAGGAACTGCTGCTGCTGTCGCTTGCTGCTTCCTCCCCACTTCACGGCTCCGCCACCTTCTGCCCACCAAGAACTGTTTCTCCTCTGTGATGCCCTTCTGCCATGCCACTCTGCCTCAGGGGCAGCGGGCCACGGGCTGAAACCTCTACGAACTGTGAGACACAATACACTTTTCCTTTAACCTTGGGTGTTGGAGATTTTGTCTCTGCAACAAGAAAGTAACCTACAAGAGCAGCAACAATGACAGTTTAGATGATGACCGCCACTAAAGGGATGAAAAATTGTGGGCACCAATATTCATAAAAGCATTCCTTTATTTGACATGCATGCATGAAATATGTCCACTACAACACGTGCTCTATTAAATTATTGAGACTCACGTTAGATGCATCTGTTCATTATCAAGTGTGTGCATCCTTTGTGTCACATCTGTCCTCTGATTGGTCATGTGGCAGTAAGTCTCAAGTTCATCTGCTTACTTAGGCATTTACCTCTCCTCCACAGGTGTCCCTTGGGATGCTTACAAACACTTAATTATAATTTATATTATCATTTAAGTGTCAGTGTTAATAATATTATGTATTTATATTTAATTATATATTTACATTATTATTTTATAATTCAATAATCCTGTCACGTGCTGCAGTGGCTCCACTAATAAGGCTGATAATCTTCATTGAGGCTTCCTCTGGTGGGCAGCACCTATATTACAAGCATCCTGACAAAAATTATACTGCGGCTTATATCCCAGTTAGGTCTTATTTTCAGGGAAACATAGCATATTTGTTTCTAATACGGATATATTTTTGTGTATCGACACCATAGGAGGAAGATGCTTACCATGTCCTACCAATTCAATGTATCCTCACATTTTTCCACAGTACTTGAAAGAAATGTCAATTTAGTTTTAACTTGTACTGATCTTATTATAAAGAAAACTGAAATTTTTTCTATGCTTGAGGCAGCCATTTGTTTCTTTCTTTTTAATTTCCTCTTTCTGTGTGTGTGTGTGTGTGTGTGTGTGTGTGTGTGTGTACGTGTGAGATGACATGTTCATGTCCTCTATACAGTTTTGTACTAAGCCAAGCTACTGAAAATAAATTATGACTTTATTATTAAATTGTAGGAGACATTTATTTATTTATTTGGAAAATAAGCCTTGTGAAACCAATTGAGAATAGCCTCCCAGCTTATTATTATCTTTGTACTTATCTGTAATACTATATTACTTGTACAAGCTTTTACTTCCACAAAGTCAAACTGTGCCAGCACTTCTAACCACTTATTTGCCATGTCGCTTATTGGAGCTTGTCATGTTGGATGTGCTAGTGGACCTCATGAAACTGCACCTCAGTATCGTGAACAAGCAAGACATTTCCTCTTTGTCTGTTTTTGTCCTACTGGGGATTAAACCCAAAGCCTTTTGCCTGAAAGGCAAGTGCTCTACCACTGAGCTACATGGCCAGCATGAAAGATATTTCTTGCCTCAGTTTACCAAAGAGAAAAAAAAGATTCGGAGTATAAAAGTAAATCAGCATCAGTAATTGAGGACAAAGGCTAAGATTTAAAAACTGTTTAAATCTGTACTAGAGTCCATGCTTTGGGCCTTCGGCCGTGGGGGTGGTCAAATGAACACCCATGACATCCTTGAGAACTTGCCTTTATTTTTTGATGTCCTCTTAACACAGAACCCAAGGCTGGGCACACAGATTTTTCACTGGTAATGGAGTCTTCTCTCTCCCTCTCCCCACTCTCTCCCTCCTCTCTCCCTATTTAATGTAGCTTATATGGCTAGCTTGTGTTAACTTCCTTTCAGGCTCTTGTATTGATTTTTTAGAAAATCCACAAAGTCCCCAGATAAGAGAGAATACACAGGAAGACAAACATCAGACACAAAATAGCTAAAGGACATTTGCTTTGAGAACAGTCTGGAGTGGCTTCATTTGGCCAGATAAACGTTTTCACTTTCATGGAAAGCAAAGCTGAGCTACATACAGACCCCAGCTCCTCCAGTAATGGTGAGTCCACCTCCAGAAGCACAGAGGGGAAGGTGCCAGTCATTTCTGGGCCTCAAACGGTTGTAGTGGGGATCACACTTTGTGGGAGGAGTGGCCTTTCAGCCTCCCCTTGCTGAGGTCCACTATGGCCATCCTCCTTGTGGGCATCCCTCACTGCTGTCTATCTTCCCTAGAGTTCCCAGGGCCAGGAACCCAGAGGACCAGGGAAGCCGCCCCCCTGGGCCACTCACCCCTGCCATCTGTTGGGAAGGGCTGCACAGGAACCTTCTAAACTTTGGCCTAAACTGTAATCATGTTTATTTGTGTTGGGGGGAGTGGAGACAGACAGACACGCTACACACACACACACACACACACACACACACACACACACAGGAGCTGGCTTGTGTGCATCACCCCTTGATGTTTTAATTTTTGAAAATTGAAAAAATGGATGCGCACGTTGTGTACTCCCTCCATAAAAGGAGACCTGGTAGTTTCTGATCACACTGCCCTAGGAGAAAGCAGGGCTTATCAGGCTCCTCCTCCAGGCCTCCAGATCACCTGCCCAAGCCCTCTCCTCCTCCCCTCCCCCTCTCCTTCTAGGAGGCATGCAGAAGCCCAGGGACGGATGCTCCACAGGGCTGGGCTTCAGGGACAGATGGGGCACTTTTCATAGTAACCTTTAGTGTACTGTGGTGTGTGTAGGGGCTCATAACTTTTTTTTTTTTTTTTGCTTCTTTTGGGTTAAATTTGATTTTGGTTTGGCTCGTTTTTTTAAATGATCTTGATACAACCAGTGAGAAAGGGCTAGGATGTGGGAGTCAGCCCCACAAAGCAACTTCAGCTCTGGAAGAAGCAGCTGTGAAATTTCTACTGACAGTAGGCACTAGACAAAGTCTCCAGGATGCGGGAGGCTCCTCGTGCACATCCTAGGCTTGGATCTTGCGTCCCAGTGTTTTAGCCTCTCCGTCCTCTGTTTCTCAGGCCATAAAATGGGCTCAGAGCTTCCCCAACCGATGGAGGAGTCACCCTTACACTCACGTGAGGTGGTGCTCGGGAGGGCCTAGAGCACAGAAGTGCTGTGAGGCGCTAGTGCTTATCAGTGACTTCTAATCACTGAATCCACCGCTTAAATTATTAATGTTAATGAAGGTTTAAATATTTAAGCAGATGCTGCATCTACTTTTTGTTCTTTTCCTTTGGCATGAAACTTTTTTTATTTATTTGCCATAGGGTCTTGATACACAGCTCGACTTGTAGTGATCCTCCTGTCCCTGCCTGCCCAGTGCTGGGATTATAAGCATGCACCACCACACCTGGTTTCAATGGCTGACTTGGCATAGGACTGGCACGGCATGTGGTGACAGGGATCGAACCTGGATCCTTGTGCTTGCCAGGCACACACTTAGACAGCTGAGCTACCTCCCCGGCCTCTTGTTGTTCTTTTTCACTTTTGCTGGTGAACTGCTTTTACTGCAGCCCTTCCAACACTGGACATGGGGCTTCCTTTTCCACACTGGTCTCTACTCTCCTGATGCCCACATGGGTGCTGTTTAACCATGGACCACGGACAGCACCAGGAGTGAGTAGACACCATTTGTTAGGGTTCATTTCCTCTCAGCCCCCATATGAGATGCCAACAGCAAGCCCAGGGGTGCCACCTGTGCTTTACTCAACCAGACACTGAAGGGGAGTCAGTCCCACATCCCCCTCCTCAGATTTGACAAGTTGCAAGAATGTCTCCCTACACCCAAGAAATGCACTGGCTGGCATACCAGCAATCCTAGCGCCCAGGGGGCTGAGCAGGAGGATCTCAAGCTCAAGAGCAGTGAGTTGCAGGCCAATGTTACTACATAGGCCTGTCCCCAAAATAAAATGAAATGGATAAAATAAAATAACAAAGCTGTCCTAAAGCATACAAATGAACAAGCACAATGGGTGAATTCCACCTGCGAGCCTCTGTCTTGGTGGGGTCAGACTACACCCCCAGCACATGAGGGCCTAAGCCTGAAAGCCCCTGAACACAGTACCTGGGGTCTTCCTGGAGGTTCTGCATAGTGGCAGGGACCACTGATGGAATCGCCGACTGGGGGACTGCACTCACCCTCCAGGGATGAGCCGTGCAGGTCCACCCTTGAAGTGGGGCTGTGCTGGTCCTCTGGCCACCAGCCCCTTCCAAGATCTCCTTAGCTTCATGCCGGCCCCACTGTAACAGGCAGTTATGAATAACAAAAGGATGCCAGCACCCTTCTAGTCCTGAAAATCACAAGTTTTAGAAG
The DNA here is from genome assembly GCF_000260255.1 of Octodon degus. Lineage (NCBI taxonomy): Eukaryota > Metazoa > Chordata > Mammalia > Rodentia > Octodontidae > Octodon > Octodon degus. The sequence goes on from NW_004524707.1 coordinate 4,381,635, forward strand.
CTCTGTGCCAAGATCCAGGAGCAAAGACCATAATTCGCTTCCTGCTGATTCAAAAATGACCACCCCGGCTCCCCGGGAAGCTCGCATGGACTGCGGGGGCCCATCACGGTGCCTGGCCATCAGTGGCCATCAGGGCAAGGAACCTGTGGCATACGTCGGCCTGGACAGAGAGGTCCCTGAATGTGGCCCTCTGTCACCCGAGCTGCCAGTGCCCCCAAAGGTGGAGTAGAAATTCTGCCCTCTCTGGGAGGAAGTGTTAAGGGGGGGGTTGCATTTTGTTCTCAACCTCCTGGGCACCTCCTTCTCCCTCTCCAGCCCTTTGTATATTTACTAATCAGAGCTCAAAAAAGAGCGGAGGTGGGGAAAAGCAGGCTGGAACTGCCATTAGAGGTGTTTGTGCTTCTTAATAGTACCTTATGCATCCGGTCAGTTTCTGCTGTTACTCTTACTTAACGTCGCCCACCCACAGGACTCTCGTGATTCACCCGGTGGAGGTGCCGGTTGCAACCTGGGCAGGGCCGGACTCAGATCAGGCCTCTGGACTGGAGGAGGCAAGGATGGCAGCCACTCCCTCCCTCCTGCACCAGCCACGCCCCTGACAGCTCCAGCACCAGCCTTTCTCAGGCACGATCCCGAAGTCTTTTCCCCGGCTTCAGGGAATCGCAAGTCTGTTATCCTGCCGCTAGATGGCAGGCCACACGACATGCCTTTTCCAAGTAAGATATTAACTGCAGTCATAAACGATCCCCCTCTGTCTCCAAGCATTTATTCTCGATAATAAAATCAGTAAATCTCACGCTCATTTCTGATTTCGAGACAAGCTTGCTCCATCCGAGGGTACTCCAGGTCTGCCTGCTGCAATGGCTGCCCTTCAGGGATTCACAAGTGCTACCCTGATAATGGCAAACGGCGTGTCTGCAGCGTTTTGTAGCTTACAAAGCACTGTAGGGTGGGTAAAGCGCTTTCGCATGCAGGATCTTATTTGCCAAGTGAATGTACACACACGCTAAGCCCAGACATAATGCAACTTCATTATCGTGATGAACAATGCATACACGGTGTCCCGCTGATCCATTTGCATCCACTCTATATGAAAACAGTTGCTACACACCATCTCGGAGGCCAAGGCAGTATTTTAAGGTACTCAACAAGTGATAGTCATGGCTTTAACTCAGCGTCTCTGGGACCCAAAGCCACTCCCCCGTGGGGAGCCTGCAGCTGAAAGGCCAAAGCTGCTGGGCTGGCCACTGTGGGCACAGTATTTCCATGTTTGGTTCACACCACAGGAGTCCAGCCTGTTCTCACTTTACAAAAAGCAACCAGCCGCATCTTGTCATTTGCATACACCCAGCATGAGTTAAGTCACCCTTGCACTTGAGGAATAAATTACCTCATTTAAGAAGAGAACAAATGGTATGTACATGGGAGCATGTGTGTTGGGGTGTTGCTGCAGGAGGACTGGAGGTGGGGAAAAGAGCTGAAAATCCACTTGTCTGAGATTATCTTCACCAGTCTCATAGGTTTCTGACTCAATCTGGAAAAGTCTGATTATCTCTGTTAACAATTGAAGGTTTTTCCCCAGGCCTGAAGTTCAGAGCCTGCCCTGGAGTAGGCAGGTAATGATAGGCTACAGAATTCACTATTTTCTAGATGAACAACAGGCATTTGTATTTCACAAAATCAACATAAAAGCTGAGAACATAGAGGCTAAGAGAATGAATTTGTCCATCAGTGTAATATTCCTATTAGTGCAGCTATTCAGCTGTGGGGGAAAATCATTGTTCTCCAATAATTAAATCCAGTAGGTGAATTCTATAAAACCTTTCTATTTATATATTATATACATTCTTTTATGAGACCAAAGGAAAATGTGTTTTGCATAATTTTCAAAATATCTTAATTGTAGTGTGCAGTTTCAGAAACCATGACTGCCTTCCTAGAATCATCCTTAGGGGGATTCCTTCCTGTGCAGCAGCCTCTGAGATGACACTGTTTCATCTCCCGATCGCCCTTTGTCCTGGACCTCCCAGTGCTGGCTTCAGGGCCCTTGAGCAGCATGACTTGTTAGCTCAGAATGCAAGGGTCATAGCAGGTACAGATTCCGCAATGGAATTTACCAAACGGACGGAACAAAATCTCACTGGTTTCATTTCATCTGTGCCCCGAGCAGACTTTATAAAGCAATAAAGACTGAATGTCTGAGGACTTAAAAGAAATGTGCTGTGTTATCATCATCAATTCATGAAACTCCCACAAGGAAGTAAACATGATACAAAACCTACAAATTGTATGGTTGCTGCCTCCGGAACTTTTGAAGGCAAAGAACAAAACATTGAAATTGCACATTATTTTTTCTCTCACCTCCTCTCTCCTCTCTCCTCTCTTCTTTATTCTTTTATATTTTCTTTTCCACTCCTGGCACTAAGAGCTGGCAGGAGGGTTTTTATGTAATAGTTTGAAACATTGGGAAGATACTGAGGTATGAGCTAGGGCCAAAACCAGGAAGAGGATAGCCGAACATGGTGGCTCCCACCTGTAATCATAGCACTCCAGAGGCTGAAGCAGGAGGGTTGTTATGAGTTCGAGACCAGCCTGGGCTACAAGTAAGCTCAAGGCCAGCCTGAACTGCATAGCAAGACCCTGTCTCAAGAAAACAAACAAAACAAAACATAACAAAAATAAGAGGAGGCTGAAGTAGTAAGAAAAAAGTAGCCAGGAGTGTGTGTGGGGTGTGTGTGTGTGTGTGTTGCACTATATGTTGCAGAAAAGAAGCTGTATTTTCCCATCAAAATAACTGACACATGAAACTTAGAGCAGGAGATACTATTTTGACTCATAGTTTCAGAGGGCTCAGTCTCTGGTCAGCTGCCTCCAAGACAGAAAGAAATTCCATGGTAGAATGGCCTGGCAGAGGGAAGGCGCTCATACCATAACAGCCAGGAAGCCCAAGTTCTGTAGGAACCGGTAGCTCTTCCCTCTACCCTGTCTATGGGGACAGCTTTGGAGGAAAGGAGACATCTTGTGAAAGGTTGAAGGAGATAAAAGAATCCTGAAGAATGCATACACCACTGGAGGGAAAGCCTCACCTGTTTCTGGCAGTGATAACTTCTAATGAAGCTGGAGTTGGAGTTGGGAAGTTGATTAGGGTCTTATTGGTAGTCGCTTCTTGTGCTTCAGTTAGCTCACTCCTTTGATTGCTTGTTACAATAACATTCCTGGAGCTTGGGCTTGAGGGCCTGGGGTGGGACTCAAGGGAAATTATAGAAGTACTAATGTATTTTTAGGGAGCTCAAGAACAGTGAGCCTCCAAGAACACCTAGAAGCAGGGACTTGCAGTGTCACAAATTCAGTAATTATGGGCACAAATGTCCCATCTCTCTTGCACGCCCCCCACCAAACAATAAGCACATGTGTGACATCTCCTCTGTGTTCCCCTCTGTAACATCATAAACATGGCTGCCAAGAACATCTCCACTCAGAATCTTATGGTCCAGGAACCTGAGGGAAGACAGACTTCTTACTGTTTCTATGTCAGACACTGTTTCAATGCCAGACTAGCAGAGACAAATTCAGATTGACACCAAGCAGCAGGCAGCCACGATGGAGCAATCTGTTTTGGCCATGGGACATTGCCCTGCTCAGAACAGGCTAGGTCTGAGGCCACCTCCTTAGCCCATGTGCTGTCCCTGCACCTAGTGGTAGGTGGGCTCCAACGTGGCCACTTGCCTGCAGCTCACAGGTAGGTGGTCGAAGGCTGCAGACACATAAATACCACCCAGGGTGAGGTGGTTTTGAGGTCCCCCTCAAAGCAAGACAGAAAGAAGCCCCCTGAAGAACCAGTCACATGAGTGGACCAAATCTGCCCCCAAAAGACCACAGTTCCATTTGAATTCATCACGACGTATAATAACTGTTTAGTCTGAAGACATTTCCTTTCATCTGACCTGCTGCCTTGTAAACTCCCTATAGAGAACAGGAAATGGTCACCCCAGGACCACAGAGTCAAAGACAGCTGTGAAACATGCTTGACATACATGGGTTTTAAGCAAACATCTGACAACAGGGCCCCCCCTTTAGCCACCACCCTGAGGGCTCCTAGAATTTTACCAGGGAGTAAGACCCAGGTTATGCTGGCAAAAGTCTAGGAAATCTGTAAAGGAAAACCTAACCCACTGATGAGCATCGGAGTCCTTGGTCATGTTTGCTATCCTCTGGGAGCCCCAGCCCTTCAAGGACTCTGGAAGGAGGAGGCTACCACTCCTGCCACCCCAGCCCTGGCCAGGCTGCAGCAGCTTTGAGCTCCAGATAGGAACCCTGGCCACGCCTGGAGGTGAGAGCCCTCCCAGTTCCTCTGGTCTCAGTTCTCCTCTAGAAAGCTGTGCTGGTACCCTAGAGACCCATGGCTGCCCTTCCGCCAGAATCAGATGTCCTGGAGGGTCTCGGCCTGGCAGGGAAGGAGCCACATAAACACTCCTGGGAACCAGGGATCCAGGGTTAGCACCTCCACCGCAGACCAAGTCAGAGGAGCCCGGCAGAGGCTGCAGCAGCTAAGCACAAACTTGGGGAGAAGCGCGGCTCCCGACTGCCTAGGCCCCGGGGAGGGGCGGCCTTGCGCGGACATCTGTTTCTGCTGCCGGCCCACGGCTGATATGGGAAGCACGGGCCTTAGCATCACGGTCGGAACGAAGCCCAGCGGAGATCTGCCCGTTTGCAGGTCAGGACACAGAGGCAGGGTGGGCGCCCTCGCGCACCCTCAAGCTGAGCGTAGGGATCGAGGAAGAAGTTGCAGCCCCGACTCGCGCAACGCGGGCCTCGCGCGACCCCTCGTGGCCGCGGTGCTCATGCCCGGCGCGGAGCAGTGGCCACCACATACAAATGGACTCCGCGTAGTTAAGCTGTCAGGTCTAATGTATTTATTTGACTCTCTGCTGTTAAAATGATTTCTCTACAGCACTGCGTTATTTACTACTATTGTCAGTACAAGGCGATGAGAAGGCGGCAGCGAAGAAAACAACAACAGCTGAAGGAAAGGCTGTCTGGGAGGCCCGGGGGCTGGGCGCAGCTCCGTGCAGGGCTGCTCATTTGCTGGTTTGCAGGGAGCTTGGGCTCTCTCGCCGCGCAGCCCCGACACCCCGGGGCCAGGAGGATGTCCAGATCTCCCGGAACCTACCACTGCCGCGGAGACCATGGATGGACCTGTGGGGCCCCCGGGGCATAGACCCAGGTCTTCCCTGCTGAAAGGCAGGTGAGGCTCCAGGCAGAGGATCCAGCTTCCGAGATATCTAAGGTGGATTGTCTAAGGTCGTGCTCCCCAAATGTGGTCCCCCGATGCCAGCATGCAGGTCACGTAGGAATAACTGTGACATTGCTCTTTCTTTTAAATGCTTCCATTTGGGTCCCAATCTGCCCCATAGCCGCTCTGGGTAGAGGTCGGCCAGGCTCTGCGCAGCTCTTAAACAGCCTCCATCTTAGATGGGTGAGACAGATGCTGACTAGTGGCCTGGGGCCTGCTGTCAGTCCGTGTGGCCCTGTGATCTTAGCCCTGGAATCTCCATAAAGTGATCATGACACTGGTGGCCGTGTGGGGCTACTGGGTCATGCCAGTTCACACAGTGGTGCCCGGAGAAGGCTGGCTGGTTAGTATCCACAGATTGTGTCTCTGTATTTTGTCATAATGGCCCTCCCGTCTCTGGCCCACGTCTCAGACATCCCTCAGAGCTGGGGGGTCACCGGCAGATCCCCTGCTATCAGGAGTCCCAGTTTTATATATGGCCTCTGCTGCCTATAACCTGCAGCACTGGAGCAGCCCACTTAGCTTTCCTGTGCTTCAAATATCTCATCTAAAAATCAATACCGACCTCAAGTTTTCATATAAATTATCCTATTCACTCTGTGCACAGCCTTTGTGCTGGAAAAAACAGAGCTGTTCTGATGCCCGTTGTACAAATGTGACAGCCAGGACGCAGAAAGGCCAAGCTATGTGCCTTGGTCACACAGTGTGTGGGCGACCAAGCAGCGCAGGATTTGAGATCCATTTCATCTTGGTCCAAGTCTAATGAATTTTTATGCGATAATTCACGCGAAAGTGCTAGACAAATGAAGGTTATTGTTGTTATTTTGGAAGAACAATAGGAAGAAAAGCATCCCATTTTCTGAATATGAATTCAGGAAATTAAAATAATGAACCATAAAGTCCTTCTGGAAAAAAAAAAGAAATCAATAACACTGAAAAGAAATAAAACAACAATAAAAATACAAAGCACAATATTCTGCTACGAAGATTGAGAGTAAATCGCAAGAATAAATGGAGAAACAACACCAACGTTTTCCCCTTCTGGGAGATGTGCCTGTGTTCACAAAAGGCATCAGAGTGACAGAAGGAGCTGATGTCTATTTATCTCGGGGACAGGCGCGGCCTCATCTGCTTAGCATTTATATAGTGCCTGTGTCTCCATGGTGCGCAGGTGCAGGGAGCAACACCTGGACAGAAGGGGTCACCTCTGGACACCCCAAGCAGCGGCGCACAGGCCACACCGACGTGCACGCACCCCTCCCCCCACATGCTCACTCAGGTGCACACACACACCTTCTCTGATCCAGGAAGAGGCTGAGGACTGGGCTTCAGACCTCCTGCTGGCTTCCTAAGAGGTTCCCCAGCAGGAGACTCGAGCGAGGAGCATGCTCAGTGGGTCTACTGAGAACTTCTTCAGAGGACAGCTGCCCCAGCTGGTGTCTCCAGTAAACCCAGGCGGAGCTGGAGCCCTGCTCTGGGAACTCTCATTCAACGCTGCCCCTGGCCTGCTGTCTCCCACAAGTGCTGCCTCTGAGTAGCTCTGCCTGCCTGCCCCCACTGCTCTCCTACCTCGTCTCAGTCCCTGGCCACGCCCTCACCTCCATGCGGTGAGACAGCAGCAGGAACAGAAGGTCTGGAAGGCAGACCTGGTCCTCAGCTCGCCCGCTCCCGCTCTGTGGGGCCTGGAGCGCGTCTTCTACATAGCTCTGCTCTACCACCGGCATCTTGGCACAGGGAGCTTTTGAAGACTGGAACTAATGAAACACCTGTGGTGGGATTTAATGTTCTTTTCTTTTTGTTTTCTTAAAAAACAAAACAAACAAAAAAACCAAAAAAACTTTTCCAGGAGCCCATGGAAATCACTTGTATTAAGAGTGAGCTATTGGTTAAAAACAAGAATTTGCATCCAGACAAGTGGGATTGTCCTGATATTGTTTTTCATTCAGCCAGAATGAAGTGTAGAATCTCAGTTCACGGAGCCCTCCCATGCGGGAGGATGGCAGCATATTAGCCAAGACCACTAAGCCCTGGGCTGGAAAGCAGGGGCTGGCAGAGGAGAGATGGGGGGTAGAAGGTGAGGAGAGGGGCTAGGGAGGGGAGCTGGCTTGAGCGGAGGAGCCTGAGCCTTTGCTTGTGTGTCTGCTCTTACCCCGCAAGGAGAGGATTCCCAGCCCACACCTGGTGACAGCCACTCCAGTGCAGCTCACTCTGCATCTCCTTGCATTTTAGTGACATCCATGGGACCCGGAAGTTATTACAGCACCCAGTTTCAGCCTCTCTGGAAACAGAAGAGGCTGCTGGGCCAACTTCCAACCTGCCTACCATAGAGAAGAGACACGCAGAGACCTGGGCACCAGACCTGTAGGGGCAGGAGGAGCCAGTCAGCTAGGAAGAGCTGTGGACTGTGACCAATGCTACAGAGGGACCAACCACTGCCTTCATCACCAGGGGCCAGCAGCACATCCTGCATACAGAGGGCCTGAGGGCAATATGAATACTGCCCTCTCCAGATCAAGCCTTCCTCCAACCAAGCAAGTCCTCCACTCCCAGCCACCCCACCTCTGGCATCAGCTCAAAAAAGAGCAAGAAGAATGGGAAACACTATTATCCCCAAATTCTGAGCATTACCTTCAGAGGATGCTGAAATTAACAGAGAACTAAACTTTAAGCCATGGTAGATTAAACATTAATCTCTTTGCCACCACTCTGGGGATACAGGGGATTGTAAGGGAGAGCAAATAAGACCTAGACCACATTTGCTGAATATATGAAGTCCTAGATAAGCAATCAGGATTCATCAGGCAGCTCTTCCTGTCCCCTCCAGGGGCCAAATTTATCCCCACCTCTCTGCTTCCAGGGCCCTACTGCACCAGGAGAATCTTCATCTCAGGCGCCTACCTCTTGCTGGGCCTTGATCATGGTCCATGTTCTCTGAAGGTGTCCCTGAGTCCTCTAGCCCTCAGCTGTCCCTCTTCATTTATTCCTTCCTTAATGCATGTGTCCATTTACAATGCCAAGACCAAATGCTAGGGACAGAAATAAGGTTAAAGGATGAGGGATTTGGACTTAAGTGAAATGTCCCAAGAGTCTGCAGCACCCAGAGACAGAGCTCATGAGCCACCTAGAGTTACATGCACTTTGCACAAACGTGATGCTCTTCTTTGGGTTCCTGTCCACTCTTCTGTTCTCCAGACACACAAAACCTGCGCTCCTGCACACATGGTTCTCCCAGGCCAAGAGATGCTAAGCGCTCTGCTTCTAGGGTTCCAGGGGACACTTAAAAGTCAGCACCTGCCAGCGCTGCCCTGGACTCCCAGGTCTTGCGTGCAGAGATGCTGCTATATATGGAGTGGTGAGCACAAAACAGCAGGCTCAGTGACCTGGACCTGGACCTTTCTGCTGGGGAGGTTTGGGGGAGGTTTTGCTTTTCAGCTCAGGAGAACAGCAAAGGGAAAGACACATTTTATATGATTCTCCCTGTGGGGAGTCACGGGCTGGTCCATCAGTGCTAAGACCTGCCGATTTGTCCTGTGGAGGAAACATTTCTTAGTTTCTCTTCTTCATTCTTAGTCACCAGCAAGGTTCAGGTCATCCGTCTTAGAGGCATCAGTGTTCCACACCACAGATCTAGATGAGATCCCTTCCATCCTGACACAGAGGGTCCCTCCGGTCCACTGCATTCCTAACCCCTTTCATCTCAATATACAGCCAGCCGTGTCCCTGGCACTGAGGGAACCCATAATATTTATTGAATAACCTGGCTCACTTTACCCTTGTCTAACATGTTGGGTCCAAACTGCGCCATCTCAATTTCAGTGCCTTTAGCCCAGGCCTCCTGCCTGGCATCCCAAGCCAGCCTGATTCTGGCCTCAGCCAGGGATTCCCCCATTCCTCCTTGATTCCACACTTTCCTGAAGAGGCTCTTGGTATTGTCCTCAATGTGCAGGCCAGTCATTCTGGTAAGAAGTCCTCTGACAGCACAGGGTGAGTCCCATCTGCCGGGAAGCCTATCCACCCCACTGGTCTGTGTATTACTCTCTTGCCATTTCATGGGCTTTTCCAGCTGTGTGTCCCACCACTGTGAGAAGCCCCTGAAGCCAGGGTATCTTAGCCTCTCCTTTAACTCTGTTTTTGCACACTGTCCTCACCTCACTGCCATCACAGGGCACAGGGCAGTCACAAGTGCATGACTCATGGTAAGCAATGCAGCACCAAACGGGCAGCAAAAACTCAAGAACTCTTGCAGGGTCAGTGATTTCTACTTATACCTAGACCCAGTTCCTGAGGAATTCTCTATGTTCTGCATACATCTGTGGGATGGATTTTGAGGTTAGGGATGTGGACAAGCAGAGAGCTGTGTCTAAAATACCGTTCAGAGAGGTTTTTCTCTGTCTGTCTGCTCTGATCTCATCACCATCCCAGCAGGGGAGGAAGTAAGTTTGATGCCAGAGCAAGCCTACAAATGTCCTTTGCTTCATCCTGTGCTGATTTTCTGGCATTTGTAACACCCAGCATACACGGGAGTTACAGGAGTATTTAACTCAAAGACTGTCACTGTGACACAATACCTGGGGCCAGGTTGAAGCTCCATGGAAGTCACACAGGCTGGCCAGTGCATGAACTGAACAGAACCAACTTGGCCCTGTGCCAATATTGTGGGGCTGGAGGGACAGTCCCCCATGTCAACATGACTTAAGCACATTCCTAACATGAAGTCTCAACTCTTTATAATGTTGATGTTTAGGCTCCCCTCCCCAACAACTCCCTAGAATTAAAGTGAATCTTAAAAAGATTATTATGAATCTGCAGTAAAGAATGTGGGTGGGTGTGACTTTAAAATTCAGGACCCAGTTTTCAGAATTTATGATTCTATGACTCTTGATAGTCAAACAACCATCATTCATTCCCCCCAACCCCATCCACCCAAGCCAGCATACTTCCCAGGCAGCCAATGCCTGACATTATATCAGCCCCTGGGGAATTTTTCTATAACAGAGATTCTATTTCCAGTGAGAGAAAAAGGCATCCTCAGTGGTTGAGTTCAAGCATGAACCAGTCAAGCCGAGGAGGAATTCTGGGAAACATGTAGTCCTTCTAAGGGGACTTGTAAGTCTCTCAGGTCACCTTCTGCCCTGCCTAGGATTGTGTCTGGCTCATGGATTAGGAGGAGAGCTCCTAACCTTCAGATCTGAAATTCTACCTATTTTTCCTCATGCCTGTAAATCCATAGATTCCCACAAACAAAGCTTAGCAAGACATGTCAAAGCTCAACTAGATGGCATATCAAAATACAGAAAGACATAATACCATAGGCATGGTAGGAATGGTTACAATTGCTTCTGATCCACACACCAACCTAATGTAGACAGTTTTAGGCTCTGAGCATATATGGCTAACCTCACTCTTATAAATAAAGTAGAGATATCATTAGTCTTAATTCATAGGTAAGGAAACTAATGCTCAGGAAGTTTAAGTAGCTTGACCAAAATCACATCAAGCAGTTACTAGAGGCATTCAAGTTGTTTTGTCTGTTGTCTATCCTGGACTCCTCATGGGAGATTATGGCCATAATGGTGGTCGATAGAAGCAGAGAGGTCTACTGTTAGAATAGACGCCTTTGGGTAGAATTGAGCCTTCTTAGCAGAATATATCTCTTTGGGTAAGTGGCATCTTCTAAGTAGAATGACATCTTCTGGGTAGAATGAGCTCTCTAGGTACAATGAAGTCCCCTGAGCAGATTGAGCCCTCTGGTAGAATGACAAAATGGTAAAAGGCTGGTCTATTCTGTTCTCAGACAGAAATCGCACCAAATGGGTTCATTCTACCCAGAGCGTGCCATTCTATCCACAAGGCAATATTCTACCCAGGAGGCACCATTCTACCCAGAAGGCACCATTCTACCCAGAAAGCACCATTCTACCCAGAAGGTGCTATTCTACCCAGAAGGTGCCATTTTACCCAGAGGGTGCCATTCTACCTAGAAGATGCCATTCTACCCAGAAATCACCATTCTACCCTGGACTCCATTCTACTCAGAGGGATCATTCTAGTCAGGGGACTCCATCCTGCCCAGACAACAACATTCTACCCAGAGAGCCCATTCTACTCAGAGAATGCCATGCTATGCAAAGAGATCCATTTTGTCTAGAGGACTCCATTCTTCCCAAGGGGACTTTCTCTCCCTAGAAGGCTCTGTTCTACCAATAAGAATCCATTTTTCCCAGAGGATCCCATCTTTCCTAGTGGTGCCCATTCTGGCTAGGGAGCTGCATTATATCAAGAGGGCACAAGGAGAGCCTCACTGTACCCAGAGGGCTCCATGTGATCTGGAATCAGTTTGAGAGGGCCACAACAGTCACTTCCCACCCTTGTACCCTGTGGATTCATTGCACTCCCATACTTATCTTCTGGAAGCAGGAGTATTGGAGTATGCATACAGCCTCTTCTACCCCAGGGGACATTGGTGTAGACGACTTCTTATGAGAGTGGATGTATATTTTTGGAAATGTTCTGGAGTATAAGTGCATAAAAGGCTGGGTCAGACAGAGCCTGGGGCTGTGTGTGGGAAAGAGACGCAGCATTCCAAAGAAAGCTGCTGCAGCAGCTTCAAAAGATGGTTTGATATTTCCCCCCCTGATTTTGATCTTTAAAATGTCTGGAGCCCCAGGCAGCCACTGGCAGCTTTAGCCAACAGATGCTGTAAGCGCCAGGACCTCCATGCCTCACTGCAAAGGTGTCTAACAGAACTCCTCTGTGTGATAGGAAGATAGTGAGAGCATGAGAGATGGGACCAGCGGGGGTTGACAAGGCAGCTGGCTGCAGTGACAAGCCTCAGAAGTGTCAGCGGAAACCCCGACGCAGACCAGGGATGCTTCTGGGCTGGGCCGTCAAGAGGCTGCTCCTTGGCCAGCCCTAACACCTAAGAGAGTGAGGATGATGCCAGAGCCACTTATCTTCCTCCTGAATGATGCAGCCTCTTAGCTCCTGATCTCTCAATTGCTCTGTGTCTGGCCAGTAGCACGATGCTAGTGATGAGCTCCCTAAGGAGTCGCTTCCTCTCAGTTGATTCCTTCCTTCCTTCCTTCCTTCCTTCCTTCCTTCCTTCCTTCCTTCCTTCCTTTTTTCCTT
>NW_004524707.1:4394155-4406109 GCF_000260255.1 Octodon degus
TCTTCTTCTTCTTCTTCTTCTTCTTCTTCTTCTTCTTCTTCTTCTTCTTCTTCTTCTTCTTCTTCTTCTTCTTCTGTTCTATGTCTTGCTTCTACTTTTCTGAGAAGTTTGTTGAGTGCACACAACAGAAATAGACACTGTGATTACCCAGCCACCATCTGATGACATGATCAGCATCTCAATGGCACCTAAATAATGTGAGCCATGCTAAGCACCTGCAGTACTGGGCCCTCGCTTGCCCAGAAGCATACTCAGCCCTGAGCTCAGAGACCTTCCTAGTAGCCACATCACAGAGTTCAAAGGTGCTGGAATGGCTTCCTCCTACCCTCCGATCTCTGCTTTTAGCCTCTCCCTCTGCTACAGACATGGACACACACATCTGTACACACATGCACACACAGTGTGTACATTCACAGAGCCAAACACAAGTCCTTCACTCCTACAATTCAGTTCTACACTTGTCTGCTTTACTAGCTTCACAGGGCAGCACGAAAGCAAAGATCTACTTAGACATGGGAGGAGGGAGCTCTCACTGTAATAATAATAGCTTTATCTGGATAGAAGAGCCCATGGTCATTTTCTCCTATTCATTTTATATTTGTTAAAAATCTTTGATAATGAGAATATATTACTTTGTAGTGGAAGAGATTTAGTTTTCTAAGGGAATATCTAATAGTGGTATCATGTTTGAGCCTTATCAAATTACTCAGATTTGAGAACTATATTAGAGAAAAGCTCTATAAAAACTGAGAAGGACCATGTGTTTTGGGGAAAATGGAAGTGTTCAGAGAGATGAAATGGTGCTGAAAGGTCTCTGGAAGGACTGTAAGAATTCACTTGATTTTAAACAAATTTTCTGGTGCTAGCATCTGAACATTGGTTTCTGAATCTGTGAAACAGGAAGCATCGTGTTAAGTGAAGGTAGCTTGTGGTGTGCTGTCATTACAGTCCCATCAGTCTTCCATGTCCTGGGCCTCCTCATTTCTCTTTTGTCTTCACCTTTTAGTCTCTTCTCTGCAAAGAGTCTGCAACACAATGTCGAGACTTCCAGATCCTACTGGAAGCTTTTCTGCACAGGACGCATCAGCAAAGAACAGAGGGTTACTGGTGAGATGCCAAAGGATGAGAACAGAACACATCCAGGCTGTGGGACCACTTCTTTAACAATGAGCCCAACTTACACCATCACCTATGCATCCTTCCCTTTGAGTACTCAAGAGTAATCTATACTGGAGAATCTTTCACAAACACTTCCCTGCTTCTTTCAGATCTCAAAGCCCAGGAAGAGAGGAGAGAACAGTGATGAAAACTGTGGGCTTTGGACTTAGTCAAGCCTTGATTTTCAATCCCAACTTTGCCTGTGCTGAACAGAGTGACCCTAAGATTATCCAAACTCTATGATCCTCTATTTTCTCTTAGTGAAAAGATAGATATTAATAGCTGCTTTGTATTTCTGTTGGAGTGTATTTAAGGAGATAAAACATTCTGGCACAAGATGTGTTAAGCATCTTCCCTTTGCTTCTCTCTAGTTCCACAAAATCCCATTTCCTTCTTTTCTAACTTCTCAAGGCACTGATAAACAATGAAATCTGCTACCCAAAATACTTTTATTCTTCCAAGTTCAAGTCTCAGAGATCAGTAGGAACAATCAGAACTGACATTTAACTCCTGCTCTCCCAGTAAATGTCTGCCCCAGATATCCTGATTCTTTCAGTTTCTTTCTCTCTAAATTTTCACACACACACACACACACACACACACACACACACACACACCCCTCAATCACATCCACTCTTCTCTAACACAAGGTTGACTAAATATCTAACAATATGCCCTGACCTTTCACCACCGGCTAAATGTCTTCAGATGTCTCCACTTTGATTATAATCCCTGCCTTCTCTTCCCATTATCTCAGATGCCAGCCCCAGGAGACACATTAAATACATAATGCATTTTGACTTGCATCTGGGCTGAGCTATCTGGTGAGTGCAGGTTACAGCAGAAGCATATGTGTGCTTCTTAAGATTCAATTATTCAAATTCAGCTTCTCCTTTTGCTCCCAGTCCTCACCAGCATGTACTCTGGGACTTCCCATCCAATCGCTCATCTGCCAGCCTGGAGCCAGGAGTTACTGGCTCAGTTCAGTGCGATCTCACAGATGTTTACTTGCTCTTGTCACTGTTCCTGTCATTACTGCTCCCTATTCTGGGCATAGAAAGTCCAACGATGTAGAGGGCAAGGAACTGACACTTAAAAAGTTTATGTCCACTGGCTGAGAATCTTATATGCATTGAACCCTAATAGTCTGTGATGAAGATAATTTTAGCACAAAAGATAGAATGCAAAAGGGCAAAGAGAAAGCAATGAGCTCTTGCTGCTGTGGGAGTAAGAGATCAGTCCAGTAGACCTCTTATACACAGTATTGGTGGCAAAGTGCTTGTGTGCACAGGAAATAGAAGTCAGTGTCAACCAAAGCAAAATTGGACACTGAGCATTGTTCCAAGCTTGGTGGAAGGGGATTCCTGAGATTAGTAAGAATAGAGGAACTGCTGCAGAGAACATCCGCTGCCTCGCAGCCCTGTGCCTCAGCTCGCAGTGCTCCCTCTGTCTCTATATGCTTGAACTCAACCTCTTTACCACTCAAAGCATTCTTAATCCTTCAGAGTTCCGGTACCATCTCCCTGATAGATTCCTCACCCCTGACAAAATTAATTCTGCTTCCTCCATTATTTTAGATTTTACTTTTGCTCTTTGTTCAGTTGTGTTTTTTTGGTTCAACTCCAAGACTGCCAATTAGCAACTGCTTTGTATTGTATTTATGCAATCTTCCAAGATAAAACCCATCTTACTCATATTTGTATTCGCAAGTGCTCAGCAAATCATAGACAGTAGATAAATGTTCTTTACATTGAAAACTCAGTGATGAATACAAACCTTGTGGAAAACACACACTGAAACACTAAGCATTCTTTTGGCCAAAGTATGAGAGTGTATTTGCCACCTTTCTGAGACAGAGATCTTTATCCCACTGTCTATCCAGAGTCTTCTTGGCCATGTCAGAGGAAGCTCAGATAAACCCATCAGCACCTACTGCAATTAGAATTTTCTTCTAAAGCAAAGGTACTATAAAGCATGCAGTTGTATTGTTCAGACTTTGGAGTAAGTTGGGACGTTTCCCTCACCCTTGGTACATAACACCTTACTTTTTTTTTTTTTTAATGGAACCTGGGATTGAACTCATGCCCTTGCACTTGCCAAGCAAGCACTTATTCTACTGAGCCATCTTCTCAGCCCCACCTTACATTTTTTGTGTTCATTTACCAAATGCTTCTGGGTCTCCAGGCCTAAAGCCACCACCTGTTCCAAAGGGCCACGATCTGTCACCTGGAATGATATGATTATGTTTCTTGTAAGACAGATTATGGCATTACAAAGCAGGTTGGGGAAGTAGGCGTAGCATGTTAGCTACAAAATCCCAGGACACACACTCAGAACAGTTTCCAGAGCCCTGCACACAGATTTCTCTCAAGAACTCAAGCAGGTTTACTGTAGGGTAACCTAGGTGTCAGCCCGAGGAGTGGCTGATACCGAAGGGCAGCACACGTTGCACTCTCTCTTGCATGGTGGGTGCCCTCACACTGTGGGATGTGCTTCTCCTCTTACTTTTCCTTGCCCTAAACTCACTCTGCAGAGCCTGTTTCTTTTCCTACCTTTGATAAAACTGCTGCAATTTGCACTTGTGTTGACAGTTCTTCAAAATGTCTTGACAGGCATTTTGTCTCAGCGATGAGAAAAATAACTAAGATACTACCGCATGGGAGAGCAGAGAGAAACACTTCCCTCTGTGTTTCTCCTCCAAACACAGGATGCCAATGGGTGGCTTAAAGTTTATATCTCTTTTTCTTTTTTCCTTTTTTTGTATTTAGTGCAGGGTCTACAGGGTTTCACTACATAGATTGGACTGGTAGTGATCCTCCTGTTTTCAGCCTCTCAAGCGCTAAGATTACAGGCATGTGCCACCACGCCCAGTCTCATTCACCTCTCAGTGCACCCTGGGATCAAATTCTGGCCCCTGTGTCTGCCTAAGCATGTGCTTTATTCCACTGAGCTATGTAGTGGGCCCCTCTTTTTTCCTCTTGACCGTCATTTCAGTGGTACAAGTCAAATAGCCAAGGAGCCTTTTATTCTCATGTTTCTGTTCTCTGTGATATTTTACTCACCTTTCTCACTCTGTGGGGAAAAAATAGCTGTTGGTAATGTACCTTCCCCTCTGAGTAGCCGGCTACCCAAGCAGACTTTTGAGCTTGAAGACCCTCCGCACTTTTGTCCTAAATGGCCATTTCTCTGATGGGTTGCCATCTCACTGTACAAGTGACTGGCTACCACTTTGGAGCCTCATGATTCTATCATATTTGTTTCTTTTACTTATTTCCTCTAAAATATGCAAGTCATTTAAAACATGACTTACAGCTTGATCTGAACAAAAGAACATCCAGCAAACTTAATTCCATGGACTGTGAGTCGAAGGAGGGTTGACAGTGTTCTTAAAATTTTTTTAAGTTTTTCTCAAAAAAAGAGGCTTCTCTCTCCACTAATTTAAGCAAATACCAAGACTTTTACTACTAGGGTTGTACCAGTGAGCCACAACAACCCAATGTAGCTAAAGAGTGCCTACTTCCCATAGGTATGGTGTACAGACCTTCCAACTGGTAGAAGCCATAGAAGACAAAGACCTCCACTCTGTCAGCACCCCAAAAAGAATACAGGGATATGAGTCTTTCAGGGGATCCTGAGACAGGAGATTAAGGTGTAACCAAGCTGGCTGGAGCAGTAGATGTGACTTGTTAATTACAAAATCCCAGCACATATTTTATGGTTTGTGTCTAGGTGTCCCCCCAAAGCCTCATGCAGTCATGGGGTGGCTTCTAGAGTTTGTGATTAATTCATGGTTCAGATCTGGGATTATGGGTATAAATGCTACTGGGATTATGGGTGTGAGTGGTACACCTGGCCTGGGGTGGATAGCCTGAGTGCAACATACAGGGAGACAGATTTACTCTCTGTTGCCGTTGTTGCCACTACTTCTACCTTTTGCTCCTGCTGTTTTGCTGTTTTTCCATTGCCATGAACTGCTGCCCTCTGCCATGTGCCACTCTGCCTTAGAGCCAGCCAAGTATGGACTGAAACCTTTACTGTGATTTAAATGAATCTTTCCTTCCTTAATTTTGAATGTCAGGTATTTTGTCTCAGCAACAAGAGAAAAGTAACTGAGACAACATATGCTCAGAAGAGTTACCCAAGCCATACATACAGATTCATCATGAGAATTTGAGCAGGTTTACAATAGAATATCTTCTTTCTCTACATATAAGAAAACAGAGGAATTGTCTTGGGTGTCTTGACCAGCCAGCTAGGACAAGATCACTCTGCCTGGTAGCATATTTTTCAAAATGTTAGATGCGGTGACTTCTGGAGTACTCCCTTACCTAAGAGCAGGAGTAGCTACATCTATGCTAATGGAAGAAGCTCCAAATCTAACTAGAAACTAGAAACTAATAGAAAGTAGAAGTTCTGACTCCCCATTCATTCAGAGCTATTCTGGGCACAAAAGATTACTTGTGGTAAACAGGTGATCAGCATGCTCTTAGATGCCCCTAAAGTTATTGTAAAAATTGCACTACTCTTAATGCTGTCTCTAATGTTTACAGGTCCAGAAGACTGTGATTCTTATGAATAAGTGGTCTCCCAGAACTATGCAAGCAGGCAGGACATCAGAAACCTGCCCCTCCAAGACTTAGAGAAAGTGTGACTCACAGATAGAAGTAGCTTTGTCTAAGAAGGCCATCAAAAGTTAAGTTATGCAGTTGTCAGTTCATGGCAGGTCATTGAAACTAACTTCCTCCAGAGACCTATGCTCAAAAAGACAGAGCCATTATCTCCTATTCAGGCATTAATACTAGGAAAAGGCAGAAAGCTATATATGTAGATTCCAAATATGATTGATTGGTTTTATGTATTGGGCACAGGGTCTCACTATGCAGCTCAGACTCATAGTGATCCTCCTGTTTTCAGCCTACCCAGTGCTGGGAGTACAAGTGTGCACCACCATGCCCAGTCTCAGTGGATGGCTTCACACACCCAGGGGCAGGGCCGGTGGGGCATGTGGTGTTGGAGATTTAATCCTAGTCTCTGCACTTGCCCAAGCAGATGTTTAGTCCGCTGAGCTATCTTGCCAGCCCCAAATATGCTTTCCTTGGCCACATATCCATGCAGCAATCTGGAAAGAGGAGCTTACTGACTAATGCTGTGATTTTTCTTTTTTTTTCTTTTTTTTTTTGTATTTTAGGGGAGGGTTTACAGGATGTTCAGGGTCTCAGCACTAAATCAGACTCCTAGTGATTCTCCTATTTACAACCTCCCAAGTGCTGGGATTACAGGTGAGTTCCACCATGCACAGTCTCAATTGTTGTCTCAGCATATCCCGGAGCGAGGCTGGCACTACAGGCCCGGGGATGGAACCCCTAGCCCCTGCACCTGCTTGCACTTGCTTTAATCCACTTATCTCTTGGCCAGCCTAAGCACAGTGATTTAGAAAACACAAACAAGAAATTCTATAGCTCTTAGAAGTAAATCATCTTTCCAAGCAGGTTGCTATCATTCATTGCAAAGGATCTCAAATAGACATTTCTAAAGTCTCACTGGAAAATCAAAAGTCTGATAAAGAGGCAAGTAGGGAAGCCCTACATATTTTTAAAACTATCCCCTTATTCCCAGTACCTGAAGAACCATTCTGGTCCTTCCTTAAGGGATGAAGCGACATTCTATACAAATCCTGCATGTGAAATCATCACTGGAATGTTCGCAAAACCAAGAAGAAATATGTTCCTGCAAAGTTTTAAAAGACCTAAGGCTCCTCTTCAAAAAGAAAGACTTCAGTATTGCTTGGGGTAAAGACAAAGAGTCAATAATGATTCTAACTCACCACAAGTTAAGTGGACAACTATATTGAGGTTCCTTCCTTTAAGTAGATCCATTATGTGGTTAACCTTACTAAGGCAATGGCTCTTGGGCTCTCAGTCATTTGCTTAACCTTTCTCTTTGTCCTCCACAAGAGCTGTGCCAATCTGACCTGCTCCCTATATTTGGGTTCTACACCCCCAACATAATAGTAAAGTTACTTTCTTTCTCCCATTGAACAGACAGCTCAATAGTCAGTAACTCTTATCCATTATCTTCTGACAGCTTTTTTTCTCTTAGACACAACAGCCCATGGTAGTTGGAGAGGACACAATCTCCAGTAGGTAGGGTCTATCTATAGCCCCTTGAAGACAGATGAAAGTATGGAAAACAGAGACCTCCACTCTCTCTGCACCCCATAAAGAATTATGGGGATATGTGGCTCTCAAGGAGAAATGACCCAGGATATTAGGACATGGCAAAGCTAGCTGCAGAATACAACTATTATTAATTAGAACACATGATTAGGACACATCTCAAAGCCCTACAACTGGACTTCGTAGAACTTGAGCTGGTTTTTAATAGGACAGGGTTATGGCTTATGTGTAGATGTTCCCCCGAGCTTCATGTGGTCAGAGCATTTTTTTTTTCTTCAGAGGTGGCCAAATCTAGAGTGTTTAATTGATTTGTAGTGCAAAACTGTGATTAAGGGTGGTGGGATTAAGGGTGGTGATTGCTTGCTTAACTCACAGGTTTAATTGGCATGGCCCTAATCCCAGTAGACTGGAAGCAATACAAGAATCAAGAAGAGCTCTCTCTGTCTCTCTATCTCTGTCTCTGTCTCTATGTCTGTCTCTCTCTTTGTCTCTGACTTTGTTTCTCTCTCTCTTTCTCTGTCTGTCTCTGTCTCTGCCTCTATTTTTGTCTCTTTCTCTTTCTCTGTCTCAGACTGTCTGTTTGCCTGTCTGCTTGTCTGTCTGTCTGTCTGTCTGTCTGTCTGTCTGTCTGTCTGTCTGTCTCTCATTGTTTTTGCTACCTCCCACTGTTACCATAAACTGCTGCCCCTCTTCCATGTTCCACTATGCCTTGGAAACAACTGATTATGAACTGAAACTTTCACAAACTGTGAGCTAAATGAACTTTTATTTCTTTAACTTTGAATGTCAGGTATTTGGTAGTAGCAACAAGAAAAGTGATCAGAGAGATAGCCTAGATTTGACATCAGCCTGAGAATATGGATGTCACAAAAAAACAGTCCACATTGAGTTTTTGCCACTGTGTTCTCTCCTCTGTGGTGGCCACACTCATGTGGTAGAGTGTACTTCTCTTCCTAATTTTGCTTGACCAATTTGCACTTGTCTTGACCAATTCTTTGTTTAAGATGGAGAAAACCTAGAAATCAGCTCCAGGAGGAGACTCTTATACCCCATAACTCAGTAACAATGGGTCTCTTCCTTCTTCCAGCCTCTTCCAATCCATCCCAAAGTGCAAGTCCTGTGCTGTCCACTCTTTGCAAACCTTAGTTGCTACCCATGGCTCTTTAGTGAAGACTAAAACTTTCCCACAGATTTGCGGTCTTGCAGAGTCTTGTCCAGCTACCAGCACATTTTCCTGTAGAGGACATACTCAGTGTATGAGGATTTGTTGTTTCTTTTGCAAAGTTTCTGTTGGGACTATTCAACTCTGCTACTGGCACCCAGAATCAGTCACAGACAATACCAAAAACAAACAAACATGCTTGTATTCCAATATAAACTTGAATATAAACAGACAGCAGGCTGTGTCTGGCCAGGTGAATCCACGACTTGGTCTGTAATGACAGCCTCCATGGAGAGTTTCGTTTCTCTCTGTGCCTTAAACATGCCATCCTGTAGGTCGAGACTTCACCATGACTGCCACACCACATTGTTCAGCTGGACCCTTCTCCCCCTGGGATGCCTCCAGTCCTTTCTCTTTTTATGTCTGAATTCCTTTTGGCAAACTTTCTTGGTACTGTAGGTTAGTTCTCAACTCTAAAGTGTTGTGCAAATGTTTCATTTTTTTCCTTTATGGATCTCATCACAGTTTATAAATACATATGGGGCTGTTGCCCTTATGGGACACCTCCCACTTGACTAAGCTCCACGCAGGCAGGTCCTGTTGTCCTCACCACTTGACCTCAGCATCGTCTACACATTTCCTGGCACATAGAAGGTGTTATTGGTGCACAAATGCAGGAATTAAAATTTCCAAGGATGGAGTGTACAGATGTGAACAGAAATTGGAGTATAAATAAGGACAGGCTGACCTTGAAATATGAAGTAAAAATTAGGTTATTACAACCTTTCCCCCAAAGAATTGTTTATCACTTAATTTGGCAATTCTACTTATTGGAATTTCCTTAAGAAAATAACCATGTATATACACACAGGTTTATATTTAGATGTTCTTATCCTTTCATAATAAAAATTTACATCATAAACAATCTAAAATTCCCAAAAGTTATAGGAGATAAGTTAAATAAATGTATTAATTAAACTCCTATATCACATAGAGATCAGCAATAATCTCTTAAAATTACATTTATGGAGAGCAGAGGCTTTGTGCGGCAGTAGAGCTAGTCTGTGAGATGCTGAACAGTGTGTGTGCTCAGGGGCTCACTCAAATCCACAGAACTCACAAAACCAGGAATGGCCACAGCACATGCTGGGCTGTGGGTAGCAATGAGGTGCCAGCGTGAGTTCACTGATTTTAACAAATGCACCACTGTGGGAGTCACGCTGACAGCGGGAAGAGGACGTGCACGTGGGTGCAGGATGCGGGGAAACCTGAGGCCTTCTGCTCAGCTTTGCTGTAAATCCAGAGCCGCTCTTTTAAAGCCTATTAACACATCCACACCAGCAGGAGCCACAGGTGGCTGCCCCATAGAGTGGCAAGGGACAATTTCATTGGGTGGTATAGCTATCCAAAAGGACAATTGTGCAGGTACAACCTTCTCATGAGCATATTAAACTAAATAAATGAATAAATAAATAAATAAATAAATACTTATACTCAATGATTTGAAAAAGTGATCAGAGTTTATCATTCAAGTAAGATAGCTACAGAATTTAACAGGTTCAAGTCAACATATGAAACCCCTAAGTAGAAAAAAAAGTACCTTTATTTCTTCAATCGCCTTTTATCTGACTCATCATGGTAGTTTTCATTAACTATTTGATTTTGTTCTATGTAAGTAAGCTATTTTAATTTATCAGCATAGATTCAACTACTCATCTTTCTCTGGTGAAATGTGGTTTTTACTGCAAACGAAACCATGTAACTCATTTGCAGAATCGCCAAAACCGTGAAATTCCTACTTGAAAGCTCTTACACGTTTGTGTTTTTGCTTGCTAGAACTATAGAAATGATGTACAAAAGTGAACTCGGCCATTTTTCTGTCACTGCTTAACACACACAGCACTTAGCAACACACTGTTTGGCTGATAGATGAGGTGGGCATGATGGGAGCAGGCACCCACAGTGCCCCTCTTTTCCTTTTCCTTGTGCGTCATCCTTTCAGGTGATGGCTCGTGAAGGGACATGACTTTGGGAAAGACAGTGCTGGTCCTTCTACTTCTTGGCACATGAGTGTCTTCTGTCTACAGCAGAAGCTGATTCCAGCCCAGAGAAACGTAGGGTCCCTTGGGACTGCCAGCATGCAATGGCCGGCAGGATCCGCCATTCGGGACTTGCTCTGGCCTCACAGAACCCCCTGCACAGGAGACCAATTGGAACTCTGAGCTCCTGGAGCACTGTGAACAACTCATGCCATCAGGGCTGCAAGAACAAGTCACCCACGTAGCAGGCGTCACCTCTGTCACACAGGTCCTGTCTGGCTTGACTTGCAAAGCACAGATTCAAAGATCAAATTAAGAATTTAGTGGTGGAAGCAGCAAAGCATTACACCCCATATGTGACCACGTGCTCATAAGGCCAGCCTTGCATTACATGAAACATAATACAGTTGATCTCAAGTTTTCTTTAAGCACACACACACACATACACACACACACACACACACACACACACACACACACACACACACACGGATTTTAAAAATAACTGAAAGATACACATAAAAACAATTTCCAGGTTCTGTGAGTAACTTCTATTTTGGCTCTGCTTTCTGCTGTGTTTTCTACAGAGGACTTGTCTATGTGTAGTAATACAAGCCAGTGCATTTAGGAGGCTCTTGCCTAGGAAGCCAGCCCTTATGCAGTTACAGAAGTCAGACAGCTGAGCAAGTCCCGCTCCACAGATGGAGCCAGGCGGTCACTGATTCCCTCTCACTACTTAGAAACACTCTTTCTCCCCATCCCCACTGGCATGGGAGGAGAGGGGGCCAGATGGTGTAGTGGCTTTCTAGTCCATGTAAGATAGTTTCATCTATTGTCCTGACAATACAAGCAGTCAGAATTGTGTCACCTTCTAGTCTTTGCCATTAATGTCATCATTTGATATGGAAACAATACATGCCATTATAATGGTAATTTAATTTTTAAATATGTCTCAGGAACCAGCTTACTCCCAATAAAATATTTATTTTGTTTTCCAAACCCTCCTTGAACCAGGGGGGAAAAAAACCAGCCTGGATTAAGTTCAAGTGTGTCTTATGCCTTCTCCATCCTTCTGATTTTTTTTTTCTTCTTTGATGAATGGCATAGGTTTGGCAACTATTCCTAGACTAGAAGAAGGCAGGAAGTGACTGCCTGCCATGAAGCCTAATGCATCATGTGTATCCAAGACACTTCACCCAGCCTACGATATAGTAAGTGGTCAGTAAATACCTTTTACATGAATAAATGCCCACTGTGAGGCTGTGCAAATGACGGAAGTGGCAATTTACTCAGCTAGCACACCCTCAGAGCGTTTCTCCCTCGCCAACCCAGAGCCACAACACATTACATATATTTAGAGACAAAATAGAAAATAATGTGTATGGTGATATTGAGCAACAGGAACAGACACTTCTCTCA
>NW_004524707.1:4406209-4416431 GCF_000260255.1 Octodon degus
AAGGAGAAAGGAACCAGTGGTGCTTTATTCTCCAGCACAGCTCACTCCTCAGTGAGCTCATCCTTGCCTAGCGGGAGAGCCAGTGCCTGGGCCCCTGCTAGAGGAGGCACCCAGAGCACACACACACACACGTGGTGGCAGGCCACAGAAGGGCCGCGCGTGTCCTGGGCACAGGTGACACGGAAAGAGGAACTCACTAAGGGGCCACACGAGGAAAGAGAAATGTTGGGGTGAAGTGTGATTAAATAAATTTCACATTTCGATTTTTTCCTTAAATCTGCCAGGGCTGGCTCTGGAGTCTCCTCACTGCTTCCTGGGTGCTCCAAAACTAGCGATCACCTGCAGCCCGTGATCCTAAGTGGACACAGCTCCTTCCCTCCAGGTTAGTGTGCGAGGGTGGGTGTGGCTTGCCGGTTGGTGGGAGGGGCATAGAGTGGGACAGTTAAAGGCGTGAAACCCTGATAGGGATCTAGCTTACACCATGGGCATGCAGCCTTGGCAAACTACCTGTTCATTCAGAGGGTGTGCATTTCAGATGTGACTCCACTGCTTTCTAGGATGGAACTGGAGAAGAGATGACACAGAATGAAACTGAAACAAAGAAAATGGACTGGCACTGAAAGGGATTTGCAGATTTTTACAAAGAGAATGTGTAATTTCAGCCTTGCTGGGGCAATTCAATCATTTAGTTGGAAGAATTAAAATCTGAGAGAAAAGTCAAATGTTTACAAAAAAGGAGGACTAAGCTGTCTATATGATTTAGGTTTGGGAAAATTTAGATTATTAATGAATGTTATCCATTGGAAGATTAAATAATGTCCCTCTCCTTTAATTTGAATTTGTTTAATGCAGCAATTGGCTGGACTACACTTCCAAGGCCCCAGAAAAAGAGAAGTTTGAAGTCCAAAAAACAAGTCACCCACTGCTTCTTGCCTATGTCCCTGCCCAGCCTAGTACAGAAAAAAAAAAGAAAAAAAAATTCAGAAGAATAAAATCATCATGTAATTTTCTTCCTTGTTTAATCACGAAAAGGCTGTTTTGCTATCTGTCTTTTCCACACTGTGAGCTTTTAGGGAGAAGTAAGAAATTCTCAACTTGCTTACCTAGGTCATTATCCAAGTAGATTAGAGCTGGGTACCTTGCATGCAAATGGACTGGCTTGGCAAAAAAATAAATTGGAATTTAGATAGCAACAAACAAACTGGATTGAAGGCTAATTTCAGTGCCTTGCCCTTGTACTGAAGGAGCTGAAAAGAGCACAGAGTAATCGAATTGCTGAATGCCAAAGTCTCTCCTCCAGGATTTATTATGGGTAACTCCCCTCTGACTCTGTCCTCATCTCCCTTACACACATGCACACGCACACACACACACACACACACACACACACATCTGCCTAGCACAATGCTCTGTCTAGTTCAAACTAATGGTCATCATTGTCCCACACATGTCATATAATCAAATAACTCTGCCCGTGTCTCCAGGGCACAAGCAAGAACCACAAAGTGCTTACTGGAGCAACCCACCCTTCAGTCACTTACTTCTCACCCATGTGTCTTTCAGAACACACCCCCAGGCATTCGTTTTCTGGATCCATTATTTCAGTCACTCTCACCAAATCCTTCCCATATCTTCCCAACTCTTAGAAATTCCTTACCTATGTCTCTCAGGACAGCTTGTAGCAAAAATTTACAATTAGCTGAGCTCTTCTGTGGGCTGTCCCTCCTGCCTCTGCACTGTGTGTTCATGCTTAGTGCCACCTCTAGGTTATTCAATGCAGTCTGGCTCCCACTCTTCCTATCAAAGCCTGCTCTGAGCAGGACTCATGCCTGTCACTTAGACTTTAGCATGATTCCATGTTCACCTCAAATATTAGGGCTGATACCCAACTAGAAGTTGCCCCTCTGTATCCAACAAGGACCTCATGAGTGCTAGTGATGAGATGGAAGGGTAAAGTGCCCTGTGATGCTGGACTATAGCTTTCTGGGAAGAGTTTCTTAATATGTAATGGAGCATTCCACATGTCAAAATCACCTCTGTACAGATAAAACATGCAATGGGCTGGACTGCTTCTTCCCAAAGCTGCTGGATCAGACCTGTTAGAGTGGGACCAGAAATCCATCCAGCAAGAAGGTACTCTAATGATTCTGAAACCCAAGCAAATAGACTGACTTCTGATTCTAAGGGAAACCAACTTTGCATACTGCTCAACCAGCTCCTTTACCTCCTCCTGCATTCACCCCAGGTCACTTCATGTTGCCCAGATGTGGAATCAGCTGTGGCCATGTGTAAGTTACCAAAGGTCACACAGCTGCTTACCACTCAAGAGCATCTGAAAAATTTCATAAATGGATTCAGCCCCCTGAACCTGAAAATGAATTTAGGAAAGGGGTGGCATAAACAATGAACATACTCATAATAAAAAATAGAAAATTAGGCCAGCCAAATAGCTCAACAGATTAAAGTGCCTGCAAGCAGATGCAGGGGCCAGTGGTTCCATCCCCGGGCCTGCCATGCCAGCCCTACCCCCTGGGTGCACTGAGACAGCAATTGAAACTGGATGTGGTGGCGCACACCTGTAATCCCAGCTCTGGGGAGGCTGTAAACAGGGGGAACACTACATGTCTGATCTAGTAGTAAAACCCTGAATGCCTTGTAGACCCTTCCCTAAAATACAAGAAAGAGAGAGAGAGAGAGAGAAACAGGGGGAACACTACATGTCTGATCTAGTAGTAAAACCCTGAATGCCTTGTAGACCCTTCCCTAAAATACAAGAAAGAGAGAGAGAGAGAGAGAACTTCCTGAAAACAAAACATTTTCCTCACACCATTTGACATATAGTTAAACATATGATCAAGTGATCAAGAAAAGATTTCTTAGACCTGACATGAAGACCTCAAGTAGAAATTCTAACTTTCTACCCAGTGTTCACAAATGCTGCAAAACCCTACCACACACTGTGCTCCAATTCTGCATGAACATACTACATCAGCATTGAATTTCGCCCTCTTTTTGTTAAGATTTTACCTTCATCAGTGTAACAGCGCTTGACCTGAGGGTGGAAAGTAACTGCTGAGTGTACCCAAGCCTGGAGGAAGCAGCAACCTGAACTGCTCAGGTGAAGAAGTCAGGGTGACAGGCTGCAAAGCCTTGAAGAGGCTGTATCCAATCACCAGAGGCCATGATAAAGCACAGACGACTCCAGAAACAAAGATCTCCGCACTGATGACTGCAAAGGTCTCGTCTATGATTCTGTGTGATGGGAATAACCTATTTTTAAACGCCAGCATGCCAGCTTCTCATGGTAAGAAGGATCATGCCCCTATCTGAGACTGACTTGCTGACCCACCTCCTCTGGAGACCCACATGAGAACTTAAAATCTGCCTGAGGAGAATAGAAAATAAAGACCAAGTTAAAACCAACCCCACAGATTTCACTCCTTGCTAATTCCAACCATTCCCCAGAGGGCAGTTTGCTTTGACTTAATAAGGTTCCTACATTGTAATGAACTGTAAAAGAGACATAGGCTCTTCCCCACTTATCCACTTGCCAGTTCAATTATTTAAACACAGAATGACCAAGAAGTGCACATGTTTTCATTACTTTTGTAAGATAATATAACAGGAAATTTAAAGCTGACAACTTTATCAACTTTATGCAATACAAAACCTGGCTGATTGAAATGAAACTTGCCTGACCAAGTAACTCTCAAGGTAGCAAGTAAATAAAGGTGCCACCCAAGTGATGCTCAGTGTGAATGTCCATAAAACCATCCTGGATTGAAAGTAATTAGAAACTTCCTACATTTTTAGCCAGGAAAAAAAAAAGTGGAACAAGACTCTTCACTAGGGATCAGGTTTTACAGTCGAACTTGGTCTTTCATGCAAAAGGATTTACGTCCAACAGAATGAATAATCCACTAATGTTTAGAGATTTTTCCTGTGTGGAAAAACACCTAACATAACCCAAGAACTCTTTTTAACAATCAGTAAATTATTGCAGCAAATGCCCTCTCAAGAATTAACATTCTGTGAGATAATATTAGCTTATCCAATCTACCCTCTCAGAAAAAAAAATGACTCATTTATAAACATTGTTTTAGAAACATCATGCAGGACTCAGTAGCCCGTGGAAGTTGTCTAACAGTTGTTTGGTTCGGCACATATTTCTTCAAAGACCAAAAAAGCTTATTTCTCTTCAAAAATTGCATCTGATGTCTCACAGCAAGTCTTAGGAACAGCCAGAAAGTTCTGGGTCTCCCTCTGGACAGGATGGCAGAGAGAAAGGGAACCTTCTTCCTTTGTATGCAGATTAGAAGATAAATTCAGTCTAGTGGTCCAAACAGCTCCATGGGGGAATCAGTGCATCATGGAGCCTTGAGGCAGAAAGGATTCTAATACCTGCAACAAGACTTCCTGAGTCTGAGAAACAGGACATGGCCTCTGAACCAACAGAAACTGTAAGAAAATACTAGCTACTAATGCTCTTGTATTTGGGGGACAGTCACCCACCTCTCCATAATTCACTTCATGAAATAAGAGCAGGTCCCATTCCACCCCACCATCTCATGCAGATTCTAACTGACAATAAGCTATGTTTATGCAGTACCAGATACTTAGGAGAAAGGTGAACAATTCAGCGAAATATCTGTACATCCAGTCTATAGTATGCTGCCAAAAAATGATTTGAATAAGTTACAGGGGCTGGGGAGATAGCACGGTAGAATAATTGCTTGCCTGGCAAGTGCAAGGGCCTGAGTTCAATCCCCGGTTCCACCAAATAAATATAAATAAATAAATAAATAAATAAATGTTACATTTTCTCCAAACTCACTAAGATAACATTCAGTGAAAGTACATCTAAAAACTAGCCATAAAGCATCTTAGAAATACGAAGCATACTCATTGTTGAGATCTCCTTGCTCTTAAAAATTGATAATGGGTCTTTTTAGAATTGTTTTGAGTAAGCAACACTTTATTGATTATAAATCAGTAGTGCTTTATATTTCCCCATCATGACCCTTTCCACTCTGAATGGTACCAAAGCTTAGAAAAACAAGAGAGAATAACAGTAAGTGATATTGCAATGTTGTTTTGAAACAAGAATTGGTAGTATGGGGCAGGGAGAAACAAATGGGAAAGAAACATTCCCAAAGAGAATGATTTTTGTTTAAATAAGTTCATAATAAGTGAAATGCACGATGGAAACTGACAGGGGAAGTGGAGGATCATTGTTTGAATAGCATCAATATAAACACATCTGCAGAAGAAATTGGCCTGGGAGATGGAGGAGAGTAGCTTGAATAATGCTGCTATACCAATAAAAGCTATAAAATGAAGAAAATATATGGAGTGGCTGATTATTTCTGTGATGCCTGAGGATGTGCGTATTCACTGATATCAAGGGGAAAGGAAAGTGTGTCTCAGCTCTCCCTTAGTTGGCTATTTTTGCTACAGTTCATAATTCTTCCAGGTTTCACCAAGTCACGACTCATCTACCTCTTTGGCTGCATGCTAAGCAAGCCTCTACTTCAGAATGAAAGGAGCTGTATAGAGGTCAGTCTTGGAAAATATAAAATATGGAGATGAGAAGCACGTGCTGGTTCCATCTAGCTCCCAAACCTCTCTGGTGTCCAGTCCAGGCTAGTTAAGAAGGACCATGGAGTGTTCCAGGTAGCACGGAGAGGGACAATTTCCTCGCCCATGTGCACCTGCCTGGCTCTCCCTGCCATGCACCAGGGAGCCTCGCACTTCCCTTCTCCTCTCTTGCTTCACTGGTTGCTAAACGATGTAATCCTGGGGAAAGAGAAAGACATTTGTTAGTTACACAGTAATATTTATCAAATATATCAGCAGAAAGAGCAACTGCTCCCAAATGGCACTTTTTGTTATTCCACTAGCCTGTCTGAAAGTGTTTCGATGGAGCCTAAAAGAGTAACCATGGGCACCAATAACATCCAGGTCGCATTAAGAATAATATATCTGGAAATGATTATGGGAAGTGCATTACCCACATTATCTCATTCAATTCTCACAACAGCTTAGGAAGTGTCCCAGTGACCTCTGTTTTATAGAAAGTGAAAATGAGGCACAGAGAGGCATTGTCAGTTGGTCAGAATGGCACAGCTTTGAAGGCGAGCTGATGCAAGTCTCCTGAAGTTGGGGCAGGCTGCCTCATTCTGAAAAGATAGCTTATCTTACACATATGACATTATTTGAGAGAAGCAGGCAAAGTTCACTCTACCCTTCATCTCCCTTTCATAGGTTCCTGAAATGTCATCATTAATAATTCAACATTTTATATGAAGCAATGCTCTCTTTGCAAAGGACTGATGTCTTAAGGGGCAAAAAACTGTATCCATCTACTTTTCCCTGACAATAAGGACCCAGAGACCCCTGGGATGTGGAAAGAACAGAAGGGGCACTGGGAGGGAGAAGGGAAGAGAAGATGTCCAAACTATCTTTGCCCACTTCATAATCTACTCATGGGTTAACCCACTTGGGGAGAAAGGAAAGCAAAGGGAATAGGGGAAGATTTAACTTACATATAAAACGTTTGGAACATCGTCATGATCAATGACAGGAAGCTGAGTTCCTGGAGAATTTGAAGGTGAAGGAAGGAACACTCGTGACTGGGCTGAAGAACATTTTGCCTGAAGACAGAGAGCAGAGACAGAGCTTTTGAGTGCTGTCCATCCTTGTGGTGCTGAAATGACTGGAAATCATTCAGTGTCACCACGTAGATGAGTGTTGTATTATCTTCTTCTTTTTCTTTTTTTTCTGGACACAAAAATCAGCTCTTCTCTGTGAGGGGGTCCCTGGGGAAAAACAATTTCCCTGTGATAAGATCCAGGAGAAAAATAAGCAGGAATGAGGAGGGAGAGCTCTTTGTCATTGATAATTGGGAGAGGGCAGACACATCACAAGAATGAAAAGAGAATGCCTTTTCCATGGACTAATAACACATCTTGTGGATCTGATGTGTGGCTATCCTGACAGCATTGTCTGCGGAGAGACAACTTCACCAAGAGACTCATGCTAGTGTGGGGCCATTTGCTTCATCGAAATCAAAATATTTTCTCTCACTGGTTGCAACTTTTAGTTCAATGCACAATGATAGAATTTCATTTTAAATCCTTTTCCTGAATGTTTGGAAACACTTAGAATGTGAAGTTCTCAGCCCTAAGTATATAAACTTACCTTTAAGTAAAGCCAGAGAATTGTAATGAAAAACAAATCAGAGAAGCATTTTTTTTCTCTGCTGTACAGGAAACTTGCTGGAGACAGACAGGCCCTTTCAGGAGCCCATTTACTCATCCATCCCATGAACTCTAAGCAGGATGAGAGGATGCCAGATGTGGGTGGAGCTCACCTCACAGAGACCCTGGGAACTCACTTTCCTTCCCAACTTGCACGCCACTGCTATGGACTGTCCTCTTGGTCAAGTCAGATGACTATGCATTCTACCATTCCCAGCCTTAGTGTTTACATAATGAAGGGTGACAGAAGAATACCTTAGAATCTCACATGTCTCATTTTTTTCTACCCTTCTGTGACCCTATTCCAACTGTTGTCAAAGGACCATTTTTAATCCCAGAAAAAGAATATGCCAGTGTAGAACTACCTTTCCTTCAATCAACCAGACAATATATAAGGAGAGAGAGAGAAAAGAATTGGAGGAGAATCAAGGAAGTGGAGATATGGGTCTATCTTCATGTCACCCCTGCCACCTCCAAGCAATCTGACAGAAGGAATAGAACAAGGGCCATAGATGTTCTGGGTCAGAGAGAAAAGCTCTGTGTCTCCACGGCTCCACCTGGAGATGGAGCCACCAGCATGCTGCCATGGCCCTGTGCCTTTGGGCATTTGAAAAAACTGGAAGGGCTCTCTGGATATCATGTGGCAGTGGGAAGTCCATTGGCTGTGTCAATTATGAAGGATAAGGGGTATGCCAATGATCGTTGGGGCCACAGAAATACTTGGAACCACATGATCTCCAAGTTCATGAGAAGAGTGAGCAATGGCTGATGGAGGCACAAGAATCTAGGAGTCAGAACAAGAAAAATGAAGATCAGTCTCTGAGCCTGGAGGTATAGGATAAACCAAAATCAGAGACACCTCAGTGAAAGAGATTGATACGATGTAGACATGAGAGGATCCCTTTGGTGAGGCACACAGACAGCACTCTCTGAAAGATGGGCACTCATGGCATCTTTAAGGTTGACAGCCAAGGGCTGGGGAGGTAGAACCTGCAAAATGGACAGCTCTTCTCTAGAAAACTCCATGGTGAGACCCACTATAGGATCACCTTCCTCCAGCTATGAGTCTTTTAAAGTATAATTGAATTCTGACCTTGATTACCTAAGAAGACATTTACAAGAAGTGTTTTCCTGAAAGTAATAGATGAAGTTTCTGCCTAAGTAGAGTGAGAGATCTGATTCAGAAATGTAGATAACCTTTTAAAAAATGAAGAAACTTACTTTTATTCACCTGAGCCTGTGTGAAAGAAAATTCACAGCCAATGAATAGGTTATATTCCATGCTGATCTCTATGTTGCATGCTGTTAAGAAATAAGTAAGGGCTTCTCAGGGGAATCCTTCAGCTCCAGTCCTCAGTGCTAAGTCCAGCCCTTCTGTGCCCCCTGAAGGAGTGTGTGTGCCCCCACAAACCCCCCCACTCTAAGGGAGTGTTGCTACAGGAGACAAAAGCTCCAGCCCAGGCTTGGCTAACTGCAAGGCACCATCCCGTTTGGATTCTTTCCCCCAATTAATTATGCAAATGGGTTATTGATTATTAATTAGAACATTTAGTGGTGTTATTAAGAACTTGAAAGATAAATCTTTCACCTTGTATTTAACTGGTAGATTGTATAAGCAATAAAGTGTACATGAGCAATAGCTGCATAATTACACTTTATGAATAGCAGAAACCTGTAAGGAATGTAGAGGGATTTAATTGACATTTAACAAGATAACTACAGAAAATTAATTAGAAATTATCTTCTAAAATATAAATTAACTTCTAATAATATTTTAACCACTACTCTAGGATGCTAGCATCATCTCATTTTGCTAGAATACCTAAATAAAGCACCTTTCCTGTTGTGATGATAGCACTAATTGGCCTCCCAAATATTCAATCAAATTTTATTGAGATTTATTGTGTAACCAGAACATACTAGTGGATAAAGTGAAATATGGCTCATAGTTCCTGTTGGCAGGGACTCGGAACGTAGCCGGGGACAAGAGTTCAGCAAAAAGAACAGAAGGAGAAAGAAAGAATGAAAGAAAGAACTGCAATCTGATCTTAAAACTGACTCTCACATCCAACCTGTGAAACGCAGCAACTTAGTGAGACCTGGTCTCCAAAAAAAATTTACAAAGGTCTGGGGGTTGAGAATGTGGCTTAAATGAAGGCCCTGAGTTTGATCCCCAGTACGGGGGGAAGGATGAGGGGAGGCTGGAAAAATGTTGAAAACCTGATTCACTTCATCTCTTTGTCTCAATTTGATCATCTATAAGTGGGGTTGAGAGCTAGCCACGCTTCATTGTGCAAAGAGTCATCCTAGCCCCAACCACTTTGGGATCACCCAGTGAACACTTTGGATCACCCAGTGAACACTGGCTCTCATTGTGGTGCATGATCCTGAGAAGAAAATGGAGTCTGTGACTGAAATTTCCACATGTGCAAATAGTGTGCACTGAGATGTCCTACACAGCAGTGTCGTGCAAACCAGGCTCTGGACCAGTTTCATGCTCATAGAGGAGCCTATTGGAAAATCGCAGTCACTTATAGAGCAGTGCTCACAGCTAACCATAGCCAGCCCATCTGAGACATCTGTACAGAAAGACACCCAGCAACTTCACAAAGTATAAATGTACAGTGCTATTTACAATAAAATGGCATATGCAATATCAATCTGCCTATGATAGATAGATAGATAGATAGATAGATAGATAGATAGATAGATAGACAGACAGACAGATAAAAATGTCAAAAACATCTAGATGCACACTCCTCAGATGTTTAACCAGGACCTGGGCAAGGGAGAAGGACCAGGGCTTACTTTTCTGAGTAATCAAAAGGAGCCTTAGCTTTATCCATGAAGACAGTTTTAAAAGGAGTTACCCATTTTATCACCTGAGTGGTTAAAACTTAAACTCTAAGAAGAGGGTCAGAGTGGAATACACTGAGGTGCTGGAGAGCTCTAAAGGGTGAACA
>NW_004524707.1:4417538-4431612 GCF_000260255.1 Octodon degus
CAGCTGGGATTGAGCCTTGAGACAGAGGTTATGGCTTCCTGGAGCTTGAAAGATTACACATCAGAACTGACGGACCAGATCCCAAAACATTAGATACTATCTCAATAGTACAATGCCAATTACTTTTTCTGCATATCCCTCTCTCTGCATACAGCAGCGTGCATGTAGGCCTGCTGCCTAGCCCAGCTCACAGTACTCACCTACTTCCTGCAATTCTCAGTCATTTATCCTCAAGCCACTCCTTCTTCATGACAATAAAACCCAGGTCTGGCTCTGGGTCAAGGCCTTTGCTCTGGATAGCCATCACCATGGCTGGACTTAGGACACCCTGGTTCCACATAATTATAAATATGCTCTAGTGTCTTTATTTTTGCCATGGGTTGCACCAGGAGTGGTAGATTGAAATTAACTTGGTGGGATTTCAGTAATGTATCTTTGGGATTATAAATGGAAACTTCTTGGACCAAAACGAGGACCAAAAAGGACTCACTACAATAATTTATAGGATTATTTTATAATATTCACCTGAAGAGTCAAATGAAGAAGATTCAAAAGATCTGTCCATAAACTAGAGACCCAAAGAATCCAGCCGAAGGCCTGGGTCCCCAGGCAGTGTCCTCCAGGAGTCCAGCCAGAGGTGGAGCACCCACAACTACATCTCATGCAAATCTATATCAAGGGTGCAGTGGGAAGGCCTAAAGCTCGGATATGGAAGCTAGAAAGTCTGTACCACCAGGATGAAGGATCTGGGCTAACAGGCCAATAGCTTTGCGCTGGAGCCAGGAAGTGATGCTCAAGGTGAGGACAAGAGCTCCCTCAAAGGGATCCACAGCCATCCTCAGTGACAGCAAGGACACGAGCCCTTCCAATGAGGAGAACAGCTGATTTCACATCAGGAAAGCTGGCATGACAAGCTTCTCCGGGGAACCAACAGCACACCACCTTCTCCTCCAGTTCTCCTTTTGTGTTGCTGGTAACAATCTTCAGGTGGGCCTTCCCCACCCAGTACCACACTGATTCAATTTAGCTGGATGTTCCAGCTTCACCATTAATCAACCCACCATAGAGCTACTCCTTTCTTTCATAAGAAATAATCTTTAAAATTAAAGGCAGTTGCAAGGGCAACCAGTCAGTGAAGAATCAAAGCTGTGTACACTATCTTCTAAAAATGTCCTAAGCATTCACATCTCACTCTATTTTTCTGTCTGGATAAAGCAAACAAGAAATGACTGCTGTCTCCCGGCTGGCTCTCCTGGGAAGGCTCCTTTCTCTGTCCCTAGAGCTGCTGGCCAGTGGCCAAGTCTTTGTCACAGGCACCATCCAGTTGCTTCCATCTTGAGCTCAGCGTGGTCACTCCACCAGTGGCAACAGCTCCAAGCTCTTCTGGGCATTTCTGCTCTTCAAGGCTTGCTGTACTTTTTGTCTACACTGCTTATCACAAAAAAGAAGTGGGGTGTTAATTACTCTTATCCTTTATTTGGGGGTGTGTGTGTGTATGTGTGTGTGTGTGTGTGTGTGTGGTAAATTAAGATATTTTACAAAGCTTGCTTGGTAACTAACTGATGGTAAACAATGGATGCGCGGTGAGAGCAGGACTCAACCAAGCAACGGCCACCGTGCTAAGAGCTTCATGTGTGTTGCTTGGCAGTTACAACGTCTCCACTATGGTCATTTATAATGAGAAGTGTTCCCATTGCAAAGATGAGGACCTTGAAGCAACTGCAGGCTGGTGGAGGACACCGTCCTGGGTGTGGGAAAGTCGGCCTCTTGGTTCTGTCAGGGCATACGTGACACGAGGCCTAAGGCCCAGATGCATTAGGAGCGCAGTCGGCTCTGCCCGGCTTATGGGTTCAAATGTGTACCACCCCACGGCTCTGTGAAGTCCACGCTTAAAGTTAGGCATTATTCCTGGGTGGCTCTCTAGAAGTGCTTCGCTGGGCAGAGGCTGTTTTGTTGTTGTTGCTCTCTCACTCTGAATTTCTCTTCTTGGAAAAGAAGCTGACCACGGTAAGATAGAGGAGCAACTGGCGCTGCTGCCTGTATTTGGTAACCAGGGCCCAGAAGCGCTTCTCTCAAGTCCAAGGAGGGAGGGTCTCTGTGGCTGGGAGCCTAGAGTGGACTGCTAGGAGCTTCCCAACGCAAAGAGTCCTTAGGCCTTGATGCGCTTGCTCGTTCCCAGGTCTTCATCCTGTGGAGATGAAGGAAGATTCGGAGCTCAGTAACCGCAAAGCATTGTGTTGGGCTCTCGAGATCTTCTGCAGACTAGCAGGGCGTTTTGGTGCTTTCCTAATGGTGTGGTCAAGTCCTGTCACCAGGCAGAGCCACCGCTGAGTCTCAGCACCCATGCGACCTGCCACGCTCCTTCTTTAACCCTGTGAGACGCATAGGGTCGTTGCAGACAAATACGCATTAACACAGCAGCAGCTCGTGTAAGGGTGCCTTGTGGGTGGCTATCGGACAACAGATTGTATTATTGCCCTTACTTCAGAAGGAAGCCCTTTTTCTTTTCTTTTTTCTTTTTCTTTTTTTTTCTTTTTTTTTTTTTTCTCAGCAGAATATATTTATTGGGGGAAAGAAAGCTCCTGTCTGAAAGAGGGAAAGGAGCGGGGCCCCAAGCGGGTGGTCCCCGGGGAAGCTGTCTCTTCCAGGGCCTTTTATAGTGTAAAATCATGCGGGTCTAAGGTGGAGAACATAAAAACTCACTTAGATGGGCATGAGGTGGGACAAAACTATAGTCACTGCCCGTGTCCAACGATCGAGCAAGGAGGTCTTTGTCGCCACCTCGTGGCCACTGATCGCCCTACACCAAGTGCGCAATTTACCCAAATGCAATCGGAGGTAAAAGGCGTCCAACTACATCAGCACAACGACCACCTTCCCCGCCCCCAGAGCTTGATTTTTCATTTGGTCTCCTGCTGCTTGGTGACAGAAGCTGCTTCATCAAAGAAGCAACGATGCATGCGTAATGAGATGAAGAGGATCTATTGTTACAAATTGAAAAGTTTATTATATTTTAAGACTCTATTTACAAGGTGAGTAAAACGCACGGAGAAGTGGGTAGAGACTTAACCATATATTCCGATTAAGTGGAGCACAGGCCAATGCGGCCCGGAAGAAAAACTTCAAGCAACTATGATTATTCAGAGCCCCACGCAGTGTTTTCAATTCAATCCAGGTCAAAGTGCCTTAGGCGCACAAACTGGAGCAGAGAGCATGCTTCAAACTCAACCCGACTCCTTTCCTCCCTGGCTCCAAAACTCCACAGAGACATCGTTTAGGGGGAAAAATGGTTAGGCAGTCGCCTTCTATTTCTCCAAATGTCAAAGTGAAGTCCTACGGAAAGCAATTAACAGACGTCTGCCCAGCGGAGAGAGTGGGAGTTCCAGGCAGAAAGGAGCGTGGCGCATCTTAGCATATCACAGGGTGGCCCCATTTAGTCCCCATTACACGGTTAAAAATAGCCTCTCGCCTTCTTAGCTTTCGGACTTTATTAGCATCAGTCCCAACAGGTTAGCTCTTTCCCCTTGAAAGCTTCCTTAAACAAGCAGCAAGTGAGGAAAACTAAATTTGGACTCTTCTCGGGATAAATTTCTATAGGGAATGTCTAGCCACTCCCTGCGGGTGAACCACCTCCAAATTGGTCTCCAGTTTTATCCCAGATCCTACCCAACCATTCCCAAACCCAAGCAGCAAGAAAGCAACCAAATTGTTCCTAGGAGAGTCTGGGGGAGGGGTGGCAGAAAAGAGATTATGTGTAGTTAGATAGCAAGCTCTTATTTGTGACATTAAATGAGCAAATCATAAAGCATCTAAAATGATTAATTTCTTACCAGGGCTGTCAGTGAGCTGTCACCAACTGACAGTACTGTCATAAGTGTCATTTATAATGTCACAAATCTATTCCCCATCAATGTCATTAAATAATTACAGCTGGTTTAGAAAAAGAGAGGGGGAGGACAGGGAGAGGTGTGAGAAGCCGAGTGTGATCGGAAGGCATTGTGCACTTTGCCGTTGCTGTGTGGCCGTCCCCGCCAACAACTGAATCTTTCTTGATTTGTTCATTTAGACAGATTATCAGTTCTTTGGAGGAGTCAGCCTGGTAATTTCTCCTTCTCCACTGGCAGCAGCCACCATGCCCTGCCAGAACTGGCACAAGCAGATAGAGAAAGAGCTGTGGTGATAAGTCCTCTCAGCACCGGAGCCCACTGCCCTGCTTGTTGGATCTGGTGCCTCCTCTTTGTGGGCGTGTGGCATGCAAGTGAGGCCACCAGCTCTGGGAGCTGTTCAGACAGACTGCTCTACTCACAAGCATGTCTTTTTCTCTCCCTTTCCTTTAAAAATTTTGGTAAATATATCATGTTATGTAGCTACCCCCTCTTTCTTCTCTTTCGTCTTCTATTTTCTTTTTGTTGTGTTGAGCCACTTGTTAGACTCCCATACATGCCCGCAGGCCCTCAGCTAGAAGAGAAGGGCTGTGCCAGTGGATGCATTCGCTGGGACAGCAAAGCAGGGAATCAATTCTGACTACCAAGTAGCACCAGGAGAAAAACATCTGAAGTCATCGGGGGAAGGGATGGGATGAGTGAGATCTGACCAGAGGTTGGGAGGATGGAACAGATAAGGCAAGACAAGACACTTGTCAACTTTAGAAAGAAATTTCTTTCCGGAATAGGCTGTCTGAGGTCAAACCTGGAACAGGTGGGCTTCCTTCCAGAGCACCAGGGAACAGGCAGGGAGGACTGTCCTGTGGGACGTGGTTGGGAAGTTTGCTGTTTGAGCTGCAGCCCCCAGAGAGACTCGTTCCTAGAAGATTCCCAAAACCTGTGCATAATCATGCTTGCTTCATTTTATGACTTTGGCTTCTTGTTGGCATCTGGAGGGGACATCTGTTGTTTTTTCCTGCCAGTTTTTGTCCTTTTCTGTAAAGGAGACTCCTGATTTTTCCTAGCAGAATCTGTCTTTGCTTGCCCTCAGGTTGTGTTCTCTGGTAGGGCTGGCCCTACTCCTGCTCATCATAGCTTTACTGCAGCTTGGAAAAACATACAAGCTCCATCACCACCTCCAGCTCCTGACCCAGGGTGGAGCGGGATGTCCAGCTTTTGGAAATCCTGTCCAGGCATTTCAAGCTTTCTCCCTAACTGTTTGTGTGGAAACCAGCAGTTTGAATCAAACTCTGAAGCTGGTGAGACATGTGTAAATATTACTGAGTTGCTCAGCACAATCTCAGGAATAATTAAATGAAGAAAGAAAGAAAGAAAACAAAGGAAGGAGAGGGTATGGAGTAAAGGCGAGGAGAGATGGTCAAGTGGGGTGTGGAGCCCTGACTTGTACCTACAACACACAAGGTCATGATAGGCACAGCACCACAAGTGCATGACATTCCTCAAGCTGGTATGCTAGGGACAGTGTGAGCACTTGGCCTAAGCTGGAAGTGGCCGCATTCTGAGGTCGCCCTGCCAAGCAAGCCTGGCCACCCACCTCCCTGTCACCTCTCATTCTCCAGCTAGGACTCCATCGCATCCTCATTACCCGGGCCCCTTGCATGAGCCCTGGGCTCCAGGCCTCCTGACCAGAGGCTCTTACACACCTGATCCTTAGCACACAGAGTGGTGGGGCACACCCTGGTGGGGTGGGGAAGCCACCAGGCTGGAGGGGGCTAGCTGTCATACCTGGTATTGTAAGACCTTGCTTCCTGAATTGACAGGGTTTCTGGCTGAATCAATTGTTCCTTCTTATCATCTGGTGGAATCAGAAATAGGTCTCCCTTGAGTTTTCAAGTTTTCAAAAAAACAGGTACACACTGATCTGTAAGAACAACAGAGGAGAATAAAGGAATGTGCTTTTTAGCTGCACTTTCCCAAAGGAATTGCAAGGGAAAAAAAAAGAATGAGAGAAAAGTAGAGTGATTGGGAGCGGCCTTCCGGGCCGCTCCAGCTGTGCAGCGGAGGGAGCCAGGCTGGCCCTACCCGGCAGTTGCCCCAGGGCCCAGGTGTTGCTGGAACATTGCTGTGATTCTGCGGCTGATACCAGACTAATGCCAGGGGAAAGAAACCCAAATTACATTTAAAAAGAATCTACCTTTTTATCTTTTAACCTTAGGCCTTCCCCAGCCATGCAGAAAAATCAATCTTGGCTAATCCACTGACCAAGTAAAAGGGAAAAGAACAGACAAAAAACGTGGCATTAAACAGCTGCTTTGTGCTTAAAGAGGTATCAGAGAGAAGGTGATCCAAGTGCTCCCCAGCAGGAAGACAGGCTCAAAGGCCTGAATCTAGGGACTTCTTATCCACATCCCATGGCTGGTCATTAGCTAGGGAGACAGAAAATAGAATCGTGTTGTTATTTAGCCCACAGATCTTAAACAAACAGCACAGCAAGGGTTTGCTGAGGCCTTGCCTGCCTGCCTTCTCTTTACTGGGAACTGGAGAGGCTTATTTATTTCTTCTCTGTCCTTGATACAATGTGGCTGACTACATGATCATTATGTCAGCATTATATGGAGAAATCAAGATGGCCTTACTGCCACCTGGGATATAATAAACTATATCTAATCATTGTCTGTTACTGTGGCAAAGAGCTTCAAACACTTGGGGATTTCCTAAGCAATAGGAGCACCTTATGGCTAACAAGAAGCCCCTTTTGACTGAATCTGGGTTTATGTTAACAAGAGGACTCATAACGGTGCTTAGAGAGTCTCACAGGAGGGTTTGGGTGCGCAGAAGACACTGAGCGCATGATCTAAACGTTAGAAGTTATAGATACACACACAAATGCCAGAGACAGAGGAGGGACTAAAGATGGAATTTATTCCTATAACCTATGACATCATCAGTCATGCCTACTGAGTGAATTCCACATAAAAATTGGAGAACTAGCAACCAGGTAAGTAGTGTTCCCTGACTCACTGGGTCAGAAACTCCTACCCTGGGGACCTGCCTAGATCTTGTTCTTTTCATCTGGCTGTTCACTTGTATCTGTTATAGTGAGACAATTATTTCACAAATAATGTTTTCCAAAGTTCCATGCCATTCTGGCAAATAAAATCTAAAA
Source organism: Octodon degus (assembly GCF_000260255.1). NCBI lineage: Eukaryota > Metazoa > Chordata > Mammalia > Rodentia > Octodontidae > Octodon > Octodon degus. The sequence goes on from NW_004524707.1 coordinate 4,424,589, forward strand.
TGTAGGTAGCTTAGGACCTACTTCTCGCTGGCATCTGAACAAAAGCAAGCTTGTTGGGGACATGGTCCTTGAGTTTGTCTGATCTGATAGCAATTGTAGGCAGCTAACGTTGTTAGAGTCAGCTTCAGAAACCATTACTTGTTGAGTATTCTCAAATAAGAAACCAACATATAAGGCCGGCCAAATAGTTTGACAGATTAAAGTATCTGCAATGAGGTGCAGGAGCCAGGGGTTCAATCCCTGGGCCTGCAATGCTGGCCATGCCCCCAGAGTGCACTGAGCCAGCAATTGAGACTGGTAGACCCTTCCCTAAAATACAAAAAAAAAAAAAAAAGAAAGAAAGAAAAGAAAACAAGAAAAGAAAAGTGAAACCAACATACAAGGTAAAGATACATGAGTTTGGAGCTCTATGGGGACTGCTGTCACCTTGTATTTACACAGCAACAGGAAAATTGGTGATCAGTGACTCAGGTGACAAGGACAGTTCATAGAATTTGGGACTGGAAACACCAAGGCATGAAGTTCACATCACTGTTATGTAGCAGGATGATGCCTTAAGCATCTCAGAAGCATGGTTTCTTTACAGTTATCCTAAGACCTCTTTCCACTGTGCAACCATCCAGCAATTAGTCAATTTTACTACCAGCTGTGGCCGCAACCATTTGCTATGAGATGAATTTGCTGAGGCCTCTGTAGGATAAGAGTGACAGATCATAGAAGTCACCGCCCAGAACTGATGGGAATGACCGCAGCAATCAGTGAGGGTAGCCACAAATATTTTATACTTTTTCATCTTTTTACTGCAGTGAAATACCCATAGCATAAAATTGATCATTCTAACCATTTTAGGTTCATGGTTTTACAGTATTAAATGCATCCATATTGTTTTGCAAGCAACCAGTATCATACATATCCTCAACCTTTTCATTTTCTCAAAATTAATCACTAATGACCTACGCCCCTCCCCACCTGGCAATAACCACCCTGGATCTTCCTCCTCTAAGTACTCAATATAAGTAGAATCCTGGTCCTTGTCCTGTGTGACTGGCTTCTTCCATTTGACATAACACCACCAGAGTTTATCCATCTTATGCTATGTGTTAGAAAGTCTTCCCTCTTTGAGCCCACATAGTATTACTTTGTATGCACATCCTGCAATTTCTCCCATTTGTGTACTGATGGGCACTTGATTTGCTTGCCAATTTTGACAATTGTGATTAAGGCTGTTATGAAAGTGGATGCCATACACAAATATCTGTTTGAGGTTCTGCTTTCAAATCTGTCAGGTATACTTTATACCCAGAAGTAGAATTAAATAGATCACATAGAAATTCTATGTTTCATTCTTTGAGGAATGGCCGTACTATTTCCTCAGCAGGTTCATCATTTCTTTCTTTCTTTTTAAAATTATATATACTTGTTGCACTTCGAGTTGGCAATCTATTCTCATATTATAAAAACAGATTATTTCCAGAATAGCTGCTTTTTACTTCTGTCTCCAAGACATCTAGTCTCCCTCCTTCAGGCAGCCAATGTTGCTACTTCCTACTTTTCTACTATAACCCTCCAAGTTAACCCATTACCCCAGCATGTGTAAAACCCAAGCTGAGGCTGCCTTCACAATACAAAAATGTGTTAAAACTCTGTGCTGTCTGCTTAGAGAAGGGGTTAATGAAAACAGAATTCTGAAATGCCCTGTACATGATGAATAACAAATACCTTTTTAAGATGAGCATTATTAAAGCACCAACATGTCATTATCCAAAATGTATGAAGTGTCTTTTTTATTTTGGCCCTTTAATACCACATTGAAAGCATTACCTAATGCCCCCTCCAAAAGATTAGAGCCCTTTGAGAGGAAAGAGTCAACATGCGTAACACATCACAGCACCATCCTGCATTTTTCCATTTGGCTCTGCAGTTAGATTGGTTGAAGGGAAAGAGCATTTGCAAAATGGCTCTTGGGGCTTAATTGGTATTTCTTTCTTTTGCCTCCCAGTATAATCCAGGAAAGGAGACTGAAAAGCAATTTAAGAACATTAGCATTGTTCCTAAGTACCCACATCCAAGGTGAGTGACTACAACTGGAAAAGCCCAAAGTGCACCTAGAGAGATTAAGGGAATTTTTGAAGCAGAGCACAGGAGTCTAATGAACTAGAGCTCTGTCTCACCAAAGAAGAATCCACCTAAATACATTAGGACCCATGGAGGAGAAAGCAGACAGGGGGCAGCTACCTGAAGCCAAACAATGCTATTCTCACTAGGTTATGAAACACTGCAAAGAGATTTGGGGTGTCTTGAAGCCCTACAGGGTGCTCATTATGATTCCATACTGTTGGCTAGAGATCCCAGCAGGGTTCTGACAGTCACAGCAAATGGACCCAGCTGTCCCCATGAAAATCCCCCTTGGGGCCCTCACTGTAGAAGCCTCTGCTTTATTTCTTCCTCTCATTATGTAGGGGAATTAAATTTTTGGAAGTGGAGATGTGTTCTTGGAAAGAATAGAGCATATGATTAGTTAGTATGAGGTTGAAATAATTTCACACAGTGTTTCATTAACTTCAACCTGATTGTTGCCTAAACAATCAGATATGTAGGGTCAGTGCAATCCCATTTCAACCCCGTATCTGGTACTCTGAGCAACTAATTTGAAGGCAACAATATGTGATATAACAACCATTGTTGAATTCCTATAGTTTTCTTTAGTGAAATCCTGTATCATTTATAATATTTGGGGGGCTGCAGAGATAGCTCAGCAGTCTAAGCACCTGCTTAGGCAAGCAAAAGGACTTGGATTCCATCGCTGGTACCATGTGCCGTGCCAGAGCCCAGTGGTGACCAAAGGCCTGTGATCTCGGCACTGGGGAGGCTGAAACAGGAGGATCACTATGACTCTGAGCTGCCCAGGGAAACTAATATTGTCATGTATGATACTTTCAAGTTAGAGAAATTTTAGATTAAAAAGCTAAGAAAATTTTTAAAAAAATAATATCACCAATTTCAAGAAACCTCATCTGGGACTCAGGAGGTACAGCCAGTCTCCTAGTGAAGGAGCAGAGCTGTATGGCTCTCAAAACCAACAACTCACAGCTGGGCCAAATTTCACTTCAGACATGAGTTTGCAAATTCTGAATGGACACCCCAAGGCTTTCCTCACTTCTAAACAACTAGGTGAAAACTCAAGGGTTTGTATTATCACTTAAGGCTTCTTCATTTGCTAAAACAAATCTCAGAACTCAGGAAAGCACTACTTAGGATTACAGTCCTATTCTGGCAAAAGGATAAGAATCCATGCACAAAAGCCCAATGGAAAGATATACGCAACACTCAGGAAGGTTTCAGACACAAAACTTCATGTGCCCTCTCCCCATGGACTCAAGATGCTTCTCCCTTTGGACACATTCACAAGTGACAATACAGTGTAACCGACCACGGAAGCGCAGCAGGCCTTCTGCATCCACTGACCACTACTGGGGCTTCATCTGCAGACATTATTGGCTACAGCACTGGCCATGTGATTCCAGCCCCAGTTCTTCTCCCTTTCTGAGATGCTGAGCAGATCCCAAGGTGACACAAAGCCCCAACAACCTAATCACATGGCCACTCTTTCCAGCACGGCCAGCCTCTCTCCTGAGATTTTTTTTTCTTAATAGGAAAACTACCTCTATCCCCAACATAAGTTGCTTCATAGGCAGGAGGAGTCCCATGAGAAGCAGACACTCCTATTTCTTAGGAAGCCTGAAGGATTTAGAGCACAGCTCAGTCTGTTATATGGGAGCTAAGGTTAGTGTAAACCAGTAAGAGGCAAAGTAATAGGATAGCGTGGAAAACGGCGCCTGCATCAAAGAAGCAATAATGCAGGGTCCAGTTAGATTTCTTCATACCATGGCAAGCAAGTTACTTAAGCCTTGGATCTAAAGTATTCTCTTCACTTATAGCACTTACTGATACCACTTAATGAGTTCTTCCTATGCTGAGCCAAAAAAAAAAAAAAAAAAAAAAAAAAACCCTTGCCACCTTCATCTCATTTGTTCTTCATAGTAACCTTGCAAATGCTGTCATTTGATTCCCTTTGACTTACAAAGAGGGAAGGGATGACTAAGGGTGCAGGAGGTTCAATAGCTTGTTCAGCTGAGAGTAAGGGCTGGCACTCAGCGCCACTGTGAGTCCAAAGTTCCCATCTTCAGTTTCCACTCTTAACACTATGCTCACATTTTGCTTGGCTTACAGGCACACTGGGAAAATAAATCAGACTGATATAAATTATTATAGTCTGAAAGGGAAGAAGCTTATAATATAAGGTTATAAGATTACCATTATTATTGCTCCTGATTATTACTATTAGCAGTACTATTTTACTTTTATCCTTCACACAAGTCCATCTACTGATTACAAAAAGTGGTTTCTACTTAACATATACATTCTTGTTATAGGGAAAGAACTCTTGCAGGATGTGGCAAGTCTTTAAATCATATTGAGTGAAATGCATGTACAACAGGCCGGCCAGGTAGTACAGTGGACAAAAGCACCTGCTTAGGCAGACTCGGCAGCCTGGGTACAATCCTTGGAGTGCTGTGCCAGTCCCACCCCCGGGGTGAGATGGCAATTGAGACTGGGCATTGTGTTGCATGCCTGTAATCCCAGCACTTGGGAGGCTGAAAACAGGAGGATCACTACAAGTCCAATCTGTGTAGTGAGGTTCTGTAGACCCTGTACTAAATACATGAAAAAAAAAAAAGAATGAAATGCACGTATAGTGGTACCCTGGACATTTTCTAAGCCCAATACCTACTACCTATTGTGCCACTGTCCTTCAAAGAGAAAAAAAAAACCTGTGCAAAACATAGATGGCAAGCCAGTAAGACAATATGCACAGCCACTCAACACAGGGAAAAAGATGGTACATGCCCTAACTCATTGCTGATTATGAGGACAGAGGGATAGCACCCAGCCTCAAGGGAGCAAGCAGAGTTTTGTGTTCACACTTGGAAGACTGAAGACAATTTTGAAGGATTTGGATGGAGATAAAGACAGCATCTGATGATAGGACTTGGGTAGCAAAATCAGGAAGTCAAACTCAGGATTTCCAAAGGGTGGGCAGTGAGTGTTGTGACCCGTGTACCCATCAGGGTCCTAAGAGGGGACAGTGAAAGGTTAAGAAAAAACTATGGACATACTAAAAGAAAAGCTGGGACAGAGTGGGACCTAACCTCTCTGATGGAGAGGCAGTGACAGCCAAGCATGGTTTGCCTCTTATACATGGTAAAAAGAATGGAAGTATGGGACATAGTCAAAAGTGCAAGGTCTCAATGTTTTGCTGAGAACACTGAAAGTGAAACACATCAGAGTTGTATGTGCTGTAGTGACAGGGAGGGACGCCAACACCAGATGCCTGAAGAATGGCTTTGCTCCAGCCCCAAGGAGTTGTCCAACCTCCAGCTCAGCCTCTGCTCAGCCACTTCCCACACACAAATGTATAGCTGCAGTGACCTGGTCTTGTAGGATGTGCACAGAACTCATTGGGTTCAGGATGTTATGCAAGACCTTAACTTCTCCATCACCATCTTACTTGTGTACAGTGATGAAGGAAAATAATGTATAGCTCTTACAGCTTTTGTTGGAGTTAAATGAGGACTAAATTTAGAGATTTACTCTGTGAGCTAAGCAGTGATACATAACTATTAGGTTTCATAATTTTTCTTTTCTTCATTTGTCTTGATTATAAGAAATCAGCAAGGCTATAGTAGATAGCATTAATGAAGAAGGAATACCTGAGGTTGGAAGCCAGCCAGGATGCCTGCACAGGCAGGAAGTGAGCTTTGTGCAGTAGGAGCCATGAAGCTCTGCTTAGCTTGTTGTGCTGAAGGGAGGTGAGGACAAGAGCTTTAAAGCTTGTGATTTCAAAAAGAATAAGCAGGAGTTCCAAGAAACACAAAATTGTTAATCTGGAATCTTCAGAGAGGATAAATATGGGATGTAGTCCAAGTCTGAAAGTGATTTGTGCAGGTTTACCTTTCCAAGGCTAACATCTGGAGGGAGAACAAACAAAAACCTGGATACCTGACTTCCCTGTGTCACCAGGGCTGTGGTCACCTGGCCTGTGAGCTTGGAGCACATCTGGAGCACCTGCGTCCACCTCACAGACACCATCCAACCTCACAGCTGACCTGGTAGGATTCTCAGAACCTGAAACAGGACTCCTCCTTTGATACCCTGGCCTGAGCTGGAGGGAGGGGAAGAAAGCAGCTATAACTTCAAAGTGTCCAGCACATTCGTGTAGAATTAATTTTCTAATAAGTAGAGATGGATTTACTATAACAAAGTCTGGCTAAAAGTTTCATCAAATGATTTTAATTAACCCATGTGAGTATCTACATGTGCCTTCATATCATGGAGCTAGAACCTAAATACCTTTATTTTTAATGCCAGGACTGACTATTCTAAATTCATGTATTAGAACTTTTTCAAACCCTACAACGTAAAGTGGATAACATCACAGATTTCTCTCTCTGCCTCCCCTATATTCAACAATGGAGAAGATTCTGTACAATTATCAGCTTTACCCTTTGTCCTCATCCTTTCAGGTTGTGTAAGTTGCAATGTTTTTATCCACATTTGTAGCTTTTTAAAATGCATGAAAGATTTTGGGTATAACTTTTGCACATTTGGTTAAATTTATGTTGAGGTAGCTTGCTGTTTTTATTGCAGATGTCACCTTCATTAAGAAAGGTTAAACCAGTTGTTGTTTGTACTTAACAAGATAATTAATTTCTATCTTGACTGGCAAGATGGCTCAGCCATCTAAGCATCTGCTTAGGCAAGCACAGGGACAAGGGTTTGATCCCCAGCACCACAGGCCATGCTGGTCCCACCTCCAGGCACTCAGAGCCAGTAGCAGAGTCTGTACTGGTGGTAGTGGTAGCACACGCCAGTAATCCCAGCATTGGGGAGGCTGAAAACAGGAGGATCACTATGAGTCTGAGTTGCGCAGTGAGTCCCTGTACCAAATACATTAAAAAATGAT
>NW_004524707.1:4456366-4457116 GCF_000260255.1 Octodon degus
TGGCCAGCCATTTATTCTAGCTTTTTAACTGTACTATAGTTATCATTATCATATTCACCCTCCTATGCCACACCAGAACTTTGTGCTGCTACTTATCCTTATTGATGGACCTCTCAGAAGGCCGCTCTTTCCCTGAAATCCCCTGTCTCTGGTAACCAACATATTACTCTCAACTCCTGTAAAATCAACAGTTTTCTGCATATGAGTAGGTGAATACATTCTTAGTCCTTTAGTTACCTTGAAAACCTTGTAGTTTTCATCCAATATACCCTCATTTTTTCTGCTCCATTCTCTCTCTTTTCTGGGCCTCTGGGCTTATAGTACACTGCTTAATGTTTCTTTATTTCATATTCTGCTCAACTCTCATGATGTGTAAGATCTGTTGTTCTAGCTTTATTGTTTACTCACTCTTCTGCCATCTTGAATCTGTTGTTAACTCACTCTGTGAAGATTTCATTTCATTTATGGTACCTTTCAACTCTAGAATTTCTATTTCTTTGGTTCAATATAGGCTTTATTTCACTGATTACATTTCCACCTGTTCATTATTAATACATCTTTCTCCATAAGCACTGAGACAGGTAGATGCTCACTGATTTACCTTTGCTTCCAATTGTAACATCCGGATCATCTTTGAGTTCAGATCAACAGACTTATTTAATTTCAGGCTATGATTTCCACTTTTCTGCTTTTGAAAATGTCTTTTTCATCACTGATGGATGTTGAACATTATGAAAAATCTATACAGGT
>NW_004524707.1:4457216-4459107 GCF_000260255.1 Octodon degus
AAAAAAAAGAACCTTTTCTCAATGATAGTTTTAAAGTGACTTTTTTCTTGTTTAGTCCCTACTTTCATTATTTCTTTATTACCTTTGCCTGCCTCCTTATTTTTCGTGTTTCCTCAAATATTTCTCTTTTCTTTTATTCAATTTCTGTTCTTTTTGTTTTATTTTTATTTAATTTCTATGTTCTGATGTTTTTGCTGTATTTCCCTTATGGCTTTGTTCCATACATTCCTGCTTATAAGTCCATATCTGAGCACCTTTTTGAACAACAACTCTTTTCTGGGCTTCTTGATGTCTTAGTTCACAACCACGAGATACTTAACTGTTTCTTCTACTTTTTATTTACATGTACTTTTGAAATGTCTGTTGTTGCCTTAGTTTCTGTTCCCCTGTTCTGCTTTTTCTGTGTGCTCATATTCTGATTATGTTATTCTTCACGTTATTTCCTTATCATTTTTCTTACAACTTTGTGTAATTATTGACTAAGTTGGTTGGTTTTCAGCTTTTCCTAAGCTACCAAGAGGCAGCTCCAGGAATGGTTTACCAGGGGTGAGTTGGGGTAACTCACTTAGGTTCGCAGCCCAGGCTTCCTTTTCTGTTATTATTGTGAAGAACTACAAATAAGTACATCCCACCTGCATTTCAGTCTTAACAGTGTAGAGTTAAGATGCTGAGCACAGAGGCCTCTTGATGTGTTGGAAAACAGCACATGCATAGGGCTCTGAGGTCAGGATTGCACCACAGCTGTGGCGGTAGAGGACATTGTATACTGATACCCCTATTCCAAGCAATAAAGCTCCAGATCAAACAACCCCCTGAATTGGAAAAATTTACTGCTTGGAGAAACCTTTGGTTTTTTTTCCTTTGCTTGTTTGTTTTGTTTTTGAATTTTGGGGAAGAGTCTACAGGGTGTTTAGGGTCTCACTATTAGATTGGACTCATAGTGATCCACCTATTTACAGCATCCCAAGAGCTGGGATTACAGGCGCATGTCACCATGCCCAGTCTCAATCACCATCTCAGTGTGCCCCAAGGGCAAGGCCCACACAGCAGTCCTGGGGATTAAACCCCCTACCCCTGCACCTGCTTGTAGGTGCTTTAATCTGCTGAGATATTTGGCCAACCCTTGGAAAATCCTTTGAATTAACTTCCAAGATCCAATTCAGTTCCCATGTTTGCCTCAGTATCCCCCTCTTCTGTTTGAAAACTAAATAAATATGGGCCATCTGGTGTCACTTTGTCTTTATTCCTGAGAAAGAGAGTCTGGGTTTTCCTGGAAGCCCAAAAATCACACTGTGGTCTCTTTTTATTCAAGGATTTGTCATCCACTCATTTTGAAGATTGGGGTTAGGCTAAGAGCCCAGTAGTCACCCATGGGTGTTTCTCTGTCTTTTGCCATTTTTTCTTGCAATCTTCACTTTTATATGAATTCTTTTTTGTTCTGTTTCTTCTTTGGCTCTGATTCCTTTGGCCCCTCATCCCTCCCCCCACCTCTTAAACCTCACCTGTCCAGTTTGCTGTCCTTCTCCATTCCCCTGCTCCAGCAGTTCTTCCTGGGAAGGAGGTGCTTCCCTTCTGAAAACGATCCAGGTTGGGTACTTGGGAGTTGATCAAACAGCTGAACAAAACTCGATCTCTTGGAAAGAGTGTGTTCTTTTGCAGCTTAGAATATATAACAGCTTCTAGTTTCACAGTTATTCTCAGGCTTGTTCACACAGTTTTCTAATCCATGTATGGCCATCTGCATTGGAGAGTGTTTTTAGGAGATCTGGGTCCCACCGCACATTAAGCTTGTCAGAGGTTTTCTCTAGAGCTTCCTCTCCCCTTTTCCTTCTCCCTACCTCCCACCACCTGAACACCTAGAACTCCTGCCCTGCTTAGTTGCCACCCCATA
>NW_004524707.1:4459792-4462557 GCF_000260255.1 Octodon degus
TGGAGGCTGGGAAAGACAGGGGTGAATTGATGTACCTTTGTGTTTGTTCTCTCTTTCCTCTCAGTTTAAGAGCTGGCTTGCAAGGCCAATTCACAGGCTGAGTTAGAAACAGTCTTGTCTAATGCCTGGAAGCTCATTCTATCATCTGTTATTCCAGAATTCTTCCTAAAGTACATGAGATATAATGATTATACATTATATAAATCTAAGAGGTGGTTACATGTCTTACATTGGGTGGAATTTCCTTACCTATAACGTCTCAATGTTGTGCTTGGTTCCACCTTCAGAAGTAAAGCAGAATAAACATCATCACACTTGCACTGTACATTCCTTGAAATGTTGGAATATAGGTATTGGGCCCCTTCTCATAACTGAGCCTGTTTTGTTTTCCATGATTGCGTACACGACGTGCACCTTTCCTTGTGACAGAGTCTCTGGTTCTCTAGCTGTTGACCTCCTTTGAACCACTCTCTCAGTGTTTCTCTTAAAATGCCAGAAATAAGCAAAGTGGAACCAAACTCCTTTTGTCTCAGCATCATATTTCTGTCACAGTGTGAGATTTCATTGGTCATTTTGATGTCTGCTATTATCCCTCATTTATATTCAGCTTGCCATCAGCATAGCATTTAATTCCTTATTATGAACCTCTAATGAAGCTGTGTCCACACTTCTCTAGTATAAATGGTTGATACTTTCACTCCCAAACATAAGAAAAGAGCTTCATAAACACCAATACAAGTTCTTTCAGAATTCCAGTAGAAGGCTGGATCTTTTAGGGCACCAGAGCTCTCTCTGATATGCCCAACGTCTTTGTTGGGACTGAATTTGTCCTAAGCAATGTTCTGTTCCTCTCTATTTGAAGATTGCACTCTCAGAGAGAGGTCAAAATAAAAAATCAAGGTTGTAGAATCTTTTATCATTTAGACCAGTGCTGATTCCTTTTTTGCTACTAAGTAGTCTGCCATTGAGTTATAAAACCATGTGTGTGTCGGGGGGTGGGGGGTGACAGGGAGATGGGGAAGGAAAGGAATGAATTATTGGTAAGACATAAATTTGGATGACCCACATCACCCTTGCTTAAGGGAATATCTTCTCTCAGCTTGAGATATTCCTATTTATTATCCAGGATAATACTTTTATATCTTCATAAAATGTATACCATACATTTCCTTATCTATGAAATAGGGCTGTCTAGTAATCTGCATTTCCTTTGGCCTCAGCACATTCCTAAAACAAAGCTTATCTATCATGCCTTCTATTTATCACTTGAATCTTATCTATTGAGACTGAACATGACAGACACCTTGATGCTTCTAAGGAGTATACCTTGGGCCAAGAGTTCATATGCCTCAGCCTCAGGGTGAGTGTTTGAGAGCTGCCTGGCCAGTTCACATGAAAAGTCACCACCATCACTAGCTAGAGTCTTGGAAATAAGCATGCACTTAGGGAGAAAAGATTGAGGTGGTCTCTAAGTTGGTTTACTTACCTTCCCAAATGTATCCAAGTACTTTGTCACAGAATCTTGATAAGGGGAAAGAGAGGCTCTGAGGTGGGAATAGGGAGTAGGACAAAGAAATAAGAACAAGAGTGGGATCCACGAACTTCTGTGAAACTGTCCCCTGCGCTAGGATTCAGACACCCTACTTCCGGAATTGTGATGAATTTCACAAGTTCAACTAATGTTAACAAGAGAGATATAGGTATACATTTTCATTTTTACTCACTGTTGAATGAAGAAGATACACTCACATAGACTTGTGTACACTTACACACACATCCCACATCTCCGGTTAAAAGCCAGGATATTCCCATTATCAGGAAGTGTCACACAGCCCCATCTACTCCCTGTTCTCTCAGATACCATTTCCCTCCTTCCCTGACTATTTGAGGAAATGCGTCCTCATTTCTGAATAGTACGTTACCCAATCTGGTGTATCTTCAACTTTTCACAAATAGAACCACATTACATGCTTATGTCTTACTTTTTGGTTCACTTTCACAAGATTTACTTATGTTGCCATGTACTAAGGCAGGTTGCTTATCTCACTGACATGTAGTCCTTTATTTACTAAGTAATATACTTTCTATTCTGCTTTTGATGGATACCTGAGCTATTTGGGGTATTTTTTTATTACATAAGTGCTAGTATCAGCATTTACAAAATGTTATTGTATGTTTGAGATGCATAATAATTACAGCTATTTTAGGGAATAGATTTTGACTCCTTTCCCCATGTTCCTCTCTGTCTTCTTCATCTACAAAAAGGCTACCTTCCTATTTTCTACAATACCTCCTTTATTCTGCTGCATTAATTAATTTATACATATTTGGGTTTCTCCATAAGCTAGTATCATTGCTATGGAAACAAATATGGAGATTCCTCAAGACACTAAAACTAGAAGCACTATTTGACCCAGCTGAGTATATTCCCAAAAAGAGTTAAAATTGTCATATTACAGAGATGTACACAATTAGAGTGATACTTGTATTCATAGCAACATAATTCACAATAGGTAAATTATGGGAAAAACCTGCATGCCCATTAACAGATGGAAAGATAATAGATGATGTGGTGTGCACATTAATATAATATATATTATTCAGCCATAAAGAAGGATAAAATTTAGTCATTTGTAGGAAAATGGATGAGTCTTGAGATAAGATGCTAAGTAAAACAAATCTGACACAACACTTCGTGAAGTCTCCTGGTGGTATGTACCGGAGTTTCTCTAGGTTTTTATCAAGGAATAATTTTGCTAGATCAA
>NW_004524707.1:4466207-4484403 GCF_000260255.1 Octodon degus
AAGTTACCTTACTGCTATGAGAAGCCAGAACAAAGCCTGTCTTTGTGAGGTCATATTTTTGGAGCGCTTATTGATAGATAAATTATTGTGTACTGATTTGTACCCAACACTCTTGCTTAATTCTCTTCTTTATTCAATAAATTAGATCATTACAGGTTTCTTTTTACACATATAACAATATAATTGTGAAAAATCATACTTTTATTAATTTCACTTTTATTATTATTATTTTTTTTATTTTAGGGAGGGGTCTACAGGGTATTCAGGGCCTACACTACTAGATCAGACTCAGAGTGATTCTCCTGTTTACAGCCTTCCAAGAGCTGGGATTACAGGCGTGCGCCACTACACCCAGTCTCAATTGCCATCTCAGTGTGCCCTGGGGGCAGGGCCGGCACAACAGGCCTGGGGATTGAAGCCCCAGGGATTGAAGACTTTCAGTGCAGTCTTAGGGATGAACAGTAAGAACAAACACCCCTGTTTGCATCATAGTTACTTCAGACTTCTTTTGAACTTCACTTAACTCTTAAAGAGATTGCCATATTTTCCCAATTTTCTAAGAGTTTTGTTTGATAACACATGTGAGTACAATTCTATAAAATGCTTCTGCATGCATTCAATTTTTTATTTGATTTGTTAATGCACTGAATTAGAGAAAATGATATTCTAATGGCAACCTTTCTTGTATTTTACTGATATAACTAAAGATCTGTTTATCATGCATCTTTCTTTTCACTCAATATTGAACTCAGGACCTTGTACTTGCAAGGCAGGCACTTAAGCCCCAAAGCTATCACCCTGGCCCAGTTACCATGCATCTTTCTTTACTCATTTTTTTATTAGTGCATGTGCCATGACGTTTACATTAGTCCTGGGGAACAGTTACATGAACATAATATAATTTGTTTTTTCAATCCTCACCCTCCTGCCTCTACATTCAATGCCCACTCCCCACTGTTATTCTTGTTGTTGTTATTATTCTTAGCTTATGTTTGTGACATATAATGTTTATATTCATTGAGTTTATTATATTCCTGTTCATGACACATCTTAGCTCTTCTTCCTGGCCTGTTCCCTCCCCGTTTCCCTTCTAGAGGTCTGTCCCTTTGTTTCCTTCTATCCATCCTGTATTATGCTCTTTGTGTGTACTTTGCCTTCCTCAAATGAGAGATATCATGTGGTACTTAACCTTATGTGTCTGACTTACTTCACTCACCATTTATATTTTTCACTTATGCCCAATTTCCTACCAATTTCTCAAATTTCTTCTTTATAAGCTTAGAAGTATTCCATTATGTGTAGCTACCACATTTTCTTTTTCCATTTATCTGCAGATGGAGATACAGGATGTTTCTAGGATTTAGCTATTAGGAATTATACTGTAGCAGAAAAAGTCCCCTGCCAATCTGTTAGTTCCCTGGATAACAGTTTTGTTACAAATTCCTGTTACTCTATCTCCTAGAAACAGCTGGTCCTGGGAATGTATAACTGGTTACTATGATGCATATTGCAAGAACTAATCAAAAACAGCTAAATACTCTGCTTCTGTACTTCCTGCTTGCTTATGCCACATAAGCCCCAAACACCAGAGATCAGGACCTGATATTTTGGGAATGATCCTGATCAGTGCCCATTAGTGTAAAATAAATCTGCCTCCAAATCCTGGATGTCATTTTGGAGTTTCTGCATGACATTTCAGTACTGCTGTATACACATAGTTATGCATGTAATACTGTAGTATGTTTTGAGCTCTTTTGGGAAGATACCTATAAAAGGAATAGCTGGTTTATATAAAATTTCCAACTTTAGTTTTTGAGTAATCTTCATACTGATTTCCACTGTGGTTGTATTAGCTTACATTCCCATCAACAGGGTAAAAGAGTTCTGTTTTCAGTTGTTGCCTTGCCAACATTTGTTATTGTTCAACTTCTTAATGACAGCCGGTAAGATGGAATCTCAATGTTGTTTTAATTTGCATTTCTCTAATGAGCTAAGAGGTTGAACATTTTTTCATATGTTTGTTGGCCATTTTTACTTCTTCTGTGAAGTATCTGTTTATTTCACATGCCCATTTCTTGCTTTGGACTTTTTTCTATCATCTAAATTCTTTTAGTTCCTTATATATTCTAGATATTAGTCCTCTGTCAGAGAAGTATGGGGCAAACAGTTTTTACCATTCTTTAAGTTGTCCCTTCACTGTACTAATTGATCCTTGCTGTGCAGAAGATGTTCAATATTATGTCATCCCAGCTGTTGATTCTTGCTGTTATTTCTTGTATAATTTTTGTTCAATTTAGAACATCCTTTCTTACACCTTCAACTTCAAGTGTTTTATCTATTTTGTCTTCCAATAGGTTCTGTTTAGTTGAGAAATCTTTGATAATTCTGATATTAGCTTAGTACATGGTGAGACATATGGTTCTAGCTTCAACCTTCTGTAAATAGAGGCCCAGTTTTCCCACCACCACTTGTTGAATAGGCTGCCTCTCCTCCAACATATGCTTTGGGTTCCCTTGTCAAAGATCGAATAGCTGAAAGTGTCTGGAGGTGTTCCTGCACGCCCTATTCTGTTCCACTGACCAACAGGTCTATTTTTATCACTGTTGCTTTGCAGTATAGCTTGAAGTCAGGTATTGTGTTAGCTCCTGCTTTGCCCTTAATGCTCAAGGTTGCTTTTGTTATTCTGGATCTCATGTTACATATGAATTTTAGGATTTTTTTCTCTACATCTGTGAAGAATGTACTCGTATCTTAATTAGAATCACATTGAACTTGTGTAACAGTTTTGCAAGTATGGGCATTTTGACCATATTGATTCTGCCTATTGAGGAGCAGGGAACATCCATCCAGTTTCCAACGTCCTCTTCAATCTCCTTTTTCAGACGCCTATAGTTTTCCAAGACCTATCATTTCCTTAATTAAGTCAGTTCCTCATTATTTATATTTTTCTTGATGATACATGAACAACTGTTGTTTTAACAGTTTCTTGTTGCATTCACTATCCATGTGCAAAACAAAAATGCTATTGATTTTGTGCTTGTTTTGCATACTGCCACAATTCTGAAATTGGTTATTAATTGTAAGAGTTTGGTGAAATTATTTGGGTCTTCTATGTAGAGTATCATGTCATCTGAAAATAATGATAATTTGAGTTCTTCCTTTCCTTTTTTATTTCTTGCTTACCTTACTGCCCTGGGATACTAAATTGAATAAAAGTGGTCACAATGGTATCCTTGTCTTGTTCCTAATTCTAAAAGCAATGCTTTCAAGTTTTTCCCATTTCATATGATTTATCTTTGCAACAAATAGCTTTTATCAAATTCAGATTTGCCCTTCTATATCCCCAGGAAGAGATATACGATTTTGTCAAAGGCCTCTTCTGCATCCAGTGATATGATCATGTGGTTTTGATCTTGCTTCTGTTTATATTGATGTATTATATGTATCAATTTCCATATATTAAATAATCCTTACAATATTAGGATGCAATCTACTTGGTATAATGTTCTCTTTTGATGACATTTTGTATCTATTCAACAACAATTTGTAGATTTTTGCCTCTATATTCATTAAGGGAATTTGTCTGTAGTTTTCTTTTTAGTTGGGTCTTTATCAGGTTTTGAAATCAGACTGATGCTGGCTTTCATAAGTAATCTGGAGACACTCTGCCCATTTTAAGTTCTTTAAAGAACTTTAGGAGTTTGAGTGCTATAATATGTCTAAAGGCTTTTGTGAAATTCATCAGTGAACCTATCACACTCTAGGATTTTAGTTGGTAGGCTTTCTATTACTCTCTTAATTTCATTGCTTGTTATGAGTTGTGTGGCATTTTTGTGTCTTATTGGGTTCACTTTGATAATTCTTAAGAATCTAGGATCCTGCCTGATCCTTAAGACTCTCCAGTTTTAGAGTACAGTTTTCCATGGAAGTCACTGTCTTCTGGAGTTTGACCTTGTCTGTTGTGATTTCACCTTTTTCAGTTTTAGTTGCATTGACGTGAGTCTTTTATCTCTCATAGTAAAGTTAGCTAAGGGTCTGTTCTTTTAAAGAACCAGTCCTTTGATTTGTTGGCCCTTCATATTGTTTTTTGTAGTCTCAATTTCATTGATTTCCACTCTAGACTTTATAGTTTCCCTCCTTCATTTTGGTTTGCGCCTGGATGTTTTTGGTTCCTCAAGTATCTTAGGGTATCTTAAAGTTATTTATTTGAGCTTTCTCTGTTTTCCTAATGTGAGCATTGATTGCAATGAACTTCCCTCTTAGGACTGTGTTCCTTGTGGCCCAGACATTTCCTGTCTTGTGCAGGCATCGTCATTAACTTACAGACATCATTTAACACATTTCTGCTAGTTTGAACCACCACTGGTGCACATACGACTGTCCTATTAGGGGGCTTGTACTACTAGTGGTATAAATGAATCTAATCACTTTTGTCTTTTTACTAATTAAATTAATAAAAGCCCATAAATGGACTGAGTCTAGTTAGTTGCTTGAATTTGAATAAATGCTTCCCATATTAATACTATTTGTACCAATCAAAAATTATTACAATAATCACCAAATCCATTTATGACATTAAACTAAAAGAAATTTATTTATATTCATGATTAGTTTATCAATAATTAATTCTCTGAATTTTAGTGTGGAAATTTTACAAGTATGCCATTACTGGTTTCTATTATGTGTATTTATAACTGCTATAACACAAATTAACTGAATTAAAATTTTTATATCATTTTAATGTTTTTCTTAAGGTATTACATTATAATGACATCTGGTCTATTAAATCAATGCTTTTCTCTTCATTATTATAAGGAAAAATCCCCTGAAAAACAGTACAGGCCACCACATGAGACACTCATCTAAGTGCCACCAGTAGTTCAAGTTGGCAGGAATGAATGGATTCAGTTCAGAGCTGCCCAGTGATGAGACATATAAATTACAGTCTATTATGGATGTGTTAGTTTATTATTTGATTTTTTTGCCAGCTCAGCCCACCCTGAGGGTGGGGCTGATGTAACATGTGGTGCCTGGGATCAAACTGCAGTCCTCAGCACTTGCCTAAGTAGGCGCTTTAGACAACTGCACTGTCTCACCAACTCCCTCCTTGATGCTTTATTGGGTGTTCAAGAATATGTTATTAATTTTCTAGGTACTCCTAAATTTTCTGTGCCTGATTTCTATTTTCTTTGAACAGTTATTTGATAGTACACATGGGGTGATTTTCTTTTATATTTATTTAAGCAGGCTAGTGGGGACTAGTATGTGACTTATTTTAAAGAAAGTATCATTTGCTACAGAAAATAATGTATACTCTGTTGTAGTAGGGTGGAATACAGTATAGAAATCTGTTAAGTACATATGTTCCAAGGTGGTTCAGCTCTGATATTTACTTATTGATTTTTTGATTAGTTGATCTATAACCTTGAGAAAGTACAATATAAAGATTCCTGCACTATATTGTGTTATTACTTATTTGATCTTTCATGTTCATCAGTATTTGTTTTCTAAAGGTGGGTCCTCTGGTATTCAGTGACTAACCATTTCTTATTGTGTAACTAGTATGTAGTGGCCTTTGTGTCTTCTAATCAGTTTTAGTTTAAAGTTTACCATGTCTGAGATTGAACTTGACACTCATTGTTGTTTTGGAGGTCCTGGTACAGGAGATCTTATTTTCCACCTTTTTGATTTTTTAGTCTGGGATTGCTTTTTTGAATTAGATGGGTTTCTTGAGTGCAACAAACTGTTGCATTCTGATTTTTGATCTAGTCTCCCAAGCTATCTTTTAATCGAAGAGTTGAAGCCATTAACATTCAGAGATATTACTGAGATGTTTTGATTAATCACCATCATTTTGTGCTTTCTCTGTTGGAGATGTCTTTATTTCTCTTTTCCTGACATTTTTTTACTGTTGTTATTTATCCACTGAAGTGTTTTGTGTTTTCATGCTATCAGGGGTTTTGACTTTGTTGACTTGGTTGTCTCTGTCTAGGATACTCTTCAGTGTTTTCTGGAGTGCTCCCTTAGTATTCACAAATTTCTTGAGGTTTTTTTTTTTTTTGTGAAATGTTCTTATTTCTCTTTTATTTTGAAGGAACATTTTTTTTTCCATCTTATATATTTGGTACAGGGTCTCACTGCGCAGCTCGGACTCATAATGATCCTCCTGTTTTCAGCCTCACTAGTGCTGGGATTACAGAAGTGTGCCACCGCACCACCATGCCTGGACTTAGTCGCTGGCTCAGCATGTCCCAGGGGTGTGGCCGGCATGGCATGGAGACCGGGGATTGAACCCTGGTCCATGCATGAAGGAACATTTTGCTGGGTATGTTAATCTGGGTTGAAAGTTGTTTGCTAGGACTTGAAATAGTACATTCCAAGTTCTTCTAGTCTATGTGTTCAACAGCTATTATTTTAATCAGTTTAATCTTTGTATGTTCATTTGTTGTTTTTTGTGACTGGTTTTAAATTCTGGACTTTTTAGACATATGGAAATTTAATGATGATCTGTCTTGATGAGTTATTTTTCATCATGATAATTTGGTTTTCTGTGGGCTGGAGAGATAGCTTAGTGGTCTAAGCACCTGCTTGGCAAGCACAAGGACCCAGGTTGGATTCCTGGTACTACATGTTGTGCAGGCCCTGGAACCCCAAATGGAGTTGGCCACCAAAACCTAGCATGGTAGCACATGCCTGTAATCCCAGTGCTGGGGAGGCTGAGACAGGAGGATCACTATGAGTGAGAACTGTGTAGTGAGACCCTGAATCCAATAAATAAATAAAAAGAAAAAAAATAAAAATAAATACATAATTTGGTGTTCTAGACTCTCAGTTTTATTTTGAACTCCTTTCTACTATTTGGAAAATGTTCTATTACAATTTCTGTAAACAAATTGACAATTTAACCTGTGGTATCTTCTAGTTTTTCTGTAACTCCTTATATGCAGCCACATCAGTATTACCTCTGAACTTTCCACTGCAAAACTGGAGCTAGGTCAGTCTCAGGACTTCATTCTTCTGGCTGGCCAGTAGTTTAGCACTGACCCAGTTCAGGAGCTAAGAACTCTTCCCAGCACCCCTCACACCCTGTTCTGATGGTGGAATCAGTGGACACATTCACTGGCTAGTGAGGGGACGCTCTTGGGTGGGTGTCCTCAGTGCGTAACTTTCATGTACTCATGGAGGATCTGCAGAAGATGGCAGTGATGGGCTCCACTTTTCAGTCTTTTTATTTTATTTTTATTGAAAACACCAGTTTTAATTAAAAGCTGGGCCTTTATGATATAGAATGAGATAAACACCATCTATCATTGTGTGGAGTCTAAAATCTAAGGAACATATGTCCTTCAAAGCTGCCTTTGGGGTTTTAAGACTGAACCAAATTATTGTACATAAAGTATAAATTAAGATTTTTCCCATACAATTAACCCTGTATAAAGTATATCTATTTTCTGAGAGGTCAGAGTTGATTGGGTGACAGAGTCCTCATAGTCCTCTTGTATGTTGTCTAGAGGTTAATTTTTTACATTATAATATTCTTTTATTTTGAAGAGTAAAAACAAGACCAAGAAAAACAAAAGCAAAGACAGAATCAGGATAACATGTAACAATATATGCATTATAGATTTTCAAAACAAGAATAACTGATCAACAGTGATTGATATTTATTTTTTATCGTCAAATGTGTTAATCAGATCAACAGACATACTTATGCAAGATGGGACGAACATATTGAATATTACCACATGCTTTCAAGAAATCTTAAATTTTTGTTACTGGCTCTCATTTTCTTTTTTTTTTTTTCTCATTTTCTTTTATTACCTTTTTTTTAAAAAAATACTTTAAAGAGAGTATAGTACCAATTGATATGACATTAGAAACAGTACACATTTAGAAGACCAAGACAACAGGTATCTCAAGTGTGGCTGCTGTACTACACATTGCTTTTCACTCTCAGGAGTTTGTAGATTCTTCAGGGCATGTGCGTCTGCCTGCTGGAGTCCCCAGTATTCCATCAAGGTACAGATGGGGTCCCTATCCCTTGGGAGTATGGTGAGGCTTCTGTAGGGGCCGGCAATGCCTACAATTCCTTCTTATCCCTTATGCCCAAGAGCCTAGCAGTCTGCACAGCTCCCTTCTTGTCTTAGGTGTCATCCAGTTGCATGCAGGTGACCACTCGTGCTCTCCATGGAGGGCATATTTCTGACGCCTGAGGGGCTCGCTGGTGTGCAAGGTAGGAACATAGCTGACTTGGCCTGTGTCCAGCACCTGTGGCCAAGCAGGTCAGCAGATGTACAGGACACACTCTAGGCAGAGGCGCTGCCTGTGGCTCAGCAGACCTGCAGTCCCGCAGAGCAGATATGCCAGCCAATCTGTGTGCACTAGCATGCTACCCTGCACAAATGGGTTGTTTAGCCAAGGGCCGGGGCCACGTGTGCACACACCGCTGAAGCGGTGGGCCCTGTTAGGCCGGTTCTTGAGCTGTGCCAACTCATCTAGGATGCCCTTTACCTGTGTATCCTCTGGCTGCCTCAGAACAGAGAGCTGGCCTCCTGCTCACAGTGCCAGGTGGAACAGAGCACGCAGGAGTGCTGTTTGCCACAGTGTTTGTGGAAGGCCATTTGGGGGAAAGGTAGACACAAAGTCTGTCCAAGAAATATGCTCTCTGCAGTGCTAGACTGGCCCCTCACTGCAGAAGTGGCTGCTTCTTAGCAGAGTGAAGAGAGGGACATGTGAGCCCACCATGACACATGCCCTCCTTCTTCAGTGGTCTGTTTGGCTAGATCTACATATATGGTCTTTTCTTACTAAGTTTCTGTTCAACGTGAGGGCCTTCCCATTTCCACCACCCTAATACCTTCTTCCTCAGTCCTAGATGTCTTTCCTTCTTTAGCTTCCCATGCTCCCTTGGCAACTGTCATGGCTCGATATCCCTCCAAAGCCTCATACAGTCACAGGTGGGGATTTTCATAGGTGGCTGGATCTAGGATGTGTGATGGTGAGATTAAGGATGTGATGCTGGGATTAAGGGTGCCCCACCCTGGGTGTGAATGCTGCCTGCCCTAAGCTGGATAGAATATAAGGCACAGAAAAAGGGCTGCTGCGGTCGTCTCTTGCTGCTTCCTGCCTTCTGCCTGCCCTGTTTTGCCATGGACTATTTCTCCTCTGCCACTCTGCCTTGGATCCAGCTGACATGGACTATAACCTCTACAAACTGTGAGCTTCAACAAACCTTTCCTCCTTTAACTTGGTCATCAGATATTTTCTCTCAGTAATGAGAAAAGTAACAAAGACAGAAATCTAATCCTCTGTTGCCAGTTTCCACGCCACTGTGCTGCAGACTATACAACTTTTATCTCCGACCTAGACCCTTGAAATCTAGATGCTTATATACACCCAAGTCCTATACTCAGATCTCTAATAAAACTTCCCCAAATTAGTACACTGGTGATAGTTCTGAGTACCATTCAGAAAACATTTACTATGCTCCTCTCCACTCAGAGGATGTCCTTTGCCACTCTGATTTGTGGTGGAGCATAGTCATGCAGCTTCCTTTGTCCAGGGGAGCCTTAGCAAATACGACCTGAGCAAAGACTTCAAATGTGTCTGTGAAATGTGTGCCTGTTTGCATGGGGATTTGTCATTGCTTCGGGCAACTCCCTGACATATGCAGCAAAGCAGGCTGGCTGGTATTTGAAGCCAACCCGCAGGTACACATCCTAAGGCAGAACCACCAGTGTCCCTTGCAGAACCTTGAGCATGGCCATACATGTTTATTACTACATGCCACTGAATTTAGAAGTGGCTTATTAGGCAGTGATAGCTGACTGATATAGAAACTTGCACCTAAAAATGAATGCTTACGCTAACAAAACCCTAAATAAATAGGCCTGTCTCAGGGAAACTACTAAATGAAGCTGAAAAGATGGTAACTTGTGCTGCGTGATGGTGAGGCATTTGGCAAAGCACTTCTTGTGATGATCTGGAAAGTAGAAAATGTACCTAATGAGCTAGACAAGTGGGGTGAAGAAATTCAGAGCAAAATGTGGAAATATAAGATGGCTTTTGCTGACTATATGTAATAAGACATTGCTAGAGGAATGGGTTTGGAAAAGAATCAGTTTGAGCACAAATGGAATTAAAAGCAAATGCAGAAAGTCTAAAACATTCAAAACTTGCAAAGCTAAAATCAGGATACTCTTTCTTAACAAATCAAAATGTGACTGCTACGACACAATTTCAGGAGAAAGGCTCTGACCACAGTGCTGCCTGTCCATGCAGCAACAAGAGAGCCCCAACTCAACCTGACGGTAAAGCTGCAGCAGCATTCTTTGGAATCCTGCAAAGGATGCTTGTATCTCTACAGGACAGTAGTTAGGGACATCTAGCCATGAGTTCTGCAGAATTCTGATGTTGACAAAGCACCAATAATTAGGTTCAGGTGGAAGGGTAGGGAAAAAAGATATACCTGAAACAGAGTTATTGTCATAGTCTGTTATGATTTCAGTGCACGCCACTGACTAAAATCAAATACACAGGCAGACTAGATCTTGGGAGTTGTGTTGCAGAGCTGTGTTCAGTCTGATCAGATTGAAAGCTGATCATACTCCAAAAAGCCAAAGAGTCTTATGGGTAAAGAAAGACCACTCAGATGGTGAAAGAAAAAACTGTGGCCCAGAGCACACCAGGGGTCAGGTCTGGGCCTTAAACGAGGAAGACACCTTCCACTTGAGGTAGGAGAACTGAGCAGTATATCAGAATGCTGACTTCTCTGCCCCCTACCTTCTCCTTTTTATAATAGAAGTGTCCATTGTGATTGTGCCAGCCTTACTCAGTTGTGTAGTGGTGGGTGTATATTGGGCAGTGAGCTTGCCTTTTGGGGGAGCAGTGCCAGGAATGAAACTCAGAGCCTTGCGCTTGCCAGATAAGCACTGTGCCACTGAGCTATAGTCCCAGCCCAAGCTTGCTATTTTGAATGCATAGGTCTCTAGATCAATAATCACATCCACAACTTTATGTAAGCTATAAGATCCCATAATTTGAAACTTTGTCATAACTCAGTGAGACTTGGGAGACATATGCAAGTGGAGGCATATTTTGTATGTGTGAGGGACCTCAATACTTACAAGTGAAAGAACAGACTGAAACAGAATCACCACCCTCTCACTTCGCATCTAGGTGTAAAATGTGCCAAAATGATAGAACTTGAGGTCTTGTTCTTCTGGCAACAACAAAAGAACAAGCCCTTAGTGTCACAGTTATCCTAGGAGAGTGAGAGACACAGGAAGTGGACTTGAAGTAGGCATGTTGGCACCACCTTCATGGCTTGCCTGGGGTTATAGACCAGCAGCTCATGCAGTTTGCTTGTCGTTTTGCTATGTTTGGGCTCAGTCTTGGGTATACCACTTCTTCCATATTGTTATCTCTGCTAATCCCACCTGCCATTGTTATCTGGAATGTCTGACTAAACCAGTGACGAGAAGTCCTAAATGCACGGCCATTTGTGTTGTGTTCCAGGGAGCATAGATACAAGGGTCCAGTGGCCTGCCAGGACTGCATTTTTCAGAAGGTACACAGTGCTGTCCTACAGATGGTGCAGTCTGCCCCCAGAATCTCAGGGTCTTGCGCTGTTATTCTTCCACCAGCTCTTCCATAAACTGAGCTGCATCTTTTACTAACACACCTCCACACCACAGGGTCTTCAAGAATGTGGGGTGCAAGAAGCAGCACTGTGCACATGCAACATGGATCTTCTTGCAGTCCCTATGGGTCCCAGCCAACTTCACAGTTGACATCTTTCCATATCTCTTGGAACATGGCATAAAGAAGCATTTCTAAGTGTGGAATCCATTATTTTCTTACTTGTCATTGGGGTGCAGACATAGAAATTTGCTTACTTTGGAGAGGTGGCTTGGAATTCTACTGATCAATGAGCCCCTGACAACTTACAAAGTGGCAACATATCTTTGTAGAACCTGTCTTCTATCCTCTGAAGTGTATTGCTTATGAAGACCTCCAGCATGGCACTCACTTGGCTTACATTGTCTGCGCAGCATGATGCCACAAATGTATGGAAGCATTGGTATCCTGCCATGTGGCCATATGGTCTAGATCTCTTCAGATCATGTGACTAGAGACCACAGGAAAGTTAATACAGCTTTGAAATACAAAGAAAAGGCAAGTTTCTGCTCATTCCATGTAAATGTGAACAGTACATTGTCTTCTCTCTGACTAGTAAAAACTGAATTTGCTAAGTTAGCCACAATACCACAACCAGGATGTTAGTCAGGGCTACACTTTGGTTGAGACTGTTACAGCCTACAGTTGTTTTCAGTAATCCATCTGGTTTCTTTAGGCTCCATAGTCAAATCAAATAGAGCTAGGAGAGGAACCACTACTCCTACAACTTCAGATCTTTAAGGATGGCATTAGATTTCTGTCATTACAGAGTAGAAAAAAATAATTAAAAAAAAGTGGATAGGAAGAACCTTGGGAGACAGCACTGCACCTCTGAAAACATTTTAGCCAATTACATGTTGGCCAGTATATGAGTCACTTTACTATAGCTAGGACAAAAGAGCCCAGCACCCAAACCTTAAAGGAGGGGTTGGTTGGGTTGACAGTTTCCTGTGGGTTCAGTCCAGGGTCTGCAAGCTCTAAGGCAGAAGCAGCATGGTGGAAGGACCAGACGGAGGATGCTGCCCCTGCCATGGAAAACAGGAAACAGAGTGAAGTGAGGTGGAAGAGACAAAAGTGCATTCTTCAGGACCTTACCCCCAGTGACTTACTTCCTCCAGCCAGGCCCCATCTCCCAGCAGCACATGTAGCTGTGAACTCATAGGTGCACTAATCCACTGATAAGTATAGAGCTTTATGGTCCACCCACCTGAGTCTTTGCGGGACATTTTAGATTAAAGCCATAACAGCCAGAAATAGCTAGCCCTCATTTGCCTACTGCACACATAGCCTGTATTTAGTAATCAAAAGGAACTACTACAGGAGTACTTTAAATATTGTGGTGAGTTAACTAATGAGCATCTCAGAACACCCAGCTCACCTGAATCAGCATGTTCTAGGTGTAGAGGGCCCATCTGAGTATGGGTATTGCCAATAAAATAAAAGGAGAACTAGAGGGGAAGATTCTATTCTGTTTATTGTCCTGGGAAGGCTTGTTGTGCTGGTGGTCCTGATATGAACTCAGCTGTTGTCATCATTGAGGAGCTTGGATCTTTGCTGTCATTGAAGATGATTGCGGTTCTTTTCAGGGGAGATTTTTGTCCTTACCTTGAGCGTTGCTTCCTGGCTCCAATGCAGGTCCCTCAGCCTGCCAGCACAGATCCTTCATCCTCTTGGTGCAGGCTTTCTAGCTCCCACCACTGACCTTTGGGCCTCACCAGTGCAGATATTTGACACAGGCTTGCATGAGGCATTGTCAAGGGCTCTCAACCTCCAGCTAGACTCCTGGAGGACACTGCCATGAAATCTAGAGCTTCAGCTAGAATTTTTGGGTCTCTACTGTGTGAAAGGTCTCCTGCAGTCTTCTCCATTTAATCTTTAGGTGAATATTATAAAATAAGCTATAAATTATGTGTCCTGTATTAAATCTTTTCCCGTGTAAAACCCTAATTACAATTACCATAGCAGATCCACAGACCATGGCAACTGGAGACTTATGGTACTTGTGAGAGATTTTATCTGAAAGGATAGCCTGAGGAGTACCCTTCCATAACTTCCAGGACAGGCCCAGAGAGCTTTCTCTTCCATGCATATTCACAAAATCAAATATACATCCTTCACTCTTTAGTGCAGGCCTACTGTGTATCAAATCATCTTTAGTTAGTAGTACAAAAATGACTCATACATTATCTGCCTTGCAGATAAGTCCATAGAGGACTAAAGAACATGAAATACAAATTATCTCATAATGTTAAAATCAGATCAGTACAAGTACATGTAATGGCCTCTAGGTACACAAATAAGAGATTCAGTCCTTCTGTTTTGGATAACCAAGGACAGCTTCATAGCCATGAGGCCATTAAAGGGAGAGCAGGAGTTTGTCTTGTAGGTCAGGAGCATCAGAGCACCTCAGTAGAGGGAGCCATATCTTCTGAATGCTTAGCACAGTCACTTGGCCATGGTAGGAGCCCACTGTCTACCTCTGAAGTAAGTATGGATCTCAGAGGGGAGTGTTTAAGATGCCAGCCCTAGAAACTAACTCAAGTAAATGTGAGATCTTAGAAGATTTCGGAAATCTTGTTGTATCTAAAACCCCAAAATTCAAGTGATAGCAGTATAATTGGGTCCAATCAGAACTATAGCCAAGTAATAAAAAAGTTCCTGAATTGAGAAAGTTGTTCTCTGTTCATCTCTTGTCTCGTGCCAGTCACAGGCTTTGCTTTTCTCAGCAAATGTGATTTATTTTGTCCCCTCCACAAATTAGATCCACTAGCAATTCATCATTCATTCTTCAGAGCAGTCACTCCACCTCCCTATTTACATAAACTTCCTGCCAGCTACAGTACCTAGTGGCAACACACTCTACACCCCTATGTATCTTACTGTGATGATAACCACAACTCCCTGTGACAAGCTTCAAAAATAAGATGTGCTGATGGGTTGTCAGAAGCGTGGCCAGATGGATAGATCTGTGTTATAATGAAAGAAGTAAAATATTGCTTATAGAATCTCAAGGTGGGCTGATAGATATCCAAGGTATAATTCTTTCAACTTTTTTAAATGCTTGAAATTTTTCAAAATAGTGGGAGATGGTGGGAAAAGAACAAATTCCCCAAAGAGATAATCTGATTGACCCAGGTTGTCACTGTACTGGGCCAGGTGAGTGCCAGGTCAGGGAATGGCAGCTCACTTTTGGTCAGAGATTTATTTTTGGCTCTATCATCCATAGCCATGGAGTAGGAAGTCGCATGATAGAGAAGGCTACGTCTCCCGGAGTTGCGTGCGAGGCTGACACTGAAACACACCTCCCTACCAGATTTAATGGGAATAAGACAACAATAAACAGAGGAGCTCGATTTTTACCATGCTCAAGATGAGAATGCTTATGTAACTAAAACTCTGGGAACTTAAGGGAGAAGGAAAATTATATAGTCATTCTAAGCGTTGCTCAGAGAAGAGAGCAGCCTCCGCCCTTTGCTTTCAGCTCAGCCCTTTCCTCTACTGCAAATTTCACTGCCCAGAGGAAATGCGTCCATCCCATTCTCAGCAGCCAGCAGCTTGCTTTTATCTGCCAAGAAGTGGTGAGCTTTGATTTAAAGATCTCTTAGGGAAGGAATGCAATGAGATAGAAGCAAGGCCAGAGTGGGGAGAGAGGGTGGCAGGCAGCAGGAGAAACACGGAGGATAAAACAATTTCTATTCACTGACAAAATATAGATGGTGAACTCAGAAGTTTTCTTCCATAATAAACAAGAAGAAGAAGTGCAAGAAGTGGACATATAACTTTATGACCTGTGAAATTGAATTGCCTCTTACGGATTTTTACCTTTTGGTGGACAATGAGGAACTTCGTCATCTCAGGCAGAGATGGGTCATAAAAGCCACTGGAAGGCAAAGAATCAGGCCTGTCTGATTAGAATCCAGGAGGCCTTGGTTTCCATGCCAGATTTTATGTATTGGAGCTTCACCCAGTGGAAGCAGTGATTCTGTGAATTATAGCACCTCACAGCCTCAGGTGCTGTGTCTCACCCACCCTCATAAACACAGGCGAGAGGCAAGGCCACCCTCTTAAATCAGTACCTGGGGTGGGACAGCCAGTGCCAACACAGCAACTGGGCAGGGAAGACAGGTGGACACCTCACACGCACAACAATGACCACTGATGGCAGCTGATGCCAGATTTGTAAGATCTGAGGCAGCTGAGTAGAGTTTACTTCAGGCATCTCTGACCTGCTATGGCTATGAACACACTTCTTCTCAGTAAACAGTGATGCATACCACCCATCAACATCTTCTTTCTTTACTCATTAGCAAAAAGAGGAGGTGGGGTGGGCAGGAAAGACAGGACCTGTGTACAGTCCTACTGGTGACTGTGATGAGAAATCTAAGGTCCAAGTTATTCCACTTGCTTACTCTGTCTTCTAAGTACTTTCTGAAGCCTTACCTGCTCAATAGATCCTTTTCCTTATCTCCTTGCCAACACCATCCTAGTCTCTTGCTTGGATTAGTAGCTGCCCAGCTATTTATCCTGACTCTGGAACTCCTTCCTCAACTCATCTTCTACGAGTAACAGACCTTTAAAAGAAAATGATGATGAAGGCTTTAACCTGCTCAGCATCTGTTTTCTTTGTTTGTTTTTGTTTTTTTCCAGAACCATGGATTGAACTCAGGCTCTTGCGCTTGCCAGGGAAGCGCTTATTCCACTGGGCCATCTTCCTGACCTCTCAGCATCTGTCTTAATTACTTTCTTCTTTGCTGAGGACACCCATAATGTAGTACCTGATGCTCACAACTTAAAGGAAGAGAAGTTTACTTTGGCTATTGGTTACAACACATAGTCTGCTGGCTTCAAGACAGGATGGTATGGCAGTGGGACACTAGTGGAAGAGAGCAGCTGAGAGCATGGCAGACAGGAAGCAGAGTGAGTTAAGGAGGAGCCAGGAAGGAAGATAGAGCCTTCTGTGTCATGCCCATGGTGACCTGTCTTTCATCCAAGCCTACCTCTTAACTGCAAATCAGCTTTAAACCTCTATAATCTGATCACTTTCCAGTTTATGATTGCCTGAGTTTTGGGGAAGATATCTAGATAGAAACCGTAACGCTGCTCGTGACATCCTAAAGTCTCATGCAGATCTCTTTACACATATTTTACTCCATCTCTAAGAGCTGTCAAATCCTAACTGCTTCAGTATTATTGAAAAGTCCAAGTTCAAAGTCTCCTTTGAAAGTTAAGGCAGAGCCTTAGCTGTGGGCCCTGTAAAATCAAGAAGAAAGAAAGTTAAGTATTGTCAGCATACAATGATATAGAACAATCCCATTGCAAAAGGAGGGAATGGGAGGCATAAAAAGGAATAACACCAAAGCAATATAGCCTGTAAGTCCTCTATGATCTAAGAAACACTGTAACTCTGTGTGCAGAATCCAGCATGCAGGGCAAGTTGTGACCATAAGACGTGATCTCCAAAGATTTTGAATGGACTCATGCTATGGCACAGTCAGTGTTTGTAGCTCTCACAGCTTTATACTTGGGTTGGCTTTCCTCATTCTGAGCAATTTCCCTCACAGATTTCCAATTCCAAGCTTCTCTAATATTCTGGAATCTCCACTGCACTTTCACATTCCCACTCACAACTTCATTCTCTGCCCTCTCAGGGGCAAAATCCCTCGCATGGCAGGAGTTTTCTTAAATCCAAATGGAAGCTTCCATGGCTCTATGACTCTTAGATTCTGCATGCCTGTAGAACCAGCATCACATGGACAATGTCAAGTACTTCTGTCAGCACAGGCAATTGCAGGGCTCCCTCATATCATGGTTGCAGAGGTCTCTGAGTACCTGGAGGGCTGAGTATTATAAACCAAATCCCAGGGAACAAATTCACTACTTGGTAAACATTCTGGAGCATGGTGTCCTGAACCTGCATTCTCAAAAAAAACAGTTTTTACTTTTGAAATTTTGAGCCTTTGAAAGGTGAGACCTTACTGGATCTTCACAAGCCCTCAAGGCATTTTTCTTATTGTCATGATACCAAGTACAGGGTTCTTTTTCTTTTTTGCTTTCTTTTCTTGTTTTCAATGTGGCTGGCACAGGCTGCCCTGGGGGCAGGGCTGGCATGGCATATGGTGCCTGAGATCAAATCGTAATCCCTGCGCACTTGTCTAAGCAGATGCTTTAGACCACTGAGCTGTCTTGCTGGCCCCCCTTGGCTCCTTTTTTAACTGTCTCCTCCACTAAGCTGTTCTCAGCCAAAAAATTGCAGGTCCAACTTTACAGGTGCTTCCTCTCTGCTGCTCAAACATTTTTAAATCACTCAATTGTGCAATTTACTACTATTTCATTTTTTCATATAATATTATTGGAAAACAAATAGCAATGAGACAGTTTCATATCAAATTGGTATGATAGTTTCAATAATTAATGCATTGCATACTCTCTTCCTAGTGGTTATTTGCTGTACAAGATGCAGACATGATATCCTATTTACAAACACTATTAGAACAAATCCCTCTATTCATTAAGAGAA
>NW_004524707.1:4484503-4485646 GCF_000260255.1 Octodon degus
TTTCTATGGTCAAGACAAGAATTTCAAATTTATTTTTCCCTATAAATATATCCAATTTCCCTGGTATAATAGGTGAAAAAACTTTCCTCATTCTGTCTTTGCCAAAACTCAGTTGACTCCATAATTGTGAGTACATTCTTATGGAATTTTTCCCCATTCTGAAAAATTTATTTATTTTTATCATAATTTTATTTTGTACAAGGGTCTTATTATGCAGCTCAGACTCACAGTGATCCTCCTGTTGGGTTTCTCCATAAGGTAGTATCTTTGCTATGGAAATAAGTATGGAGATTCCTCAAAACACTAAAACTAGGAGCACTATTTGACCTTCTCAGTGCTGGGTTATAGGCATGCTTTTAGTGGCTGGCACGGCTCGCCCAGCATGCTATACTAGGGATCAAACTCAGGACCTTGTGCTTGCCAGGCAGGCACTTAGACCACTGAACTATCTCCCCAGCCCTAAAAATTTATTTTTGAACCAATACATGAAAACCTAATATTTGCATATATTTATGGGACACCATGTATAAAATAAATGTAAGAATAATCATATAAGCTTCAAATCAAGTCAAGCATATGTATTTCCTCAAATATTCATCATTCCTTTAAAGGGAAAATTGTCAAATTCTTTTATTCCAGCTTTTTTTTTGGACCTGTCCTTTTAGAACAGGGTGTACAGGGTGTACAGAGTCTCATTATGTAGATCAGACTCACAGTGATCCTCCTGTTTACAGCCTCCCAAGTGCTGAGATTACGGGCACGCACCATGACAACCAGTCTCAAGTGCTGTCTCAGCATACCCTGGGGGCAGGGCTGGCATGACAGACTCAGGAATTGAACTCCCAGCCCCTGTGTCTGCTAAGCAAGTGCTTTATTTTTTTTAATTATTAATTTTATTGAGAAACAAATAGCAATGAGACAGTTTCAAACCCGATTAATAGGACAGTTTCAATAATTAATACATTGCATACTGTTGTCTTCTTATGGTTATTCATAGTATAAGATGCAGACATGATATCCTGTCCAAACAGTATTAGTATGAATCTTTCTTCTCATTGAATTAAGAGAAAGTAGCTGTACATCTATCCTAACTATTTTGCACATACAGATACAAAATGATCCTTCATTCATATCCCCTTTTTT
>NW_004524707.1:4495503-4496703 GCF_000260255.1 Octodon degus
GTTACACTACAAGATCTCATATGTCCTGAGTTTTAATTGACCTTGGAAGGCTAGGGACAAAATGTTGGCTTTCCTTGTGGCTCTCCTTTTTCTCTAATTTTGGTCTCCAAACTTAGGTTGTTAACGCTCCAGAAAACAAGCTTATTGTTATTACCATACAACCTAGACTGTTAAGCTTAACCTCACTATCTGTGTGGATATCAAACATCTTAGGTATAACATGGAATAGTATTTTTCATCAAGTATTGATATGTTGAACTTTAATTCCCTACAGAATATGATGAAAAAACATTAAAAAAACTAAACTATATTTTAAAAATAGGCATAAAAATGATATAATTCTTATGATTAAACATAAGTCCAAAAATCTAACCATATACAACCTTGAAGCAGGACAGTCCCACAATATTCCTTTTCCTGTCTGCTGCCTTCATTCACCACCCCCTTCTTTTTGGACAGTCGTCTACCTGAGAGACAGCATGGCAGCAACTGGCATGTCATGACAAGCAGCCCGTATTCAGAAGACCAGAATGACAGGCACTGCAAGAATGAACCTAATATTATAAATTGCCATCTTCAGTGCAGTTGCTTAGTTCACAGGTTTTGTATATATAGTTAGTCAGGGTGAGAATGATTGCAATTAACTGCTAGATTCAAAAATCTTCTAAAGATTCTCAGGATCATTGCCACATCCACCTTCTACATATAACTGTATGGATTCCCCTGTCATGTTTCCTAGCCCTTCTCTTTGCTCTCTTTTCATTGTCTAGTCCTCAACTTCTTGCTTTCCTTTTAGTTGTATTATACATTTCTATTTGTATTTCTTCTTTTGAGTAATTATACTAGGAAAACTATATGATATTTACACATGTGTGTCTGGATTATTTCACTTATGAGTATATGTTCAAGTGGCATCCATTTCAATATAAAGGCTTCGAGTTTATAATTCTTTGTAGCTGATTAATTCTGTGTTGTATAAAAATACCACATCTTTTTAATCCATTCCTCAGGGGATGGGCATCTTAGTTGTTTCCAAGATTTGGCTATCACAAATTGTGCTGCTATAAACATGGGCACACATATATCACTATGATATGATGTATTCAGATCCTCTGGGAAAATTCCCAGTAGAGGAATAGTGGGATTAAATGTGATTTCCAGTGCATGTTTTCTAAGGAGTCTCCATACTGATTTCCATAA
>NW_004524707.1:4511343-4512477 GCF_000260255.1 Octodon degus
TTTAGTTGGTTGCTTCTGTTCTCACTCGTGGAGTTCTGATCACTTTGGTCCCTCTCTAGAACATCTTTCAGGAGCCTGTGTAGGGTTGGCGGTGTCATCATGAAGTTCTTTAGTTGTTCTTTGTCATGAAAGTATTTCACTTCTCCTTCAAACTTGAAAGAGAGTTTTGCAGGGTATCATAGTCTGGGCCGGAATTTGTTTTCATAGAGGACTTTAAGTACTCTGCTCTATGCTCTTCTTGCCTTCATGGTTTGTGAAGAGAAGTCGGCCATAATTCTGATGGGTTTTCCTTTGAATGTGATCTACTTCTTTTTTCTAGCGACTTTCAGCATATTATTCTTGCTTTCTGGGATCTTGTTATTATATGTCTCGGTGTGTTTTTCATTGGGTTGAGGTTACTTGGTGTTCTGTATGCTTCAGTTACCTGAATGTCAGATTGTTTCCTCATATTTGGGAAATTTTCTGCTATTACTTCTGCCCATATTTTTTAATGTCATTTATTTTGACTCCTTCTTTCTCATTGATGCCTATTAGTCTCACATTGTTCATCTTTTCATCAACTTGCAGGTCATGGATTATTTTTTCTTGCATCCTAGTTGTTTTTAAGAGATTCTTTCTTACCTTCTCACTAGCTGTACCAGCATCTTCAGAGATGTGAAACTCTGTCTTCGCTTTAACTTAAATGATTTTGCAAGCTTTTGATTGAGATTTTAATTTCCTCTATGTCTCTTTGACTCTGCTTCATGCGATCTATTTCTTTCCTGTATTGCTCATTCAAGGAATCCATTATTTTTCTAATCTTTATTTTTTTAATCAATATCTTCTTTAGAAGCAGTTATAAATTCTTTTACTGCAGTGTTTTTTTCAGATTGGTTTCCCTCCCTAAGTTTTTGTAGTTGATTCTTTACTTCAGATGCTATGAGTTCAGAGAATTCTTTTCTTACTTCAGAAAAAAATTCAGCTCTGAGTTCCTGTATAACTTTCTGATGTAGCTTATTTACTATCAGCGCTATTAATTGATACATTTGTGCTGAGCTAATAGAAAAGAATTCAGCTCTGAGTTCCTCTATAACTTTCTGCTGTTGCTTATTTACTATCGACCCTATTAATTCATATATTTCAACTGAGCTCGTG
>NW_004524707.1:4514042-4515716 GCF_000260255.1 Octodon degus
TCAAGGCAGGATGGTATGGAAAAGGACAGCTGCTCACAGCATGATCTACAAGAGGCAGAGAGAGTGAAGAGCGAAGCTGGGAAGGATGGCATAAATCCTCTGAGCCATACCTACAATGACCCACCTCTTCTGACTACAGTCATCTCCAAAAAGCAAATCAAGTATAATGTCTTTATAATCTAATCAACCTACAAAGGTCCTGCCTAAGATTTCACAAAGCTTTAGGAGTCATGTGGATATAAGGTATAACAGCGTCCTTTAGTGGATTCCATCTTCCTAAAGACAAATTTCAAGCTGGAGAACTTAGTGTGTCGATCTTGTATTACTTCCTCCTGGAAACCACCCTGAATCCTGAAGTTGAGCTGAGTTCCCTTCATTGGTGCACTCAGGGTAGCCACATACAACTTTGCAATAGTAACACAGAAAATACAAAAATTGGTTTTTAAATTTTATTTATTTATTTATTGGCAGAACTGGGGATTGAACTCAGCCCCTTGCACTTGCCAGGGAAGCGCTTATTCCACTGAGCCATCTCCCCAGCCCCCAGAAAATATTTTGCCTAGTATCACAAGACACTGTGAAGTTTGGTAAAGAAAAAAAAAGACGTTTCTCTATTAGGACAGGAGGAGCTGACACATCCCTGGTGAGAAGGAAAGACTTAAGCTGAAGGATTTGTCTGGAATCATTCTAGAGGAAAATGAAGCCATGTAACTATCCATAGTCTCCTCCAATTCTTACCAGAAAACAAATCCAGGATATCTAAATGCAGCCATCCAGGTCTTGGAATCTGGGTATAACTTGGGTTCCTTGGGGTTGAAAGAACAACAGAATTTCTGAGAAATTTCAGAGAATTTTGTGAAAAGTATAAGGTAACTTGAAGTCTGGAAAGGGAGGGCTTAGAAAGGATGAGACTGAGGACAAATAGGGAAAAGAAAAATCTAAAACAGCAGAGATGGAAGCCAGACTTGTGAATCAGAAACAAATGCAATGGGATGGCTGGGGTAGAAGTGGTGCCTGGACAATGGGCTCCAAAGCCCAATGACCAAGTAGCAGCCGTGCTTCTAGTGAGTGCAAATGGGTGCATGGAGGGTAGATGAGTGAGGACATCTAAAAGAATTACTACAGGAGATAATACTCCAGCAGAGGCAAAACATCTCAGGGTCTTGCCAGGAGGACCCCAAAGGAAAATAAATGTTTATCATGAAATTAGTGCAACTAACTTTCAAGGCTCTTTACTTTCATGGGTCCATTTCAAGACCCTACATATACTGTCTTATTTGTATTTTTATAATATTTTCCTTGTTTTCACTCCAGGCTCCACAAAATCTAAATTATTTCTCCATTTCATCATTGCCAAGCTATGAAACACAATAAGGTTAGCCAAAGATTTCAGTCTCAAGCATACAAGTAGTTACTCTCTATTAGAATAATTCCCAAGATAGGACTCAACAAAGCCCCAGCTGGAACTGCCAAGTCTGAAGGAACCTGAAATCTAAGCAAAGGAAAAGAGAACCGGAAGATCACAGGATGCTCTTATTAACCATGGACAGTTGGCACTGATGAGGCCATAGTTATCACAGAACTCATCACATGATGCTGCTGGTGCTTTGGAGCTAAAAATCCATGCATGAGGAATTAGGCACAAGGAAACAACAAAGACCCAACTAAGAAATT
>NW_004524707.1:4516116-4524963 GCF_000260255.1 Octodon degus
GTGTGTGTGTGTGTGTGTGAAAGAGAGACAGAGACAAAGAGAGAAACCAAGTTATGTAGCTGGAGTTTCATGGCTACCTTACATGTGTGACATGAAACTGGAAAAACATACCTTGAGAACACAAACTGTCTAAACTTCCACCATTAGAAAGGTACACTGGAGATTAAACACCCATTTCTTGTGGTCTTCATACAATGGTAATGTGTTTGATAGGTACAACACAATAAAGAGCAGCTTGCCATAAACTGAAACATCATTAGGACTGAATTTTTATGGTGACTGGAGGGCTATCTTTTCCTGGAAGCACAGTAAAACCTTTGAGGAGAAGTTAATTTAAACCCAGCTTCTGAAGTTTCTGCCTATCACATATATGTACACCATCACATGCTATTTAGAATATTTTAGGTTTTTTTCCAGGTAGCTTTCTTTACTTTACTATTCTAAAATGTATTTAATCAAACTAACCCAGGGACCTTAGCAAAATTGCCACCAAGAGCACATAGGTGGCCCCATTGGCCTGGCGTGCCACTGCCACTGTCACGTTCTCTCCTGTGAGGAGCTGCTGAAGCTTGACCCCTGCTCTTGGGTTGGCAGCCACTGGAAAATTGACAAAGGAGTGGAAACAAAAAGGCAAAGTCTTATTCTCATTTTAGCATTGGAGAGCAAATGGAAAAGATGAGAATCAAAAGGGTTTTATTTGAGATGCTTGATTTTGAGGAGGAGGGAAATGTGGGATATCTTAGTCCCCTTTCCAGCTCAGTGATGGTGAAAATAAAGCTCCAGGATGATCTATAATGTAAAACTTTGGAGATGACTTTGTTTCAGGGGAAAAACAGCTCCAGAGCTTACGACTGTCAGACAGTCTCGCAGATTGCTCACAGGAGAGGAAGGCTTGGCAACACCATTGCTCAGGATTAATGGGCCAGGAAGAGGAGGCTGTACACTTGTAGACACGACAGGATCCTCCATCAAAGACAGGACCACCAAGCGGGCAGGGAGCAGCAGGAGAGGGGCCCCGAGCTGCAGGGCTGCAGGGCAGAGGAAAACACTGCCTGGACAGCACACCAGCCACACATGAAGGGAGGCTGTGGGAGCCCACGTAGTAGGAGGGAAGAAGGTGAAATTGATGTCACTGTAGAAAAAGTAACCTTTGACTCAGACTCTCAAACATGAAAATGATCTTTATTTACTCAATCTCCTCATTTTACCAAGAACAGAACTAAGCTAGTGATGGTTTCTAATGGGTACTAAGCCCCAACAGTGACACTAGTTGATTGCATATGCCACACACATGAATTATCCTGCTTATTCTTCACTGTGCTTCTGTAACATAAACATCATTATCAAAACTTACAGATGACTGGGTGTGAACAGAGTTTGAGTCAAGAGTTTATTGAAGTCACTTGTGTGTAGTCACTTAATGGAGGATGGGGGGCAGGCCCACTTTGGCTCTTCCATCCACACTCCTATCCTCTCTACCTTTGCAGCAAAGGTGCACAGAAATGTATGCCATGCTGGCTGGGGGCTGAGCCAGACCCCAAGCAAGTCCCCCAATTCCTGATGGAGATAGAATCTTGAAGTCACCAATGCCAGTTGCTCCCCACTGAGACACGTGAAGAAGTCTGTTATTTCTCACAGATGCTCCTGCTTCTGCACAGTATTGGTTGAGAATAAGAACCAGACTTCTTGGCTCACTCAGCCTTGCCTGGGAATGCCTGTGGGAGCTGAGGAGTGTTTGCTGGTGTGGGTGACAGAAGTTTCTGGCATCAGGGAAAAGGGGCTTTGGTTCATAATGAGGAAGAGCAATCAGTCACTGAAACCTGGACATTTGTCAGAATTTGGGTCTTGGAGTTCTCTCCTAGCAGTGTGCAGCTGGCTGTTTTTAACTTGGAGACGACATTTTCAGGATGGGAGACTATAAAAACTCCTGAATTTCAGAAAGACCTTGAAGAGTCCTTTAGCCCACTGCCCTTCCTTCAGGCAGCATGGCATTTAAACTCAGAAAGTGATTTATTTTCTTTTCTTAAGAATAAAAATATCAACAAGGACTGCCACAATCCCCAGGTGTTCAAAAGTTTCATTCTTTTTCAGGGTCAGAAACACTCTGTAGGTATATCTCAAGACCTTCTAAGGAAAAATAACCACTTTACTATTTCACTGAATTCTCACCCAGAGTGGATATTAATTCTGTACATAGCATGGTTTCAAGCCTGGGGCTCTACCTGTCTGGGCTTTCCTTGGGTAATAAGAAGTATTCAGAGCCAGGGAGATGGCTCAGTAGAATAAGCACTTGCCTGGCAAGCGCAAGGGCCTGAGTTCAATCCCCATTCCACAAAAAAAAGTATTTAGATATCTCTGATGTAAGGAATCTATAGGTTGAGAGCAGCCTAGTGGGGTGTCACAGTCTGAAACATGGTCTCCAAGAAACAATCAACCCCAAACCAGCACAGAATGAATGTAAACCTCCTACAAGGGCAGCTTAGAAGGAGAATCCCCCAGTTTTTAAAACTGGAATTGAGGTAGGCTCTGTGTACCATGCTGAGAAAGATCAGGTATGGGCTTGCTGAAAGGAAAAGAGAATCAAGACTCTGGTAGGTTATCAATAAAACTGAGACCCAAAATCTGGAACAAGCACATTCATGTATTTATTTCAGACATTTCCACATAGTGTCCCTCAATAATGAAAGCCATGATAAATTCTAATCTTGTCTAGGTCCAATCAGGATAAACAAGAATGCTTCCTTAGGCTAGGAGAAGGTTTCTTGAGTAGTGGAGAAGCCAGATGAAGGAAAGCAATGTGCAAAAAAGACCTTAGTGGGGAGTGGGCAGGAGGGTCAGTGTGGTGTCAGACTCTATACCCTGACAAGGCTAGCATGCCCAAGACACAGCTTCCCCCTTTCTTTAAATGAGAGAAAGTGGATCCCTGAACTTTTAAGGCATGTTGTCCTCAGAGTAATAGAAGATGAAAGGACAATGATTCGGTCATACTTTGCATAATGATATTAATTTCAAAACACCTGACAAAAATAAGTAATCACATGAAGATGTGGAGTCTATGGTAGCATAGACTGTCAGGACTGGACAGATTTGTTCTGGGATCTCAGGCAGACCACCTCTTGTACTCTTGTCCCTCTTCTCCCTGCTGGCACTCTTCCTTATGTGCATGGCCTATAAGACTATCCTTACAGCAGTGACCTGGGACTCTCCCAGACACCTCAAGTGGACTTCAGAAAGCTAAATCAATACTGACCATGTCTACTCACTAGGAATAGAGGAGGTGGGGGTGAAAACATATAGCTAACTCAGAACTCTGACAGAAGAATCTCCTTGGCATGAGACGTGATGGGATTTTGAGATATGATGCAAGCACTTATTAATCATCAGTTTTTATTCACCAGTTGGTTTCCCCAATTGTGAAAGTGGTGTTGTTTTAAAGATAAAATTAGATGATAGTATAAAGTGCAATGCTAATGCCTGTAATCTATGAGCCATGTATTCTTCCTGACATATGTGTGGATGAACCCATCCAGGACAGGTGCATAGTTACTCTCCTCAGGTCACACATGCTCACAGTGAACAGATATAAGTGTATAATAAATGACTAATTGGTAAAAAATAATTAGGAAAATTTTCATTTATTTAATGAAGGTCTGAAATGCTGAATAGAATGAAAAGAAACCTGTAAAGAAATGAAAAGAATGCATCATATTTTGGATGGTACAATTTTGCAAACATCACCGTCTTACAACACTTTATTCATCTTAATACCTAGGAAAATACTACATACTACTGGGTAAATTGTGAGGACAGGAACTGTTAAAGTAGCAGACAGTGAGGACAAACAGAGGCTGAGGCCAGGGTCTTTCCCCAAGACAGCTTCCATCTTGCGTCCCTTGGCTAAGAACCATACTCAGGACGACCAGAACATCAGGCCTGGAAGTCTTCCAAAATCAAAACTTTGACCATTGTACCAGACTAATGCTTTTAAAGCCAACATCTGTTAAGATATTTTCCTATAAAAGATCTTTACATATGAGATGTGTAGCCCTTCTAAGGACTTTGATCACCTTTAAGAAACAGCAGAAAATGGAATTTTTTAGAATGAAGAACTTTTTCTGTCTCATTTGTAGTAATGTTTGCACAATTGCAATTGATTTTAAAAATTCACTAAATTGCATTGCTAAAATGGATAAATTGTATTGCAAGTAAATAATGTCTCAAAATCAGGAAAAAACTGGAATAACCTAGAAGTAGAATAAATATTGTAGCTGCTCTGACAGTGAGCTAGAAAATAATTCTTTCAGTGAGAATAAACATGTTGAGTCCAAACTAATAGAAGACTAGATACAGTGGGGGAAGTTCTGGTAGTGGAAAAAATGGACTTATCCTGAGGAAAAGATATTAGAAAAATAGAATTTCAATATCTGCAGCTAATTGTGATGGGTTTAAAAAAAATAACATGCTAGAGACAGAGTTTAATGACCGATACTTCAGAAAGCTGGAAGAGTTCTTCCTGTACAGTTTATCTCACATTTATTCATAAAAGAAAAGTAGATATTTTTAACAAGTTGGCTGAAGCTAATAAAATTTAAGTTTAGCTAAGTTTACCAGGCTCTGTGTCTCAGAGAAAAATTCCTCAGAAGGCCAAAGGCAAGAGTTTACCTCCTTTCTAGCATGAGGAAAACTACTTCAATTGTATAAGAAATGAACCTCCTAAGGCATCAGCAGACATGAATGTCCACTGGGAAACTGGGACATCAGACATGTTTGAACTTGGTATGTCTCTATGGATTCTGGATGCTATGATTTGTGTCTAGTTGTCACTCCCAATGTCTCATGCAGTCATGGGTTTGTGGTTAATTCATGATCCAATGTTGGGATTAGGGGCATGAGAGCTGCTAGGATGATGGGTGCGAGGGCTACTCCTGCCCTGAGGCGAATGACCTGATTGCAATACAAGGATGTGAGAGAAGCTTGCTGGCTGCTGTACTGTGACTCCTTCCTTTGCTCTTTGCTGTCTTCTACCACCATGAACTCTGCCTTGGAGCCAGCCAAGTATGGATTGGAACCTCCACTAACTGTGAGCTAAACAAACCTTGCCTTCCTTAATTTTGGGTGTCAGGAATTTTGTTTGAGCAATGAGAAACATTGGATTTCCACAACCAAAGAAGCCCTGAAAATTTCTGCTCCCCCTGTGTGGACCTCACCAGAGAGGGTCTGGCTGGCCTCAGAATGGAGCAAAGCAAATGGTGAGAGAACACACAGACAGAAAGTAGGGTTACATGGACATCAGCGATCATGGCCTGGAAGGAAAGAGGTGAAGTGGAAATGTCCTGGGAAAATGGTGAGTTCACACAGAAGTTCCATTTTCTGGGTTCACCTGAGGCAGGGTCATGGCTGGATGGTGACTCCATAAACTAAACTCACAGTCACTAAAGAGAAGATGGCACTGCAATTCAGCATGTGCACACTCTTTGCTGAGTTTCTGTAATCCTGGGATTCGGTATTTATAGCACCTTCTTTCAAGCAGTGGGAAACTTGGAAAAGAAATTCCCTACCCAGTGTTGCTCTGATGAGTCTGTGGAAGGGAAATGGGTACCCTTGAGTGACAGCTCTGGGAAGCCCTCAGAAATACTAATGAACTGTGCCTGTCCCACAGGAGTCCAGCTCTTGGGGACCTGTGTGCTGATTCATGCCAATTCCAGTATTTGTCCTCTGGATGTTGGAAGAACAATGACAAATGTGATTCTTTAACATCCCCTTTTCATCTTTATGCAGACCTTGTTAAATGTGCCCCATTCTATGCTAATCACTACAGATACTGCCCATTAACCAGCACACACTTCCAGGGACACACCTATCACCTCTACTGCATTGATGAAGGAAATGATTTCTGTGGACAAGTGGTTGCCTAAGTTCACCAAGATGATCAAGGATTTAAATCCAGATCCTCATGCCCAAGGCCTTATTCCTCAGGACTACACTGTGGGCTTTCTGGAGAGAAAATACCCCTCTCATCAGACTTTTCCATCACAAGTCAACCATGTTCACATCCAGTTTAACAGCTCTCTCCCTGTCTGCATCCTTGTTCCCATAGCACTCACAGCCCAATTTACATGGTAGCTTTCTAATTTCTCCTAAGTTGAGAATTAGGACTGGATCTTACTACATTAATTCTCAGAGGAGAATCATGGTTTTAAGATCTGGTAAGCAAATAATGAGGACTACGTGGCCAGCAATGACCTTTAATTCAAAGATATGGAAGCTTCTGAACTTAGTAAAGCCCAGGAACACGTTCTGAGATCCCCAGTTTGAAATGCTCCACTCCTTGTGGCTGAAACCAAACATAAAGTCTTTTCCGGATCCAATCCATTCTTTCTGGATAGAGATGACAACATCTAACCAGGCAGAGCAGATCCAAGAAGACACA
Source organism: Octodon degus (assembly GCF_000260255.1). NCBI lineage: Eukaryota > Metazoa > Chordata > Mammalia > Rodentia > Octodontidae > Octodon > Octodon degus. The sequence continues at coordinate 4,522,547 of NW_004524707.1, forward strand.
GCACGCCTATTTTGGCATCTAAAGAGCATACAAAATTGGAACATGGTGAACTGCAACAGGATTATAACAGCAACAGGATTACACACTGCAGCCCTAAAGAGGCAACAGGACACAAAGAAAAGAGCAGATCTCTCTCTTCTCTTGGTATTTTCCCTTCTGTGAAGTTTACAAAATATAGACAACTCCTCCTGCCACATTCATTTGCCAATCTTTCATTAGCTCCTTAGCCTGCAAAAGAGATTACCTAATATCTTTTATTCACTTGTGCAACAATTCAGAAATCATTTGCCTACTATATTTCAGATTTTAGGGAAACTTAAGTGAGAGACCACAGACCTTACGCACACCCGTTGCAATCACTTTCCTCAGAGACTGCGTTTTTTCTTACCTTGTGGTTGTTTGGGGGCAGCTGAGGTCAGGAAAAGAAGAAAATGTGTAATTGATCACAATATTAACCCAGAAACCCTATGGTAAGGTATGGATTTAGTTTTTCTTTTTCTTTTTCTTTCTTTTTTTCTTTCTTTCTTTCTTTCTTTTTTTTTTTTAATCTTGGATGAGGGAGTGTCTCTGAGAGAAGCATGAGGTCACATCAATAAAAATGTCATCTGCAGATCCCCAAACTAATGGACTTGAATTGGGACTTAATGGTACTTTAAAAGACATGGCTCTGATTTATAAAAATCCTTCCTAGTAGAAAGAAAGATGTAATGGTCTGGCTTATCTCTTCATGTTTAGAAATTTTCCCAGCATTACCTGGGGTTTTCTCCTATTGATTTGATTATTTGAAAGACTGCCAGAAGATGCTCTCTCTTATCAGAAGGCGTCACTGTTCCCTACAAAGTGGTCTAATCTTTCCAGTATGGAATCTTAAATCCTCCAGGACTTTCCCACAAACAACACTGTAGCAAATCTCCTAGAGCCTCCCTCCAAATTATACCATACCCACTTTCCACAGCAAGCATTTTTTTTTCGTCTTTAACCCTGTGTCACTCTTTTATTATAAAACAGCTGTTTCCCATTTTTCCTACTTTGTTCTCTTCCCCCTTATCAGAGCACCCTAAGGACAATGGGCCCAGGACATTTGTGTTCTCTGTTCACAGGAACTCGGCTTCGTAAACACCCTCGAAGGCAGGGCAGGTTCTGGCAGCCTGCTGTGGGTCCCCTGAATCTGTCGCTCGAAGGATCGAATGAGATTTCAACCAGGCAAGGGCTGCTGGGTTAGCTTCATTCCTCCATCTGGCTTCGGGATTAGCTTTACCAGGCGCACTCTCCCTTGTGCACTTGTGCCTTAAGAGGAGGAGGAGTGGAGACCGCTTGGGGCTCAGGGACACCACGGTTTGCACCAAGACAACTTCATGAGTGAGGGAAGACAAAGGCTGCTCTATGCTATTCCAGGAGGACACTGTGCATCCCAAAGACCTAACATTACCTTCTTCTGCTAGGACTCATGAGGCACCGCTCACCCACCAAGCCCCTCGTCCCAAATGAGAAAGCAGGCCTGGACTGGGGGTGGGGACAGCAACTGCGCTCCGAGCAGAGTCAGGAGTCTGCGGGATGCTGTCTGGGCTGCACGTGGGGACCAGAACAGACCCTGCACTTCCCAGGACCACTGCAGCCAAGCACACAATCCCATCCCGGAAGCTGCTCCTCATCCTTCCTGCTCTAGAAGCCTCTGGCGAGTTTCCAGCACAATCTCCTCCATTACTTCTGGCTTTAAGATATCTTTGATCTGGTGCGGAAGGGACGCCTCGTAGCAGTACAGAATGCTGGTGTCATACAGCATCATCCTCTGGGTCACCAGTGAGACCACGCAGTTCTGGAGCCGGGATATCACCTCTCGATCAGTCAGCGACACAGGCTCCAGGTCTGGGATGAAGCCCCCTGCGTCCTCGTCTTTGTGCTCCAGGCTTGGGTAGATCCAGACAAAGCCATTGTTGCCCAGGATCACGGAGGCGCCGCACGGCAGGTCATGGAAGTGAGTCTTCTGCCGCTTCACCAGGGAGGGAGAGACCTGCACCAGCACGCCCTGGCCTAGTTTTCCATACTTCAGGCTCCTCGTGTGCAGGGAGACGGCTCCGTCAGAGAACACTGCTTGGACCTCTGCGCTGATGAGGTCTCCTTCCTGCAGGAAGCCCCGCATGGCAAGCTCGTCCTCTGCAGATCGTCTCCTCAGCTCTCCACCTGGAAGGTTCATGGACGAGAGGAGCAAGACCGAATCCAGCCTGGTGTTGGTATCCACCTTCCACCTCTTCTGCTGAACCTCCGTGATTCTCCCCACTACAATGTCTCCTACTTCACCATTGTACCTGGTTTTCAAGGCTTTCACACAGATCAGCTTGTTTACTCTCTCCACAGAGCCGGCCACAGATGCGATGAGCTTCTCTTCCCCCATGTACGTGCCATGGCCCCGCATGAAG